>NW_023458570.1:250428-252230 GCF_013731165.1 Rhagoletis pomonella | reverse complement strand
CCCGTTTGGGTTTTGCAATTCCCCTGCTGCGTTTGTAAGATTTATCACTTACGTTTTCCAAAATCTCGTTGACCAAGATGTGATGCAGATTTATGTGGATGACATTATCATCTACGCACAAACGTCTGAAGAATGTATCACCAAGCTGAAGCAAGTACTGTCAGTGGCGTCCAAGTACAACCTAAACATTAAATGGAAGAAGTGCCATTTTTTGGAGAGCAAGATCGACTTTCTCGGCCATACAATAGAAGGTGGCAAAATTTGGCCAGGCCAAGAGAAGACAAGCGCTGTTAGAAATTTCGCTACACCGAGAAATGTGAAAGCGGTGCAATCCTTTTTAGGTTTAACCGGATTTTTCCGAAAATTTATAAAAGGGTATGCACAGATAGCACGGCCTCTGACAAACTTGTTGAAAAAGGATGTGCCTTTTAAAGTCGGAGTTGACGAACTGAAAGCAATCAGTCTGCTGAAGAATGCATTATGTGCTGAACCAGTTTTAAGAATTTATTGTAGAAACGCTCCTACGGAATTACATACTGATGCCTCGAAAGACGGTTTCGGTGCGACGCTGTTGCAGAAGTTCGATGGAAGCTTGCATCCTATACTTTACTGGAGCAAGAAAACGACGCCTAGTGATGCTAACCGCCACAGCTATGTTTTAGAAGTCAAAGCAGCCTACCTTGCGATCGAGAAATTCCGAAATTACCTCCTGGGTGTTAACTTTACGCTCGTCACCGATTGTTCCGCGTTTACACAAACCATTAAAAAGAAGGACGTACCACGAGAGGTTGCCAGATGGATTTTGTACCTGCAAGATTTCAACTTTCGAGTTGAGCACCGTGTTGGAAATAAGTTGAAACACGTAGATTGCTTGAGTCGCTTTCCAAACGTGCTGGCAATCGGCTCGCAGATTTCAGCCCGCTTAAAAAGTGCTCAGCGAAAAGACAGTTTCACCAACGCTATTTTAGAAGTTCTTAAAAGTCGTCCTTATGATGGGTTCAACGTTAAGCGAGAGATATTTTGTATAAAAGCGTGAATGGTAATAATTTAGTCGTCGTGCCCAAGGAGATGGAACGTGAAATATTAACTGAGGCTCATAAAGTTGGCCATTTCGCACTTCAAAAGACGATGCATAGCGTACAGCAGCAGTTTTGGATTCCCCACATAGAACGTAAAGTAGCACAAATAGTCAACGCCTGTGTAAAGTGTTTGCTGTATAACAAGAAACTCGGAAAACAAGAGGGTTATCTGTGCTGCATCGACAAAGGAAGTCTACCTCTACATACGCTGCATGTTGACCATTTAGGCCCAATGGACGCAACAACTAAACAATATAAATACGCTTTCTCTATGGTCGACGGGTTTTCAAAATTTGTTTGGTTATTTACGACAAAGAGTACAAGCTGCGATGAGGTACTTAAAAAACTGGAAGAGTGGTCGACCGTCTTCGGCCTGCCTTCTCGCATCGTGAGCGACCGTGGTGCAGCTTTTACTTCCACTGCCTTTGAGGAATACATTAATTCGAATGCTATCGAACACGTCTTGACCACGACGGGTGTTGCTAGGGGCAACGGGCAAATTGAACGCGTTAACAGATCAATCCTGTCTATAATTTCAAAGCTGTCCGCGGAAGATCCCTCAAAATGGTATAAATTTGTTCCGCAAGTCCAAAGGGCAATCAATTCACATATGCATAGCTCAACCAAGAAGTCGCCGTTTGAGTTGATGTTCGGCGTACAAATGAAAAACCAAATTAGTGATAGAGTTTTGAGCGTGCTAGAGCAAGAATGTGCAGAAAGCTT
>NW_023458570.1:248784-250418 GCF_013731165.1 Rhagoletis pomonella | reverse complement strand
AATGGAAATGTGCCGTTTAAATTATAAGAATAGCAATATGTGAGAAACTATGAGAAAGAACGCGGAAGCGCAAAGAAGACAACAATACGTAACACGGTCAAAAGCGGGAAAAGATAATAAAAATAAAAACGAAAGTGAAGATAAAGCTGTGAGCGAAGTAGAAAGTGACAATAATAACAAGAGCGAAAACATGGAGGCTAAAATCGAAGAAAATAGTAAAAGTTTACACGACATAATTCAATTGCTTACTCTAAAAATTCAAGCTGACGAAATCCGTCAAAATGAGCCCAAAATCGCCGCAGAAAATTTCGCGAAAGTTGTGCCTAATTTTGATGGACAAAGTGTGCCGGTGGAACGTTGGCTGGCTAACTTTGAGCAAAACGCGGCCGCGTATAACCTAACTGAGCAACAGAAATATGTGCAAGCTCGCGGAAAAATGACACAGACGGCACAACTACATCTCGAGTCGGTGTTTGTAAGTACATATGAAGAGCTAAAGAATGAGCTATTAAAGGAATTTAAACGTACGTTTGCAAGTGCCGAAATACATAAGAAGTTAAGCGAAAGAAGAAAAAAAAGTAACGAAACGTTCCATGAATATGTGTTAAACATGAAAAAAATAGCAGCGTTAGGTGAAGTTGAGAGTGAATCTGTCATATGTTATGTTGTTGACGGATTGAATGTCAAAAGCGAATGCAAATACAGTATGTACGGCTGCAAATCGTACCATGAGCTTTACGAAAAATATGATGTACTTGAGCATATACGAACGATAATGAAAAGAAATATAAACAATACGGTCCTGTAAAAAGAAGTACACAGAGTGAAAAAATAACTTTTAATTGTGGGTCCTCAGACCATTTGAGAAAGGACTGTAAAACTGATACTAAATGTTTCAAATGTGATGGAGCCGGACATATCTCTAAAAACTGCCCGCAGCTTTCAAAACGCGTTCAAGTGATTAAGGACAATAAAAGGTGTAAGACTATTACGCTCAATAATAAGGAAATTGAATGTCTAGTCGATACTGGTTCGGATGTCACCTTAATAAAAAACTGTGTGTATAAGACGATAAAGCACGTTGATCTACAGAAATGTTATACGATACTAAGTGGGCTTGGTAACAATAAAACTGTGCCGATCGGTGCCTTCGCTGTAAGGTGCGGGTTGACGGGGTAGAAACTTATCACAAATTTGTAGTCGTGCCTGACAATGCAATTCTGTATGACACTTTACTGGGGTTTGATTTTGCATCTAATTTCTACTTAACGCTCGATGAGAGTGGCTTCAAATTCACGAAAACGATAGGGCAAGAGGTTAGTGATACATCGAGTGAACTAATGGTCTACAATGTCTCGGAAAATAAAGTAGAAATCAACGCACCGCAGCAGTTCCAGTCGCTAATAAGATCGATAATTAATGATTACAAACCAACGCAAAGCAATGTTGAGTGTCCTGTTTTCCTGAAAATAGTTCCAGATGGTCAGATTACGCCGTTTCGTCAGCAGCCAAGTCGTCATCCACCTGTTGAATGTGATGCCATAAAAGAACAAGTTGACGAATGGCTGGCAAATCAACATCTAACTTCGCTAGTAGAGTGGTTATTGTAAAAAAGAAAGATAGCACGTACAGAG
>NW_023458570.1:230635-248684 GCF_013731165.1 Rhagoletis pomonella | reverse complement strand
AAAAAAAGTATGTGGTAGCTAAATCTAGCCACCAAAGGGCTAAAACGGCAACACTGATTCTAATCCGATTCGGCTGGCAGCCAGCATCTTAAAAACAGAATTTTGTTCAAAAATTTTCATTCCTGGAAAATAATAATTTATATTCCATATCCACCTATGTATCTAGCTCGCTATAAGCACAAATTCTTCAAACCATTCGCAGAAGACCCATTAAAAATGAATTAAAAAACTAAAATCGAAAAACGCTGATGACGTTACAAGTTCCCCAAATTCTGAAACTGCTAAAGGAATGAGAATGAAGAACTCTTTTAAAAAAGCCTCAGAAAAACCTGACAATCTGTTTTGGTTGTAAGCGCTGTTTAAACAACGATCTCACCATTATGCTAGATTCTTCAAGTGATACATCCGACATTTGCAGCCCCGATGCAATTCTCATTACTTTTTATTAAATAAAATTTTCAATTTTTAAATTTAAGTACTAAGTAAAATAAAAATTATTAAAAATTACTAACTTTTAAATTTTTTTATTTACCTAAATATCTTAGTTTACTTACCTGGTTATTTCTTAAAAATACTTGACATCCGCATTCGCATTCGCATCCGCGGATGTTAGCTGTTAGACATTCGCATCCGCATTCGCATCCGTGGATGTCTAAAATTTCACATTCACAACATCCCTACTTCACAGCCTATTGCCTCACTCTTTTCTCAAGAAATGATGGAACGGGCATATATTTCTGTTGCAAACATGGGTTGCCTGTTGCTCTTTTTTCACAAAAAACTTTACAAAACCGTAGTAGAAATCGTGGCAAATTCTTTAAGAACTGCGTACTGCCTTAAGGAAATTTGACTCAAGAAAATTTCTTAGCCATTTCTTGTACGTCATTTTATATGGATTTTTTGCTTTTCCCGACAGCTGCATACAGGCCTTAATAATACGCGAAAGCTTTTTTGTCATATCATCAGATCTGTAATGTTAGTTCGATTTTACAAAATGAGGTATCAAATTAAGGGGCGTGGCCTGTAGATGTGCAATAGGTTCTTACTTTTTCAAACCGAGTTGCCACCTGATAACAAAACTAAATTCAAATTATTTTTAAGTTAAATCAATTATTGCAATATGGGTATCGATCGAAATGGTTTTTAAAAGGCTTTATTTCTTAATTACACATATGTAGGAGGGTTGCCACCTGTTTCAAAAAGCCAGTTCGATTTAGGTAAAGGAAGGAAATTGAAATGTATATCCTGATACGGATGTCAGACGAAAGAGGTTGTGGTTTGAAAATATTTTGTTTCAGAATTAGAATTGAAATAAAGTATGCATGAGTTAAATGAAATATTAAAATATTACGTGAAACCAATGTGATAAGATATCCTTAGTTTAAATATTTATGTTATTAATGAGGGTTGCCACCTGATAAAAACGTAAACTCAAATTATTTAATAAGTTAAAGCAATTATTAAAAATATGGATATCAAATTAAATGGGTTTAACTTTTTAACTTTATTTAGGAGCGTTGTCACGTATTTAAAAAATTAAATTTAAATTAACTCATCAGGCACATGAAATATTTATGTAGGTATCACAATATCAGACGCTAGAGATTTGTTTATTTCTTAGCTATATTTAGGATAGGTGCCAGCTATTTCAGAAGTCTTATCTAACTTATGCACAAATACGAAGACGAAGATAATGCGAAGGCGAGCAGGAGCTCGAAGAAGAATACTAACACGGGGACCTAGGCTAATATAAAAAGTAATACAATATTGTGCAGTATGAAAGTTAATAAAAATGAATCGAAATAATGATACACGTCGTGGCATATATCTATTTATAAGCTGATGGTACATATGATTGAAGTTCATGTGGATCTGCTTCTTTATTGCTAAGTATTAATATTTTGCAATTCATATTGATTTATTAAATTCAATTCAATACAATCAAAACAAATATTTCATGTACCGTTTTTAACTTGAATGTGATCTTAATAATAATATCACGTATTCTACGTTTAAGTTTAGCGGCTGTGACTCCGACACAGCCTGCAGGTCAAGACGAAGGCGCTGGACTGATCCTTTTATTGAGAGGGCAAGATTTGTATGAGTAGGTTTGAGTAGGGCAATTGGGGTAATTTTAATTGTTTTAATTCAAACACATCCCGATAGCCATTGAACGGCTTCCGAATGTATTTATACATGTTGCGACATTGAAGCAAATATATAATTTCTAAATTTTTGATTACGTCAATGGCGCAGAGTTGCGCAGTGTGCGCAATACGCCGGCATAATAGAGCTGCAAAAACATCGGAGCACTATCGATAGTATCGATGTTTAAATATTTCTTTGAAAACATCGATGTTTTTCTTACTATCGATGTTTTTAGAGGATATGCCATCATTGGAAAGTTTATCCGTTGCTGATTTGGGGCAGGCAAGAAGTATAAAAACTAAAGCGTAATCAACTCATAATCTTTAACAGAACGCTAAAGCCTAACAATAAGTGTTCAGGGAAGTTTTATTTATTTATTTATTTATTACGACTCTTCGAGCCTAGATCAACCCTTAAAGATTATTATTGCATTAGTTAAAATAAAAATAAATGTAAAAAAGAAAAAAAGAAAAAAGTTATATTGCAATATTTTAGATATAAATATGTTAAATTAAAAAATTTTAGATTACAATATCCTTAATTGAATAGAATAGAATAGTTATTACCGGGGCCAAAAAGTTTAAGCTTACAGCCTGCTGTCTTACTTTTTCCTTACGAAATAATGGAACGGGCATATATTTCTGTTGAAAACAAGGGTGCCTGGTACTCTTCACAAACAAACTTTAGCAAACCATAGTAGAAAGCGTAGCGAATTTCTTAATAACTTCGTACTGCTTAAGATAATTTGGCTCTATAAATTTTTCTTGACCATTTCTTGGGCTTTTTTTATTCGTCGAACTAAATAAATGTTCGAAAATAATCATGATATAAAAATTTGAAGAAACCGCTGCGAGACAGCCTGAACATTTTTGAAGTTTGCTAACATAACAAAAATGTTTTCAAATTTTCAATCTTCCATTGCTCACTTCAGTTGCTCTCAAAATTTCAATCTTATAAAGTGGACAAACTTCAAAAAATAAATGATGGCTGACGAATTGAGCGAGCAGTTTTACCTTGAAATATTTGTATCAAGGAAAATAATAACATATAAAAAGAGATCTAGTTTTTATTAACCCGTAACTTTAATTTCGTTTCTGCTTGGATATAAAAAATTAATACGAATGGTTTGTCTCTACGGGCAGCATTGAATACCGAATAACGAATATTTAAAAAAATTAAGACCAACCAACGCAGATCTCCATTATTTGAGAATATCGAGCAACACTAGTGTGTCCATTGTAATTTTTCAATCCTTGAAGTAAACTGAATAAAATCACATTAAACTGTACCTAATTTTTGTTATTCTGCGAGTATATTTACCAATGTTTTTGTGCTTATCTAAGCGCTTAAAACGGATTTGTTTCTTGCTTATTTTCTTCAGCCCTGGTTATTACTAACAAAGTGATTTTGTCAGTGCGATCTCTAATTGGGAAAATTAAGAATAAAAACCTGAAGTGTACCCTGGATTAATCCCTTTAATTTATTTAATAAGACATAATTTATAACACATATTAATAGTGTTGTTGCTTTATGAATACTTTTATATAATTATAAATTAAATGTGACCTTAAATACAAGTTTAATTAAAATTTAAATTAATTATTGGATAATTTTAAAATAATAAATGTAATTTATTAAAAAATTATGTTTGTTAATTGATAAGGATTTCAGCTTCAAACAAAAAGTTAAAATTCTCAAGAAACCACGATAGTATCGATATTTTAGTGGCAAAAACATCGAAAAATCGATAGTTTCAAACATCGATGTTTTTGGAGCACTACGGCATAATAGAATATCACCCAATCGAACATCGTCCCAGTTTTCAAAATGATAAATATTTTTGATTCACTCAATATTCTCTCTGCTGCATATATAAATATATATCTGTGTTCGTATGGAAAAGTAGTTTATGTCGAAAGGTTGGCTTTAGTATAAATCGGCATTCGCAGCATACGATTGCCAACGACTCACTGGCGCTAAGCCGTTGAACAACTTTTGACGAATAAACGTGCAAGAAATAGTTCCGGTACTAGGAAGTCAATATTCTTATTAAGTCTCATATTAAAAATCCTTGTCGTTTAAAGAATAAAGGGAATGCCGCATTATACTAAAGCCAGCCTCTCGACATAAGCTACTTTTCCATACGAACACAGATATATCAAAATCGTTCGCTAATATAACACTGGGATAATATTTTTAAAGCCTTTACCATGGTTGCCCCGTGTTACCGGCGAAGATAGATTTTCCCTGCGGTTGCACTGATTGCCAAAATGATGTGTTTGTTGTTAATTTGTTTTGTTCTGATCAGTGATGCCGACAGCCGCCTGTCCCGATTCCCCGATTTTGGTGGAGTATGAATTTCTCGGGGAATCGGGAAATGGCTTAAATTTTGGGGGAATTCAATATACAAATGATGTTTATGAGAGCAGTCCTAATGAGAATAAATTTACAACTTGTAATAACAATCTCCCATGCAACCGTGTGGATACTAAAGAAATTGCAACCGAGCATAGCAACTCATTTCACTTGACGTTTATATTTCTCTTCTTCTTCTTTTTTGGCGCTGTAACCGCCTAAGCGATTTTGGCCGAGTTCAGCAAAGCACGCCAGTCGTTTCTCCTCTGTGCCAACTGACGCTAATTGGAAACGCCAAGTGAAGCCAAGTCCTTCTCCACCTGATCTTTCCATCGCAGTGGGGGCCTCCCTCCTCCTCTGCTACCACCAGCGGGTTCCGAGTTGAATACTTTCAGAGCTGAAGCGTCGGTGCCCATTCGAACGACATGACCAAGCCAGCGGAGCCGCTGTATTTTAATTCGCTGCACTATGTCCATATCGTTGTAAAGCTCATACAGCTCATCGTTCCATCGTCTGTGGTACTCGCCGTCGCCAACGCGTAAAGGCCCGTAAATCTTCTGCAAAATCTTTCTCTCAAACACTCCAAGAGCCGCCTCATCGGATGTTGTCATTGTCCATGCTTCTGCGCCATATACCAGCACGAGCATGATGAGTGACTTATAGAGCGTGGTTTTCGTACGTCGAGAGAGGACTTTACTCCTGAATTGCCTACCCAGTCCAAAGTAGCACTTGTTGGCTAGAGTGATTCTGCGTTGGATTTCAATGCTGACATTATTATCGGTGTTAATGCTGGTTCCCAAGTAAACGAAATTCTCTACTTTCTCGAAATTGTAACTGTCAACAGTGACGTGGGTGCCAAGGCGTGAATGTGCTGACTGTTTGTTAGATGACAGGAGATACTTCGTCTTGTCCTCGTTTACCACCAGACCCATTCGCTTTGCTTCCCTATCCAACTTGGAAAAGGCAGAACAGACTTCACGGTTTTTGTTACCGATGATGTCGATGTCATCGGCATAAGCCAGCAATTGCACGCTCTTGTAGTAAATTGTTCCTGAGCGGTTCAGTTCTGCAGCTCTTATTATCTTCTCCAACATCAGATTAAAGAAGTCACATGAAAGGGAGTCGCCCTGTCTGAAACCCCGTTTTGTGGCGAACGGCTCAGAGAGGTCTTTTGCAATTCTGACGGAGCTGGTGGTATTGCTCAACGTCATTTTACACAGCCGTATAAGTTTTGAGGGGATGCCAAATTCAGACATAGCGGCGTATAGGCAACTCCTTTTAGTGCTGTCTAAGGCGGCTTTAAAGTCGACAAATAGGTGGTGAGTGTCGATCCTTTTCTCGCGGGTCTTTTCCAAGATTTGGCGTATTGTGAATACCTGGTCTATGGTGGATTTTCCAGGTCTAAAGCCACACTGATAAGGCCCAATCAGTTCATTGACGGTGGGCTTAAGTCTTTCACACAGTACGCTCGATAAGATCTTGTAACCTATGCCTAGAAGGCTGATCCCGCGGTAGTTGGCGCGAATGGCGGGGTCACCTTTCTTGTGGATTGGGCACAGCACACTTAAATTCCAGTCGTCGGGCATGCGTTCATCTGACCATATTCTGCACAAGAGTTGATGCATGCACCTTATCAACTCCTCGCCGCCGTACTTGAATAGCTCAGCTGGCAGGCTGTCAGCTCCAGCAGCTTTGTTGTTTTTCAGCCGCGTTATTGCTATACGTACCTCGTCATAGTCAGGCGGTGGAACGTCGACTCCGTCATCATCGACTGCGGGCTCGGGTTCTTCTTCTCCACAACTTTCCGTGCTGCTTCCATTTAGTAGGGCGGAAAAGTGTTCCCTCCATAATTTAAGTACGCTCTGGACATCAGTTACTAGGTCGCCATTATTGTTCTTACAGGAGTACGCCCCGGTCTTTAAACCTTCCGTAAGTCGCCTAACTCTCTGGTAAAATTTTCGGGCATTCTTCCTGTTGGCCAGCATTTCAAGCTCTTCGCACTCACGTTTTTCGGCCTCTCTCTTCTTATTGCGGCAAATACGTCTCGCTTCCCTCTTCAGATCCCTATAGCGGTCCCACATAGCGCGAGTTGCGCCCGATCGCAGCGTGGCCCTGTAGGCGGCATCTTTTTTTTCTGCAGCTGCCTGACACTCCTCATCGTACCAGTTATTCTTTCGGGCTCGCTGAAATCCGACTACTTCTTCGGCGGCGGTACTTAATGAGCGGGAAATGTGGTTCCACTACTCGCATATGTCGGTTTGTTGAAGAGTGCTCTCTGAGAGCAGGTGTGAGAGTCGAGTAGCGAAAGCGCTGGCTGTCTGTTGTGATTGCAGCTTTTCGACGTTAAGCTTTCCTTGCATATTTGGGCACACATTTTTTGCTGCACAGAGGTGGGTGCGTATCTTGGCTGCAAGAAGATAGTGGTCCGAGTCGATGTTTGGGCCTCGGAGTGTGCGTACGTCTAAAACACTGGAAGCGTGCCTTCCGTTTATCACAACATGATCGATTTGGTTTCTCGTTTTTCGATCCGGAGACAGCCACGTAGCTTGACGGATCTTTTTATGCTTGAACTTAGTACTGCATACTACCATGTTTCGGGCCCCGGCGAAGTCGATCAGCCTCAATCCGTTGTCGGACGTTTCGTCGTGGAGGCTGAATTTTCCGAAGGTGGTTCCAAAGATCCCTTCCTTGCGCACCCTGGCATTGAAGTCGCCAAGCACGATTTTGATATCATGACGGGGGCAGCGCTCGTATGTGCGCTCCAAGCGCTCATAGAAGAGATCCTTGGATGCCTCATCCTTCTCTTCCGTCGGGGCATGGGCGCAGATGAGCGAGATGTTGAAGAATCTCGCATTGACGCGGATTGTGGCTAGACGCTCGTCCACCGGGGTGAACGACAGTACTCGGCGACGGAGTCTCTCTCCCACAACAAATCCAACACCGAATTTGCGCTCCTTTACATGGCAGCTGTAGTAGACGTCGCAAGGCCCCAGACATTGCTTGCCTTGCCCCGTCCAACGCATTTCTTGGATGGCGGTGATGTCAGCTTTTGTCCTTACGAGGACATCAACCAGCCGGGCAGAGGCACCTTCCCCATTAAGGGTCCGAACATTCCAGGTGCATGCCCTCAAATCGTAGTCCTTTAAACGTTTGCCGTGGTCGTCGTCATAAGGGGGGTCTCATCCAAGGCTTTGCCTTGCTTCTTCACTGGAAGTGGTTTTTACGTGGCGGTCCCAGCGCACAACCCATTGCTGGGAGATGCATATATAAAGAATAATATCTAAACAATCAGAGGTATGGAAGATATACCTTATATAGCACCAATCTAAATGATTTTCACTGCTGTGTGATCGGTACGTGAACCGGTAACACAATTGAATGGGTTTAGCTACCTACATCAAGGAGATATATCGCAAAGACTGGTATCTGAACAATCAGTGGTATAAGAGATGAAGCATATACACAGCATACATTTTGACGATTTTCTCAGTAGACTTTGTATTATTATTTATAAAATAGCTTACGAAATTTATCGGTTTTAGCTGTCCAAATAAAGGAGTTTTACAGTAAAACCCCATATCTGAACAATCAGTTGTATGGGGGCAATAAACAGGTTATAGTGACCCGATCTTTGTTACTTTCTGTTGATAATGAGTGAAAATAGTGCGAAATTTCATGTTTCTAGCTGCATAGATGGAGTAGTTATAACAAAAAATCTCATATCTGAACAACCAGTTGTATGGGAGCTATATGTAAAAGTGACCCGATCTTTGATATTTCCGCTGTATATTCTGTTGTTAATGGGTGGAAGTATTGCAAAATTTCATGTTCCTAGGTGCATAAATAGAGGAGTTATAACGAAAATTCCTATAACTGAACAATCAGTTGTATGGGAGATATATGTTATAGTGACCCGATCTTTGTTATTTTCACTCTAAGTTTTCTGTTGATAATGGGTGAAAGTATTGCGAAATTTCATGTTCCTAGCTGCGTAAATGAAGAAGTTATAACGAAAAATCTCATATCTGAACAATCAGTTGTATGGGAGCTATATGTTATAGTGGTCCGATTCTTCCGGTTCCGACAAATGATTAATACATTATAAAAATACACCCACCTACTAAATTTTATCTGGATATCTCGAAAACTGAAAGACTAGATTGCATACAAACAGACGGACAGACAGACAGACAGACAGACAGACGGACAGACGGACATGGCTAAATCGACGCAGCTCGGCGTTCTGATCATTTAAGTATACATTTTAATGGGTCTATCTCTTCTTATTCTGGTACTTACAAACATCGGACCAAAGTTATAATACCATTTCATGCTCATGAAAGGTATAAAAATACTCCCATTTTATGTTTGTACTGCTTTTTTAGGTCGAAAATAGAAATGTAGTCCTTTCTCCGTTTCAGAGTCTGCCAACCCTACTTATAACTAATTTAATATTTTTCTGATTTTTATACCCGAGCGCCCTGCACCTACCTGGCTACGACCATGCTTACACCTTTTTACTATCATACTTAACTTTGCTTACTAAGTAGTGTTCACACAATATGAATGGCAAAGTACGGGACGTAAAATAATAACTGTCGTACAGGTTTTTTGAAAAATAAAAGCGTTCTTTATAGATTTTGCGAAAAACGTATTTTATTGTTAACTTTGTAAATATTTTACTTTACTCAATTAGTTTTAAAATTTTAATCGTTATTTCATTCGCCAGCTTTGGCAGATAAGTGAATGCCTTTTTCAGGTGTATTTTTCTTATACTTTGTATAAAAAAAAATGTGTAGGGTTGTTCGAATGAATGGCCTCCTAGTCACCAGTTCCAACAATATCCGATTGCCGAGATACCATGACTCAAACACAAATAGCATTAATATATGTTCGTTTTCAAAAGAAATATATTGCTTAATTCAAATGTTTATTATCAGGGAACGGATTTTTAGGACCTAAAAACCTATAAAAAGGCAAAATAAAATAAGGAAATAGGCTGGAAAAGGCAAAATAAAATAGCGAAAAAGGCAGGAAAAGGCACTAAATGTTGCAAGAAAGGCAAAAAAGGCACTAAAAAAAGACATAAAATACAAAGAACAATCAAAAAATACGTTTATTTTAGAAATGTTTATATTACAAGTAAAAAGGGAAAAACTATGAACTAGTTCCATGATATGAAAAATTTGTACTTTGAATCTTTGACTATTTTATCCTTTCGAGTTTCTAACTAATAAAACTTTAATCTGTATAGTTGTAGTAACATTGAACCACAAGATGCATTTTGAAGTTTTCTGGCAGCATTTTCATTCGACTTTCGCGAAGAAAAGCCTTGAATGTACTAAATGTGCGCTCGACGTAAGTTGATACAACTGGAGCCCAATTTAAATATGGAATCAGGAACAAGGGCGTTTTCCTCGCCCTTTACGCTTAACGCTTCTATAAGCCGCATGGGCATGTGTATATTCATTAATCTTAAAAAAAAATTGTAAATGCTATAATCGCTTTTTTAAAGGTAGAAAAGGCAAGCAAAGGCAAATATCTTAAAAAAGGCAAAAAAAGGCAAATATCTTAAAAAAGGCAAAAAAAGGCAACATCAAATGCGTATATATGGAATCAGGTAAAGCTAAATCGTGGACATTCTTAATCGAATATACTCTATCTCTTTAGCAGAAAAAAAGGCAATTTCCATAAAATCCGTTCCCTGTTTATTATAAATTGTCAAAACGACTACTACAAAATAAAAAACAAATTTTAAGGTTCTTTGCCGGATCTTGAAACTTAATATATTTTTACGAAAAATCTTGAAAAATTAAGTTTCCAACATAGTTAATATCCACGATGGCCCCTATTTCGCAGTGACATTTTTGCAAGTCGATCTGGCATGGTGTCTACAAGCTTTCGACATTCCTCTGGATTAATATTTTTCCAATTTGAAATTATGCATTCTCTCATATGTCGCAAGTTTTGAGGCGCTGCTTCAGCAATACGAATTTTTAGTATTGCCCAAGCATTCTCTATTGGAGAGAGGTCGGGACTTTGCAGTGGCCATTTTAAAATTGTAAAATTTTCCTTGGAGAGATATTCCACAACCGTTTTTGCGGTGTGAATAAATAGGTGCATGGTCTTGTTGGAATACAAAAATACACATCTGCATTAACTTTTCCTCCCAAAACGATTATATCGCCCGTACCTTGAGCACAGAGACATTCCCACACCATTAAACCTTTGTCTACTGCCTTAACGGTAGGAACAGTACACTTATAGGACAATGAGTCGCCTGCTTTACGCCATACGTAAACCATGCCATGTGAATACTTAAGTCGTATCATCGAATCATCGGTCCATAAGACATTATACCAAAACTCTTCGGGCTTCAGGACATGCTCCACATAAAACTTCATCATCTTTTTCATATTAGCATGGCTAACAGAAGGGATTTTGGGTGCCACCCGCCCATGCTTACCACTTGCTCTAAGCCTTCTTGCAGCAACTCTGAACGAATTTTGTTTACAGATTTTAATGGACTCGCTTCTGACATTGCAAGAATTCTCTTATCTATTCTTTCAGTTGTTATTTTAGGCCGTCCCTGCCCCATTTTTTGCAGAAAATCTTTTTTCATTCTCATAACCGACACTGACATTACGTATTGCTGTGTGAGATTTTCCAAACTTTTCTCCAATATAACGCAAATTATGACCGTCTTTACGAACACTTATTATTGCCTTGCGTTCTTCTGTTGTCAGTTGCTTCAATTTTCCCATTTTTATTTAAAACCTAACCACAATATTAGAAAACATATTAAAAGGAAATAAAACTACAAATGCAAGAAATGTTACCTCCAATTTATGTAAGCTGAAGCTGCGGTAAGAGTGTTACGTAAATATACCAAATTCTATTGATAACCTCTTTTTATGTAGAATTTTTTAACACGTGTTTGCGCTGGAAACTTACTTTTCCGCATTCTCCTGTGAAAGAGTACCAGGGTGGAGTGCAATAAGGCCCGCGGAAATAGCGCCCATGGGCTTTATTTCCTAAAAAAAGGAATAAAGCCCGCGGGTGTTATTACCTTTTCGAAAAAGGAATTAAGCCCGAGGGCTTTATTGCCTTTTGTCGGTGGGCATTATTTCCCTTTCGATATGGCAATAACGCCCGCGGGCTTCATTTCCTAAAAAATGAAATAAAACCCGCGGGAATTATTTCATCTTTAATGTGGCTCTTGTCTCCATTTTAGAACACGTACATCCAAAACCCCCTGTTCTAAATAAAAGCTCACTAATATGATAACATTAAACTAAATTGTTTTCTTTTATTATACGAAGAAATTGAAATTAACAAATTTCAATGCATATATTTAATACATACATATGTATGTATGTATGTACATGTGTATGAAAATTAAATAATTCAAAGCATGATAAAAACATAGTAAGGTAGAACCGTTCTCTCAATTCGTCGGCTATGATTTTTTTTGAAGTTTGCCAGCATTATAAGGTCTTTCTCAAGAGAGGAAACAAATGCCAAGTAAAAACAAAATATGTAATATCATTATAAAAAATTTATTTCAAATTTCAACTTTTGTACGAGAAGTTTATTATGAATTTGTGGCCTTTCCCAAAGAGTTAACCATAAAATATGACCTGCATTTATAAGGGTTGCAGAAATACCATCCATCTGTGTAAGGAAACGGATATAAAGTTTTTTACCTTTCCCCAAATCCCTTACATGCGGAAAAAATCGAAATTAAATAATTCAAAGCATGATAAAACATAACCATTGAGAGCAGAGAGCTGCATGGATACACTCAAATTTCATTTTAAGTCACTCGCTTTCTTTTCACATCTGCACACACTCGCACTCATTTATTTCCAAACATAACGTGCAATAGCATTGAAAAAACATTGTCAATTGAGTGAGTAATTCACACTATCAAGTGCTCGATTCAAATAACAAGTGCTTGAAGAACTGCTGGATCCTATAAATTCACCTTCGAAGAATTCACCACCCTATTAATTCGAATCGAAGCTGTTTTAAACTCTCGCCCAATCTCCTCGCTCTCACAAGACCCAACCGACTTCACAGCCCTTACTCCTGGCCACTTTCTGAGGGGCGCTCCCCTCCTATCCATTCCCGAAGTGAACCATGAAGGGATGTCTCTCTTAAATAGGTGGGAGAAGATCAAAGTCTTACACCATCAGTTTAGCAGACGGTGGAAGGAAGATTACCTCAAAGACCTTCAAAAGCGATACAGGTGGAAGAATACACAACTCGCGCCGAAAATCGGTGAGTGCGTACTCATCCATGACGACACTCTGCCTCCTAAGGAATGGCGATTGGGGCGCATAGAAAATACGCATCCCGGACCCGACGGCCATATTCGCGTCGTAGACGTGCGTACTCAAACCGGCATGCTTACACGGCCGATCGTTAAACTCTGCTTTCTGCCCCCACCTGATCGCGATTCCGCCTCGCTGCAAAGCGTATAACCAGATTCCGAAAGCCCATCTCATGCTCGACTTGCCTCCACTTCGGCATCTCTCTACCAAGACTTTGTTCCTCTATTTCTCTCTCAGATTCACTGTACCGCTCGAAAATTACACACAAAACCTTCTCATAACCCAGTTCTGTCACAAATCCTTCATTAAGAGATACGCACAACATGTCTTTGCAGATGGAAGCAAGTGGCGCCCCGCAACCAGCACCACGTACGACACTCCAGTCTAAGGTCGTGGTAGCTGGCACAGACGACAACGCTGCCAATGGCAGTCCGACCGGACCGGGCGGACAGGATTACCAGCGATGCCGCGTATGCACTCGCCGTCACGCTCTGCGAATGTGCTCGGTCTTCAAGAGCATGCAACCTCAGCAGCGGTACGTACTAGCCAGAGCACACGGTTATTGCACCAACTGTCTCGCTTTATCCCACCACACCAGCGAGTGCAGCTCATCGGGAAGTTGCCGCAAGTGCAACCTCCAGCATCACACGTTGCTCCACCGTAGCCAAACACCAACAACATCTCCTGCCAACAACAACGCCCGCCGACAGATTTCCGCAGGAACAGCCTCCCGTCGTCGCAACCCAGGACCAGTGGGAGACCGCATTGTTAAACGGTCAACCCAAGGACTACATACCACAAATTATCGCGGAAAAGTAACTCGCCTCCTCGTCCAGGAAGCACTTCGCGCCATACAAGAGTTGCAACAGACGCTAGACGCATAGTGCGTCTAGGGGGGCAGGATAGCTAATCGAGCACTACGTGAATATCCCCTCTAGCGATTTCCAGTAGTTGGTAACGCGGCAGCCATCATCGATCAGCTGTATGTTCCAGCCAAAACGAACAAAACTTTTCTTCTTCATTTTTTTTTGTACATATACTAAAACATATTTTTTTTGCATATATCATTGTAATCTGCACATTTGTTAAAACGTTGTTCCCGAATTATAACTCGTTTTTTTCTACCGGCAATTGATCGCGCCTGTTTAATCGACCTTTGAATTTACCTACGTATATTTATGTATATACATAAATAAAATCAAAATCGCACATTGAAGTGTATGTTGCAAAACTTAAAATCGTTTTATTATGCAAGGTGCAACGCGAGTGCAAATTCGGCATTAGCTTAGGGGCAATATTTTTGGTCGCTGAAAATCCTCTCTAGACGGGTATTCCGTCAACAGCAAGAGTGTATCCTACGAGGCGCTCCTTCATTCGACTGCAGCGTTCCGTCCAGAGCGCCAACTAGCTACCACCGCCACCTCAGCAACCAGCAGAAACCGCTCGACTTCGCCACCGGCGGTCCACAACGCGCGCCAGTTCGCCACCACCGCCGCATCCTCTAGCAGCCAACAGCTTGAACTCGCCAAAGCCGTCCCGGACAGAACACCCTCGTTCCTCTAAAGAGGCATAACTGGCCGGACTTGTTCAGTGCAAATCTGTTAAGTTTTCAACAGCAACTGTTTTTAAATAATAAAGCAACTTATTTTTCAAGTCTCTTATAAAGCCGATGTCTTCTGAGGTAACAGTGCATTTCTTTTGTAGACTAGTTATATAAATGTACGTCAGGTGGATAATTAAATAATTTAGTAAAACTAATATGTTTAAAAAAATACTTCATCAATATCCAATTTTTTTTCAAAATTGTCGTATTCTCTACTAATTGTTTGAAGTCAATGAGTATCATTCGATTGCTCGACTTGCTTTTCATAACAGCGTTTTTCACTCGCTTGACTTGATTTGGAAAGAGTATATCAATGCCATATTTGAAATCAAATGAGTATACTGCAGCTAAACATTGATTTCAAAACTAACTATGAAACTCACTGTTTATACGGTGTTTCTCACTACCCTTATACAGTTCACAGCACTGAGTTCATACTATTTAGATGGAAGTGAGTAAACTCAGGCTGTTGTCTGATTGAGAGGCAGTTTGACGTTTGCCAGCAATATAATTTAAAAATTCAAAACTCAAACTCACACACACTTTTCCATTTTCAATCTCAAACAACAACAATTGGGAAACATTTCATTTTTTTATTCTCAATTTCATGTATATGATTTTAAAATGCTGGCAAACGTCAGAAAAAAAATCATGGCCGACGAATTGAGAGAATGAATTTACCTTGTAATGTTTTTATCATGATTCAAAGTTTCAACAAAAAAAAAATATGAAAAAGTAAAAAGTGAAATAAATACTTTCGTCGATTGCTGAATAATATGACGGAAAATTGGACACAAAATGCTTGTATTACCATTTAAATTAGTACGCCGACTGTGCTCTGCAAGGCAATCTGTGCAAAGTTTACCGTGTACCTTGATGTCACCCAAACTACTCGACCACGGCCCTTTACTAATTTTTGTTGTTTGTGAAAACTTTCAGTCGCCTTCTCAGTTCAAAGAACCCGTGCGTCATCCACATCACCACAGTATTTCTGCGGCGTGGGTACACAAACAACGCCAACTCCTCATCGTACATTTAAATAATGTAAGTATATAAACATATAAATTTTCCGTCGTAATGGCGAGGGGGGAAGCGGGCCTGTTGGCGCTCAACCGCGGCGGTCCGCATTGGCCCCATCGTGCGACGTGACGCGGCGCGGCACGCTTGCCGCAGCCGTCCCCGTTTGCCCGCCACCACTGAAAAACTTAAGACGCTGAGAACAAATATGCGCATCGCATTGAAGGGTTAAAAAACAGTAACAATTTACCTTAAATTTCCAATAATTCGCTTATGAGTTATTGGCAAAAATACCGTTCGATTACATGCGTATACTGCAGAAGGCAATCTAACGCAGAACTACACTGTATGCAAAAATAGAGATCAATTCGTTTAAAATACGTTCCATTTTATGCAAATGTATGCCTGTATACATAATTGGAATGTTTCAGTTCAATGTTTCCGTTTCCTTGGGAAATAAATCCCGCTGCCATTATTGCTCTTTCGCAAACGAATAAAGCCCGCGGGCTTTATTGTCTTTATTGGTGGGCGCTATAACACATATAACACGCTCAAGAAATAAAACGAAATTTTCTATTAATTTTCTTCTGCGCAAAAATAATTCCGCCACTTCGCAATAAACCCTAAGCGCGGCCGAAGGCCGCTTACGCAGAAAGAAGTTCTGCGTAAAAATACTTCCGCCCCTATTTTACGGCGACAAAGAAAGGATAATTCTATTTAGTAAGGGGTATAATCCCTAAGCGCGGCCGAAGGGCTATAGGCGTTGTCAAGAAAATAATGCAGGCAAAAGCCAGCTTGTATGCCAGTGTTTTCATAAAAAAATTTATCATTACTCTTGCACATTCCAAATTTTTTGGCTTGCAAAATTATATGAGGAATTTGGGATTTTGTCGAGTTTTCGTTTGGAAATATAATTACATAACCCCCAAGTAAAAAAATTGGGTTTATGTCACTACGCAAGGAGTGACATAATCCCAAATTTTAAAATTGGAGTTATGCCACTTGGGGCTATGTCACGGCACCGATTTCTGAGTATGGGCCTTATGTTGAACAAAAGGGGGAGTATAAATACGGTGACCATATTAACCAGCGTAAAATAAAGGACATTTTTTTCAAAATGATTTGGGAATACGCACATACAACTTGTATGATATAAGTACCTTGCCCATATCGTAATTTATATAAAATATTTATCAGTTAATTATATTATTTAATTATACAAGTTCCCTGCTGGAGCGAAAAATAAAGCCAAATCCTTTTCAAGGACTTCGCAATCCTTTGCTACCAAAATACGTTTATCATAATTCATACTGCGCGACGAAGCCAGCACACAGTGGTTCAAAATTGGAATTTAATGTTCATAATATACCGGGGCCTTCATTTGTCAACCAATTTTTACTAAAAAGCAAAAAAAAAAATTTTGGTAAACATTTTTTATAACATTTAAAAATTTTTTTTTTGTGTATTTTTTTTTTTTTTTTTTTGGGTGAACCGTGATAAAAACATTAGAAGATGGTTTGTTTCATGATTCAATAATAAAAGGTTTGCTCAGAAAACAGTTTTCTCGCTCCCTCTTGACAAAATCTTCTCCCTTAGCAAGGCACTTTTTGTGGGTTCGTGTGTGTGTGCAAATATTTTGTAAGGGAGTTAAGGGAGTGTCAAAACTCGAATGTCACTAATGAACAAACCTTTAGTTATTGAATCATGGTTTTGTTTAAAAAATACGTGAACATATATGGTATATGGGGTATGGAAATATCCCTTTTCCCTAGCAATAAACGTTTTACTATGGGCAACAATGATATTTTTTAAATAAGGCATATGCGCTCTCTGGGAAGGCAATACCTGTAATTATTTTACCATGGGGTGAACCATACAATTTTTTTCAACTAGTTTCTGTTATTTAATATTTATTAACTGGAAAAGAATAATACTGTATTTTGCACAAAACCAATTAAAAGGTGTGTACTCGTACGCCCAACTATCTAAAGTTTTAGAAAACTTTTACTGGTTTTGCGTTCTCGTACCCAAAAAACTTGCAATGTAGAGGAAATTGAGAGGGCAGAATGTGAAAGAGAGCTGTAAATTTTTGCTGGAAAAATTTTTCTCAGCTTAAACTTGCAAGTTAGAAAATCAGCTGATCACAAACACATGTTTGTAAATAAACAAAAGAAAATATGGCCTTTTTGAGTTATTTGTTGCAAATTTTATTATTAATGCTAGTATACAATAGGGCTATTCGCGATTCGGTGCATAAGAGCTGACAAATTTATGCAATTGCAGAAATATGCCATGGATTGTGAGCGAACTTTATTAAACTGTCATGGTAAAGCTTTTGCAAAACAAATTTTGTGCATCAGCTTTGGTTTTGTTTATGAATGCAATGCATAGCATTTTTATGCTATGGGTTTTCGGTATTGCAAATTTGCCAAGCAATGACAAATGCAAATGCGTGTATTTTGTTTGTGTATTGCAAATAATTTGCAATACAAATTTGCAATGCAATGATGCTAGGCCATTTGCACCGGATCGCGAATAGCCCTAATGAAAAAGTGAGTAAATTTAATATGCACAACGTTGGTTGTGTTTA
>NW_023458570.1:209673-230625 GCF_013731165.1 Rhagoletis pomonella | reverse complement strand
ATAATTTACCTTTAAATATACCAAAATAGATTCAAATGCAGCATGCTGAAATGTTGTTTTGCTGAAGTTTTCGGTTTTGGTAGGTTGATTGTTGAAATGAAAATTTTATAATTTTAAAGCTAAATCTGTGCTATATCTATTACATTGTTTTTGGATCAATGATGGGTGTTTGGAGGAGACACTCTTGTTTTTGAATGCGTCACCATGTGATATCACAAATAATTTTGAGAAAAATAACTTATTCATATAATTAATTTGTATTTTAAAAAGATTTTTCTTATCGAAAACTATTCAATTGTATAAAATGCCAAATCGGGGGAAAATGTACCAAACAGAAAATAAATTGCAAAATTAATCACCAGTGGCAACTGTGCAAGTGATCAGCTGTTTCGAAGGTTGCAAGTTTTTGCAAATTTTGCGTTCTCGTACTTCTGTTGATATTTCGTCTCTTTGAGAGCGAATGCTGCTAAATTCTCAGAACTTTTGCTGCTGGAGAATTTTGTCCTCTCAATACGCGTACACACCTAATATTATCAAATAAAAATTCAGAAATCAGGCTCAAGTGGTCTATTGCAAATATTGTAAGTATTCAATCAAATAAAATGAAGTGAAAAATGAAGGCTCCAGTGAATTACGAACACTAAATGCCAGTTTTGAGCCACTGTGCAGCAGGGGGTTTATTGTTCCCTTTCAGTAGAACTGGAAACTTAGCGTGCAAGACAATCCTGAGCACAACTTTCCTTGTGCTTTATAGATTGTACAAAGATAACTGATTAAATAGAAA
Source organism: Rhagoletis pomonella (assembly GCF_013731165.1). Taxonomy (NCBI): domain Eukaryota; kingdom Metazoa; phylum Arthropoda; class Insecta; order Diptera; family Tephritidae; genus Rhagoletis; species Rhagoletis pomonella. Next base: position 229,841 of record NW_023458570.1, on the reverse strand, counting down.
CCCTTAAGTGGAGTGCGAAACAAACTGGCGAAGGTTTTCATTATATTTTCTAAGGGAATTTTTTTTTTGTCATATTTTGCGTTTAAAAATTTACCTCTGAAAAATGCAGAGCCGACTTAAAGGACAGTTTAAGAAATAAAGGACAAAAGGCGTCCTTTATTTTGAAAAAAAATATAATGTACAAGGGGTTAAAATAAAGGACAGCACCTTAAAATAAAGGACGGATGGTCACCGTAAGTATAAAGTACTCAAATGGAGGAAATTAGCCTATGGTTACAGAAGATGTGTAATAAAGTAACCGACGAAGACTTGCGTGCCGCGTGCGCTATTCTCTTAAAGTGTTTACCGCTGGTAAAACCACATAAAGGTTAAAATTTAAAAACCATTTAATAAAATATAAGTAAAATCTGTGGAAAATTAACAATAAACAAATTTTTCGCAAAATCTATAAAGTACCCTTTTATTTTTCAAAAAGACCTGTGCGACAGTTTTTAATTTACACTCTGCATATGATAAAAAATTAATAGTTGGAAAAAGGAGTACAAAAGAAGTACAAAACTAAAAAAGGAGTAAATTTCCAGACTTTCTGGGAGAAGAAGGGAATACATTACAATTAAAAGGAGTACGTTTACACCCAAAAGCAGTACGGGCCTGTTCGAGGCACGTAATAAAAACAGCAATATTGCAGCCTTGATGAAAATTTGCAATACTGTTGCAACTTCCCAACTAATAAAACGTTGCTAGAAATTCACACCGAACGTGATACTTTAATAATTCGCGCAAGACGTCGGTTGTGATTGCATCTCGAACAAGTAATACGTCTGGCAACCCTTACTGCGAAGGACCATAGTTAGGTTCAACAGCTGCCTTTCGCACTCACCTTTTTACACCAATTAAAGGAAATATTTTTGTTCTAGTTTAATAATGTATGCACATCGCCGACGCCGCGGTAAAAGTTGATAGCTCCACTTTTTGGTCAAAATAACTTTTTGATACTGACGGAAAGGGGGAGGGTATCTCTACACGATGGTGGAAGCAAATAATTTTTTAGAGTTTAAGTAGTATCGTTAAAAATAATTTTAAGTAAAATCTGCTAATTCCAAAATTGTTTTTTTTATTCAGTTAAACGCTTCTAACTTCATAAATTTATGATTCGGTACAAAGAACCTAAGAACATTCACATGTATACCCAACTGCGGTCGTTCTATCAATTCTGTTATCAGCCAAATCTGGAAATATGAGGTACATATGTACATAGTACGTTGCGTTTTTAGGCGCGCCTGCTATTCTTTTAGAATTTTTTAGCGATCAAAACTAGCGATAGCGATTTCCAGAATCCCACTGCAGGAACTGTTAGGGCTTTGGAGATTCATTGCTCAACGTGAAATTTTCATAAAAGTTTACTATTTAAGATTACACCTAATGTTTTATTTCGGAAGGAATTTGAATTTGATGCCTTTAAAGACCGGGGAATAAAGCCTTTCAACCGTCTTCTACTGAAAATCACAACACTAGTTTGGATTACAGGCTATTCTAACTACTTCAAGTGTCAATCATAATAAGTGTTATTTGCGTCTTCCGACAAACAACTGACACAGAAGGTAATGAGGCAGGCCACATCATATATGTACATGGATATTAGAGCCGACAAGTTGGACCAGCTGGAATCAATTACTAAGCACCAGAGCAAGGAAGAGCACTGCCCTCAAAATAGTCCCTATGATCTCTGCACTTGATATATTGACCCCCTTCTTCTGCCTGAATCCTAACGACCCAACAAGCATTGAACGAATCCAATTTACCACTCCCGAATCTACTCCATGACTTAGAGCAGAGTTGCACATGCTATCGAAGGCGGCATTGTCAAAAGCACCCTCAGCGTCTACAAAAATTCCCAAGACAAATTCTTTCATAGTGATGGCATTGCTGATTCTGGCAACCAGATTTTCCAGAGGCGCCTCACCAGATTTCTTCGCATGATAGGCACGCCTGCTTACGAATGCGCTATTCAAACAATCTCTCCTGACATTTCAGCATGAAGGGCATCATGTTAAGCGCTCGTCATACTTACATTGTCCTGCAGCGCATAACATGACTACTGCCACATATCGAATCTGTTTAATGAGTTTTGCATACAAGCGATTATCATGGCGAAGTTCGGTGAATTTTGATTTTTCGCTATGTGACTCTTTCAAGAGATATGCCACTCTGATTTCTTTTAAGTATTACCCTTAAGGCCCGGCCACATAGAACTTTGGCGTTGCGTTGGTGTTGGCGTCGCTTCAACAGCTGACTATGAATACATTAATTCAAATGCAGCCGTCCACATAGCCAAAATTCGACAACGCTCACGCCAACACAAAGCAAAAAGATGGCCAACTCTCAACTTTTCGCGTGCGTCGCTCGTCAGCTGTTGCAAATAAATAAAATTATGTGAAATATTTTTCCTTTTTAATCAAGTGCGGGCAAGAAATATCGTTTTTAACGCAATTATTGTTATGAAATATTAATTTATCTGTCGTTAGTATGTTAATTTAGTGGCCCAAGCATTCGCTGCCAAGCGTTCATTGTAGCAAGCATACTTTAAATGTGCGTTCTGTCGAACCAACGCCAACGCCAAAGCCAACGCGAAAGTTCTATGTGGACCGGCCTTAAGTCTGTTCCAGTGTCCATCAGATTTACTGAGAGGTCGTTCTTATACATATGGGCATTCCCATCGTGGCGCACGTGACAGTCGTACGATTTCAATGTGATACAAAAAAGGAATACCATTTGTTTTCTTTAACTTTTTTGGGCCATTGTATAGCACATAATTAGCTCTATATTTAACCGAAAAATGAAATCAATCGAACTGCTTGGTCCTGAAATATAAGCATTTAAAGAGAGTGTCGTTACGTGACAAAAAATGGAAGTTGATTTTGTCTTTTCTTACAAAATCGCAAAACTCTGCGAATTGTGGATGGCTATTTTCATGAAACTTATTTTAATATGATTTGGAGCAATTCTATTAGTTGTTTTTAGAGTTTTTCGAATCAATGCAAATTGTTTCAATTCTATTTTACAACGCCAAGTGTGAAACGTGACGTGACGTGGCGTCACGTGACATAAATTTCCATCGTTATATATTTGTTAATATTGCTTTTAAATGAATTTTTAACGCAAATAAAACTTGTATTTTATGTAGAATATACTTTATATTTTGACTTCAGCGCCAATTCAGGGTCAATTTATTAAAAATCTATGATTTATTATGTTTCAACTACATACGCCAAATTCGAACCAAATCGGACCATAAATACGGTTTTTCGAAATATCTCGACCTTGGCACCAGCTAGGAAGACCATTTTATGCAAACATGATTTTACTTACATAGCCAGTATATACTTTAAAAAGCAGACAAATCGGCCCGTAAATACGTTAGATATACATCTTTTATTTTTTTTGTCGTGGTGGACCTTCCGCTGGAAACACCCATATGTACATTAGAGTGGTCCAAAAAAGCATGTGGAAAAAGTAAAGTCGGAATTTTTATGATTGTTCTATACCAGAAAAATAAAGCCCTATTTTTCTTATTTGTTGAAATAAAAAATTATTTAGAGGTCGCTCAAAGCGCTCAAAGTTTTCCATATATAACGGGTGATTTTTTTGAGGTTAGGATTTTCATGCATTAGTATTTGACAGATCACGTGGGATTTCAGACATGGTGTCAAAGAGAAAGATGCTCAGTATGCTTTGAAATTTCATCATGAATAGACTTACTAACGAGCAACGCTTGCAAATCATTGAATTTTATTACCAAAATCAGTGTTCGGTTCGAAATGTGTTTCGCGCTTTACGTCCGATTTATGGTCTACATAATCGACCAAGTGAGCAAACAATTAATGCGATTGTGACCAAGTTTCGCACTCAGTTTACTTTATTGGACATTAAACCAACCACACGAATGCGTACAGTGCGTACAGAAGAGAATATTGCGTCTGTTTCTGAGAGTGTTGCTGAAGACCGTGAAATGTCGATTCGTCGCCGTTCGCAGCAATTGGGTTTGTGTTATTCGACCACATGGAAGATTTTACGCAAAGATCTTGGTGTAAAACCGTATAAAATACAGCTCGTGCAAGAACTGAAGCCGAACGATCTGCCACAACGTCGAATTTTCAGTGAATGGGCCCTAGAAAAGTTGGCAGAAAATCCGCTTTTTTATCGACAAATTTTGTTCAGCGATGAGGCTCATTTCTGGTTGAATGGCTTCGTAAATAAGCAAAATTGCCGCATTTGGAGTGAAGAGCAACCAGAAGCCGTTCAAGAACTGCCCATGCATCCCGAAAAATGCACTGTTTGGTGTGGTTTGTACGCTGGTGGAATCATTGGACCGTATTTTTTCAAAGATGCTGTTGGACGCAACGTTACGGTGAATGGCGATCGCTATCGTTCGATGCTAACAAACTTTTTGTTGCCAAAAATGGAAGAACTGAACTTGGTTGACATGTGGTTTCAACAAGATGGCGCTACATGCCACACAGCTCGCGATTCTATGGCCATTTTGAGGGAAAACTTCGGAGAACAATTCATCTCAAGAAATGGACCGGTAAGTTGGCCACCAAGATCATGCGATTTGACGCCTTTAGACTATTTTTTGTGGGGCTACGTCAAGTCTAAAGTCTACAGAAATAAGCCAGCAACTATTCCAGCTTTGGAAGACAACATTTCCGAAGAAATTCGGGCTATTCCGGCCGAAATGCTCGAAAAAGTTGCCCAAAATTGGACTTTCCGAATGGACCACCTAAGACGCAGCCGCGGTCAACATTTAAATGAAATTATCTTCAAAAAGTAAATGTCATGGACCAATCTAACGTTTCAAATAAAGAACCGATGAGATTTTGCAAATTTTATGCGTTTTTTTTAAAAAAAAAATTATCAAGCTCTTAAAAAATCACCCGTTATTTTATATGGGGAAAAACTTTTCGTAGAAATGGTATAAATTTCTTGAAAATCAATATTCTTCGATCGGAAAACTGTGATTATCTTCATGAGATTCCCAATAATAACACCCAATTATTTATTTAACCATTTCTTCACAGTAACTATATTTTATAGGTCCGCCAAAACCCCCAGAAAATGAAATGGGTGGATAAGGAAAAAATCTTTAGTATTAATAAATTATTAAATAAACAATTGTTATTGGAAGTCTCCTGAAGAGAACCAGAGTTCTCCGATCGAAAAATATTGATTTTCAAGAATTCTATACCATTTTTACGAAAAGTGGTTTTTCCCCATATAAAATACATGGAAAACTTTGAGCGCTTTGAGCGACCTCTAAATATTTTTTGATTTTTTTGATATAGAACAATCCTAAGGTGTGAGAGCATTAAATTCCGACCTTACTTATTTTGGACCACCCTAATGTACATACATTGGGGCATATTCATAGTCGAAATGAAGTCGATTATAAAGTTAGTTGCAGCTATTCCATTGAAAATTATGACAAAAAGCAGCAAACTAACTTTATTCATTTAGGCTAGGAATACGCATTCTTCGGTTATATCTTCCTAACTAAATCCTGGAGTACTGGAACAGACTAATTGATTTCACTGAACAGCTGATCCTGGGAGATTATGCGCCCTATGTGGAATATAATTACACCACTGCGTCACATGCGCTGCGTGTCTATGCCCTGCACTGCAATGTAAGTATAACCAGCGCTTTAATGGGCCTGAGGCTTTTATTTCTGGTCTATTCGTCGCACCAACTTTAATGATAAAGACTACGCCTACTAGTCTCCATGGTTAATCTTAATATCTTCTATTTTTTTTACAAAAATGTTTACAGCAGATGTTGATTTTGTATAAAAACTGCTATGCTAATTCCAATTGATTTATTTTTATTTTGATATGAAATAAAGCCTGCTAACTCCTTTTTTCATTTATAACTTAAAGGTTTAGCGAAAAAAAAAATTTATTTTTGTAAGGTCAATCGGGGCTGTCACAGAACCCACCCGTATTTCGTAGATTTCACGAAAAATCAGAATACGATGGATTCTGTGATAGCCCTGATTAAATAGGGCATACAAAGTGTACTTTCAAATATGAATGTACAGTGACTCAAACAAATGACCACGTGTTTTTTTTTAAATAATCGTAGTATTTTTCCAGTTAATTTTTTTTTTGTTATCTATACATTTAATAAAATTGTAACAGGTCGATGTCTGTACATAAAAGATATTAAAGAAAAATTAATGTGGAAGGTCTTTATGGGAGCACCAGAAGCCACATCAATCATTTTTAGAATTCTTACCTATCTGTCTGTCTGTATGTTTGTACACGCATCACTCGAAAACGAATGCATGGAATTAAATGCAGTTTTCACCGATGTATTACTAGAGGCCTAACTTAAAATATAGAAAGAAAACATTTTTTAGAAAATTGCAGTTTAAGTAAATTTATAAGAAAAAGTGAATATTGCATTATGGGCGTCAAAAGAAAGAACCTGAAGAAGGCTTTCAGTCAAAAATATTTGTTTAGAGCTGCCACCTGTTTGAAAATTTTAATTTAATTTAATTTATAAGATAAATTGAATATTGCAATATGGGTATCAAACTGAAGAGGTTTAGGAAATTTTACTGCCGAAAATATTTTTAAGGAGGGTTGCCACCTTTTTGAAAAATTTTATTCTATTAAATTGATAAAATAAATTAAATCTATATCTATACTTATAATAAAATTGTAACAGGCCGATGTCTGTACCTTATAGATATTAAAAAAATTTATATGGTGGGTTTTTATTAGAGCTACAGAAGCCAAATAAACAATTTTTAGAATTTTTAACTCTCTGTCTGTCTGTATATTTGTACGCGCATCACTCGAAAACTAATGCATGGAATTGAATGCAGTTTTCACCGATGTATCGCCAGAGGTCTAGCTTACAATATAGAAGAAAAAAATTAGAAAGTTGCCACCTCTGTTTAAAATTTCAGTTTACGTCAATTTACCGATAAAGTTGATATTGCAATATGGCTGTCAAAAGAAAGAGGTTTAAAAAGGCATACAGTTGAACATATTTTTGTAGGTGGCAACCCTGTTTGAAAACGTTACTTTAATTAATTTGATAATATAAACTAAATATTTCAATATTGGCATCAAACTAAAGACGCTAAGCAATTTTAATGCCGAAAACATTTTTAGGGGATTCGCCAACTGCTTGAAAAATTTAATGAATTTAAATTTGTAAAATAAATGCAATATTACAATACGGACATTAAACTAAGGAGGATTAGGAAGCTTACTATTGAAAATATTTTTGAAGCGGGTTGCCACCTATTTGAAAACTTTAATTCAGTTAACTTGATAAGATAACCTAAATGTTGCCATATGGGTATCAAACGAATGCATTTGAGAATAATAAAATTCCAATAGGCCGATATCTGTACATAATAGATGTTAAAGAAAAATTAATAAGGGGTTTATTAGATTAACAGAAGCCAAATCTAAAATGTTTATAATTTTGGTCTGTCTGTCTGTATGTTTGTAAGCGCTTCACGCAAAAACTAATGTATGGAGTTAAATGCAGTTTTCACCGATGTATGTACATATTGCTAGAGCTCTAATTGAAAATATAGAATATTATTTTTTTTTTTGTTTTAGTTTATTGTCGATCATTATTCCTAGGTATTTGAAAGTATTAACTTTTTTCAGTGCGTCGTTGTTTATATTTAGAGTTAGCAGCGGACTGTTCTCAAAGTTTCGCCTTGATATAACCACAAACTTAAATTTATGGACATTCAATTAAGTGTGTTAAGGCATAACCAACCGCACTTCTATGGAACTTCTGTGTAGAAGGTTTTTCGCTAAAAAAAATCAAAACTTTTTGTTGTTTCTGCCAAAAAATTAAGAAATCTGAAACATCACGCTTTACAATTTCATACAGTTCTCTGAACAATGTATTTCACTAAACTACTAAACGGCTGCACCGATTTGGTTCATATTTGGCACATATGCCAGCACCTTGAAAATAAATATTTCGACAAAAATTTACTCGGTATGTAGCTAGGGATATTCCTAATATTCTTATACAGACTAAAACGTAAAAAACCAATACATCTCTAAAACCAATTACGCTGGGGAACTGAAACTTAGCACTGATTCATATATTGCAAATGCATTGGAAAAGGGGACGTGGCACCTTCCATACAAACTGAACTCCGCATAGAGCTTATCTCTAGAAAAGCTTACGCTAATGTCCTAAAATTCGACACAGCTACATATGTTATCAATACAAAGCTACAAATTTAAAACATATTTAGTTGGTGTGCTTATTAAATACAACATTCATATTGAAATGTTGACTAAAGGGTATATTACCGAATTATCGCTTAACGAATTTTCGAGTACGAATGAAATTTAATAGTGTTAATTGTGTATGTGCAAGTAAAATTACAGGTGGTCGAACATCAAAAATCAAAGTAAAGCTACATATATCATATCCAAGAGTCGGTAGTTTGCACCTTTTCCAAATTTTTAGAACTTACATTGCACCGTAGCAGTAGCCGTCTTAGGTTTGAAATACTGACAGCCGATTTCTCAGTGGATGTTTAATTATAATCAAAAGATAATCTCTTATTGTCATCTTCTCAGTGTACTTAATATATGATTAACTCACCACCACCTTTCATAAGATTTATTTATGGCAAAACCAGCTTTTCCTGTAAATCCTGTAAAACCTGCAAATCGTGATTGCAAATCGGGTTGGGTTGAATCCAAACAGTTTGTTATTTTGCGGAATCCTAGGAAACGAAACAATTGCAAGTTGACACCTTTTTAATAATGGTTCAAGTTTAATTAATGCTTTCAATCTGCTCGCACGTATGAGTTGTCAAAAACCATTGCTTTGAACATGTAAACCTCAAGTAAATGTCAATTACACCAATTTACAAAAGTATTTATTAAATGTAAAAATCAGTACAAATTCAAAAAGCAGTACATTTTGCGTACTGATTTCGGGCTCTTAAAAATCAGTACAATAGAAAAAAATCAGCACATGTACTGATGAAATCAGCGCATCTGGCCACCCTACTGTACATACATATTTGAAATTACCTTTTGTATGCCCTATTTATTCAGGGCTGTCACAGAATCCGTCGTAGCTTAGACGTTATTTTTATATAAAAATAACAAAAAAAAAAAATGAGCGCGAAAAACATTACGAATATTTGAAGAAAATCAACACGTGGTCATGTGTTTGAGTCACTGTATATATAATGAGAATTTTCTAGTCCTACAAAATCTCGTATGTACATATGTATAACCTTTTATTTCGTACACTTAGGGCCGTTTTCTCAAGTAACCTGTAACTATAAAGCAGAGTTGTGAAAAATGCATTAATTTTTTTAATGCATAGCATTTTAATGTAAATGAAAAAGATTAATGCATTCATTTTTGATATTTAATGTAAATGAAAATTTAAATGCATTAATTCCCAAGAAATAATACTAATGATTTTTTTTTGTATTAGCATTAAAATGTTTAAATGAATTCTATTGCAATAATTTATTGCATTAAAATTATAACAAGCATTAAAAACCCATTAACTAATTTTATTTTGAAGTAAAAAGTCTTTGCTGACGTTGAGGGTAGAATTTTAAGGCCAAAAAAAGATAGTGACGGACGTTAAGGCTGGTTTTCACTATGTCAAGTTCAATGGCATTTGTCGTTAAATAGGTAAAATCACATTGTCAAATGGAACTAAAAAACGGTTTATTGATTGATTTAGATCAGAGTAGGTCCTCAATCGTGTACATGCGCTGCTAAACTGGCTATCTGCCCGATTTTGGCTCATACTTAATATATGTAATCGGTACGCATCAACAATCAACATAAAAATCTACAAAAGCACTCTGCGTTGCATGCACATTGGCTTTCATTTTCATAAAACAAGTCCTTCCAAAAGAGGTTATTTATATTTTACTAGAAAAAAATATTTAATGGTTTTTAATAATACAAACGATAAAAAGCATTAAACATTTTAGTGCATTAAAATTTTTTCATTAGCATTAAGCTTGGATAATTTAATGAAACAAAAATTTCATTAGCATTACATTTTTCAGAATTAATGCATTGAAATATTCATTTGCATTAAATTTCATAAATTAATGCATTAATTTTTTACATTACCATTATTGCTTTAAATACCATTAATGCATTAAAAAATTAATGCATTTTTCACAACTCTGCTATAAAGCTCACTTTATATTTAAAGGTCTCATTAAAATTTATGATTGTGTCTAAAGTACAGCATTTTATTATCGATTTTATATTGCTTTACAACAAAGAAACATACATACGTGAAAAATCAATAATAGAAATGCTTAACTCTAGACATAGCTTTATTTTTAATCCAACCTTTATATATAAAGTGAGATTTAAAGTTAAAGGTTACTTCAGAAAACGGCCCTTACAATACCACATATCCGTACAATAATACAATGACGAAATGTGTTCCTAGTTGGGGATAAATATAAAAAATACTCTTTCCAATTGACTCATTCATTTATTATCTGTTGTCCGATTCGTCGAATTCCAATTCGGAATTTTTGTAGATACATATTAGACTAAGAGTTGTTTCGATAGTTTAGTTAGTATAGCACTTTTAATAAAACGTATTTGCATTCTGTTCTTAACTGGGCGGTGCAAAAGCCCCTTTGTTTTCAATATTCGCAAATTTATTTTCGGATAAATTCGAAATGCCTGGCTGCTGCTTCTGTAATATGTAAGTTACAGTTTATTAGTAATGATACTTTTATGAACTCGGTTTTTTTAAATTTAAATGAATAAAAAATTAAAAAAGTGCGTCGCATACTACATTTAAATATTTTTTAGCGCTAAATCGGTTAATATACGATACATTACGATACGAGTTTATTTATATGAACTTTTTTCTGATGAAACTTTCCATAGTTATAGTTTAAGATCAGAATAGGGCACGACCTTCATCGATCTGTTTAATTGATGAAATCTATTTTGTATGAAATTTTACGTGTCAAGAAATATTTTGCGAGTGGGTTGGCTGAAGAAATCCTGGCCAGGATATTTTTAATTTAATATTCAAAAATTATTTTTTTAATTTTGCACTAATTTGCTTAATGAACAAATTATGTACCAATCGAAAGTATTAAGCCTACAGAGTGTGAAAACGTGGGTGTTGATGATACTATTTGATATCAACCGTCGTGGCTTGCCATTTCTGACATTTATATATTTTTATTTTTATTCGCAACCAACTTTACTTACTTTTTGAATTTTTGGAGATATAGATACACAAAGTTTTCTCGTTCTGCTCTTTATATTAAATAAAGTGTATAAGACAAAAGCAAATTGGATTGCGGTGCATTTATTTTTTGATTACTGGTCACTGAAGAGAAACCAAATCAGCATATTGGTTTGATACATAATTTGGTCCTTCGAGCCGGATGCTCACGGAATCCAAGTTGCTTCTGTATACACCACAGTAAATTCGACACACAAAAGTTTGTCTGGAACTGCATCATCTTCATTGAAGACACACAAGGGTGTATGTAATCGCATCATCGTAGTTGGGGCAGGCGATTGTGTTAAAGCAGCATTGCCCCGTTTGGAGACACAAGGGTGCAACATCTTATTTGGAGACACATAAGGGTGTCTGAAATTGCAACATCGTAGTTGGAGACTCATTCGGAGTTAATATTTCGGAGTACTATTCAAGACATCTGGCAGCAAATGCATGCTGCCGTCACAATATTTAGCTGTTCACTGACATTTGCCACAAGTAGAACATAGTAGAAACGTCAACATAAGTAAAAAACAACACCACAAAATAGACTCGTTTAAAAAACAACGTAAAGTAATCAAAAGCAGTCTGACACGAATTCAAAGTATTTGTGCAGATACAAATACAACAATTGATGATTTAAAAGTGCGGGTAGAGCGTGCTGAAGAATTATTCAAGCAATACGGCGAAATTCAAAACGAAATCGATCTTCTTACAACAACGGCTAGCGAGGTTGAGCAAGAGGACGAGTATCGGGCCAAAATTGAGGAAACATATTTTACAATTAAAGCAAGATATTCGCGTGCACAAGCAGAGAATGGTAATACGACAATTATCGATAATCAGCAATCTTACAGAGATACTTCGACAGCAATGCAAGCATTAATGGAGCATCAGGGCACTATGGGCGCGTTAATTGAACGCATTTCACAAAACATAGGCAGCGACGGTAGATCTTCGTCTTCACTAACCAACACCATAAACAATTTGCAACAGCTGACACACCAAGAGCTTCGCTTGCCACGAGTACAAATTCCTGACCTCGATGGCAAGTGCGTCAAGTGGATTTGATTCCGTGTGTTTAAGCGACTTATGCATTTCCCGCATCAACAAAGAACAGTGAACACCCACACGCATTTGTATTGCATTTCCCGCATAAAGCAAGTGCAGCAAACACACACACGCACTGTGTTTAAAAGTAATTCGGTCGTTCTTAATTGGGTATGCATTTTTTATGCAATTGTCAAATATCTCTTCGCTGAACTTAACGAAGTGATAAGTTCCTGGCATTTTCAACTAGGGTCAACGCTAAACCAGCTTGGTTCATCACAATGGTCAACACTAAACCAGGTTGGCTATCACACGATACTTTAAGCATCACTCTCACTCCCTCCCGGAGCATTTTTGGTATGGTAGTAAGTTACGGCTTACAAACCACACTGGGGCTCTGCATAATGCATCCCTGAATAAATCCCAGCTCATTTCACAGCAGCCTACGGAAGCTAGAGCATGACTCCTCCAATGGAGTCCCCAAATTGATACATGGTAAAAGGGTCACATCTTGCACCTATAAGCCATACGGGCCCATTGGGTTCGATACATAAACACTCACAAGGGTAATCCCTACCTCCTCTACTACTCTAACTCGACCACAACTCTAAACCTGGTCTCTCGCTCTCCCTCAGCTAAACATGGTCCTTCGAGCCGGATAACCCGCGGCTAATGATACAGTCTACTAGACGATCAAGTGGTCTAGGGCAGGGATGGAAAATCAAATTTTGAAATTGTACTTAATTTAAGGAAAAAATTTTACCTAACAGCGGACGAATGTACCTAAAAAATTTAAACATTTAACATAACGTCAAATCTGTTTAACAGTACGAAAATACGACGAACATCTGCCATGCCTGATTTTGGGATTCACGTCCTCTAATACTTTGAGCTCTGTCCAAACTGGAAGAACTTTTCGAGGTCAAACTAAGTTTTAGACAAGGCGAATTATTTTCTTGCACCGCTTCCTACGTGCTGCACCAACTTGCCAGCACTCACTAGCTCTCTTGACCATGCTTTTGAAATCCTCCAATCAGTTTCAGAGAGGAATACTATGTATATAATTTATGTAAATTAATCTATATTTGAAAATGTGTTTTGACCTTTTGAGCATTTACTCAACCTTAAGAATCAAAAGAGATTGGTTTAGCGGAGAAGGAGGAATTCAAATAGCTTTCACTGTTAACTTCCATTACTCTAAAGCTATAAAGGACTTTGTTTACTTAGATGCCTGCTTACGGTCAGTCAGGGGTCGAACCAAGCGTAAGTCTTGTCCGCATGTGCTTTTTAGGCTTAGCAGGGTATCTACAAACGAACGGAAATGATCCTTAGTAAATCTCTGATCATTCTTGTCTGCTCATATGACAAACCAATGTTGATGTTGCCTGATTAAGAAGAGATGGGTTAGAGTGCATTCGGTTAGAATAACTGCAAGGAGGAAAAAATTCCTGGAAAATTTATTTGGCTAAGTTGAAAATGTACCGAAAATCGTCTATATGTACCGAATGTACTTTCAAATTATAAAAGGGCCGAACAAAGTACAGTTGTACCTACTTTTCATCACTGGTCTAGGGGGGCCAGGATGTTTAAGCAACTTAGAACAGCGAACACCCACACGCATTTATATTGCATTTCCCGCACAAACCAAGTGCAGCGAACAAACACACGCACTTATATCGCACTCCCTCCCAAAACCAAGTGCAGTGAACAAACACACGCACTGTGTTTAAAAGTAATTCGCTCGTTCTTAATTGGGTATGAAATTTTTATGCAATTATGCTGGCATTTTCAGCTATGGTCAACGCTAAACCAGCTTGGTTCATCACAATGGTCAACGCTAAGCCAGCTTGGCTATCACACGATGCTTTAAGCATCACTCTCACTCTCTCCCGGAGCATTTTTGGTATGGTAGTAAGTTACGGCTTACAAACCTTACTGGGGCTCTGCATGAATGCATCTCTGAATAAATCCCAGCTCATTTCACAGCAGCCTAGGGACACGATATCGAACAGAATGTATCGATATGGTACTCATTTAAAGTATCGCTTTAAAAATATCGGGTACACATTAATATCGGAATAAAAAGACTCGATATTCCAAATATGGATACCAAAATCCAAAAAAAATTATCTAAATATAGGTCTCGTATATAGGCCGCTGTGGTGTAATGGTTAGCAGTGCGCACAGCTTGAAAATGAAAAACAGCTTCCCATTAAAACCAAATCGCCGTTCAGAGTCGACATAAAACTGTAGGGACCCCTTTTGTGCCACAACATTAAGGCGCGCGCGACAAATCGCAGGAGAATCTCGGGCAAACACTAACATATTGTGTAACACCACGTAGAGATTGATGTGTTGACTTAAAACACCGAGGTCGCGGGGTCAAATTCCACTACATGCAATCCTAACTAATTACACATTTCTGCTCTTTAAAGCCCAATTTATAGCGGGACGAATTATTAATAACATTATCCTTGTAATGTGAGTTTATGACATTCGATACGATACTAGGGTTCTGGTACTCGATTCCAAAAAATATCGTTTTTAAACTATCGAGTAGAAAATATCGGTATCGAATGCCAAAAGTATCGATATGGTATCGTATCGTATCGAAATTCGTGTCCCTACAGCAGCCTACGGTAGCTAGAGCATGACTCCTCCAATGGGGTCCCCCAATTGATACATGGTAAAAGGGTCACATCTTGCGCTACCGCTTCATCAGCCTGCCCTCATAGCTCACTCCCTCTCTCTCTCTCTCTCGCATAGCAGGCATATGGAGTGCGTGGTTGCCTTGATGTGCACTTATAAACCATACGGGCTCATTGAGCAACAGTCACAAAGGTAATCCCTACCAGTGTTACCAAACATGGGCTTTTCCTACCAAAACTGGTAGGTTTTTTTTCCATTTGGTAGGTTGGTAATCTAGATTGGATTTTGGTAATAATAATAGTTATTTGCGAAAGATATAAAATATGTATCTCCAAACATTTTAGCAACCTTGTTTACACAAATATTTCACCGGTGGAGTCCACCATTGTCCACCTGACAGAGACTTCATTGCAAGACTTGAGGAATATCACCAAAACTAACATATTGGTCTTTCAATTCAGTTGAGGGATGCACTGCGACCAGGAGATCTATTGTGCCCTCAATATGGTAGTAAGACCCAATGTCACATATGCGGTACTGGTGACCAAAAGCTACGCATGTAAAGGCGGGTTCCATCTTTAGCAAGCCGCGCCGACTGGTCCGCGTGGCCACTACGGGAGCTATGTTTTTTATCTATTCTATTTGAAAAGGAGGCCTGCTGGAGCGCCCTACGACTGCCCAATATGATCAGCAAGAAAATTTCGGATCTTCGGGATCATTTGGAGGTTCTAAAGCCATTTCTGAATAATCCCGAGTTATCCTTCTACAAACCCTACAAGGTCAGAACTCCTGAAAGGACCTGCAGTGAAGTGATAATAACTATGATTGTCGAAAGGTCCCGAGCATGGTATACCGACGGATCAAAGATGGACGACGAGAGTACCGGGGCAGGCAAATTTGGACCGAAATTCCAGAAAGTCCACCAATTTACACATACCCAACTATATTCCAGGCGAAAGTGTTCGCAATCGGAGTCTGTGTAGAAAGACAAATGGGGCCAAATTAAATATTATGTCGGATAGTCAGGCAGGTTAAAGACGTTAGACTATTTTAAAACGGCAGCAGGCTTGTGGAAAGCTGTAAACATTTTTGAACCACTTGAGAGCTCACAATAACGTAACGCTGTGGTGGGTTCCGGGACGTGAAGGGTTTGAAGGCACGAAAGCTGACTGTCTCACAAAGCGTGGAGCCCAAATGCACTTCCATGGTCCCTAGTCTTTTGTGAGCTGGTGGAGGAAACCCCGGAGCATATTCTATGTGACTGCCCACGTATCATAAATATCAGACTGATACACTTCGGGGAACGATTGTTTTCTTCATCCAAAATTTTAAACAGTGCCTAACTTCTTAAAGAGAATAAGGCTGGAGTGATTACAATTAGGGTTTAGCACAATATATCTTCTTAGGTCGCAGCGCGTGTATCCCCGACGTAATAATAATAATAATAATAATAATATGCATGTGTAAAGAGACAAACATTTGTGTACGTCTGTACAGTAAAATGAATTGTTATACGTAGTTAGTTTGTTTTTATTGTCTTAGATGTGTTTTAGTTTTTCTAAATCTTATGTTATCTACATTTTTAATAAACTTGATATTAAAAGAAATATTAAAAACTTAAATAAAATTTTGGTAGTTTTTGGTAGGAAGTTTTGGTAGGAAAAAAATTTGTCCGTGGCCACACTGATCCCTACCTCCTCTACTAACTACTCTAATTGCCCGAACACAATGAAATTGTCAAATTATTTTAAGATGTACTCTTATGTAGATACATATTTTGGCGACGACCGGGCTACGCGACGACTGTGGTTGTGGCCACATTAGATCTATTTCCATTTTTCGAGCGACAGATAAGGTTATTCCTCTTCTTTTATGTCAAACTCATACAAATTCATGATGTCGCTGCCGCGTTCAAAAAAATCATGTCATCATCGACAAAGCGTTTAGATAATGAAGATAACAAATTGGAAGCTGTGGCCCATAGCTGGTCGTTTTCAATGTGTTCAGAACTTCACTCGACCACAACTCTAAACCTGGTCTCCCGCTCTCCCTCAGCTAAACACCGCGATCTATTCGAAGAGATGGATCGCAAGAAAACTAACATTTCGAATGTTGAGAAATTGGAATATTTGCAAACGAAGGTAAAGGGTGAGGCACTGTCACTCATAAAACATTTGCAACCAGCAAATGCAAATTATGAAATCGCTTGGCAATTATTAAAAAAAAAAATATGACAAGCGTGACAATATAAAAAAGACTTATTTTGAAATTTTGTTTAATAAACCTGTGAGGAAAATGTATTCAGTTTCTGAAGCAAAGCGTATGTATTTCACGACCAACGAAACCATAAACGCATTAAGGGTGCTCAAGGAGTCAGTAGAGCACTGGGATTCAATTTTACTTTTTCTACTTGAGAAAAAACTAGATTCTGACACTGATATTTTGGGGTATCGAGATAGAAATTCGGACGTAACGACAACTCAACATTTTTTAAACTTTCTGGAAAAGCGTGTATTTGAACTCGAGAATACATCTAACGCTAGGCGCACATTGCACCCGATAGGCCGACCGATTAATTGACGTACTCTAAACATGTGATTATATAGGTAATTTTTTTGTTTTGCACCCAATAAGTTAATTTTTCGCAGTCCATTTTGGTACTTTTTACCTGACATTGGACGAGAAAAACAAACATGTTTGAATTTGTCGTTACTGACGGACGTTAACGGCCGATGTCGGTTCGGTTATCGGTTTATGTGTGAGGGCGCTCATATAATCAGAAGGGTTTATTCATATCGCCCGCATATAGCCGATATCGGCTGAGCTCAATTCGGCCAATGCCGGCTGTGTGCGCGTAGCGTTAGGGTACAAACCACCAATAACATCAGAGTCACAATAAGCAAAATCAATCACGCACCTTTACTACTGTTATGCAAGCAAGCCCTGTTTGTTCTTCGAATCATCAGCTATACAACTGAAGTAAATTTAAGGAACTCAACGTGGAAGCAAGGCGCAAGATTGTCCAGCAAGGCAACATGTGTTTTAATTGTTTGCAACCAAATCATCTGTCTGTCAATTGCAAACGATCATTCTGTCGTAAATGCAAGGGTAAGCACAACACGCTTCTGCACTCAGATCCGTCGTCGACAGAGAAGCAACAAACAACCCTACAAGACGCGATTGACAGAAACTCCAACACATTCACAACGAAAATTAACACATATGCAAAATTTTATATGCCAGTTTGGCTCTGTAGGGAATGACTGTCATTTGATCGATCAAGTGAGTGTCAATGCTGATAGAAGTAACGGTAGTTGGTTGCCATAGTAACCACAAGATTCTCTAGGGCTGCATTTTGTGCTCAACAAAAGTAGTTGTACCTGCCAAATAATGTCGAGTACTGAAGTATTTGGATATAATTTTGAACTTAATTAGTTAAATTTTAATTTTATCATTATTCGACCCCGCTCATAGCAAAAGTAAGTAAAAATAAAAGTTTTCATTGTGGTATGACATTCTTTTTATATATAAACGTAATAAATAAAACCGTATTATATAGTACCTGGTACTGAAGAAGTTCAAATGCGCACATCAACAGAAAAAAGAAAGACGCAAAACGAAAAGATGCTCAAAATTTAAAGTGCTGTGGAAAAATAAAGATAAGTTTTATAAAATATTTCATTTAAAATGAATAAAAGAGCTTTTAATACCGCCATGAGCAAGAAAAGCGGATTTACGAATCCAATATTAAAAAATTACCTCGCATCGCCAGTTCTCTACCACTGCAGTCCTATTGCGCTGTGGATTTAATAGAAACAAAATTAAAAGATCCAGAGTATGCACAAGCCATGATAATGAATTATATTATGGAATACATATTTCACGTTTTAATTGCTGTACATAAATTTTTCAAAGGTCAATTACATATATCAAAAATAAAAGGTGTGTCTGACGTAGCCAGCGGTATTAAACATTCATTTTCGGACGAGGCATTGCTGCAGCTTAACTGTGACGGCAGATGGGAGAGAAAACCACTAAACAAACTTATACTGGTTGACACAATCCTACGGGGTAGTATGTACACATATTAGGGACAGAACAAGTTCTGACCATTTATTTTTTCGTTATTTATTTATAACTATATACCTATATATAAACCTTTTTAACATACTTTGTCAAAAATTCTCAAAAATCGACGCAAGTTCTTAAATAAATGGTCAAAACGTATAAATATATAGTATCCCAAATTATGTGGCCACTACCGTATACATATGTACATATCTTTTAACAATACGCATTTTTTGATAATCTATTTCAATCCACTTAGATGCATTTAAAAAGAAAGGTCCTTTTGAGTTCGAAAAGAAATCAGGAAGGCAATTGAGCTCAATCTAATATATAAAAATCTCGTGTCACGGTGTTAGTGGTCGAACTCCTCCGAAACGGCTGGACCGATCTTTATGAAATTTTTTGTGTATATTTGGTAGGTATGAGAATCGGATGTAAAGTATATTTCATACCGCTAGGTGCAGGGGGCGTGGCACCTCCCATACAAACCGAATATTTCATACTGCATATCTCTGGAAGTGTTCATGGTAGAGTACTCTAACTTGGTATGGAGATATATCAAACCAATCGCATACTCATGGAGAAAAATTGTGGTTATTGGCAAAAGGGGGCGTGGCACCTCCCCTTCAAACCAATTTTTTCATACTGCATATCTCTGGAAGTGTTCATGGTAGAGTACTCTAACTTGGCATGGAGATATACCAAACCAATCGCATACTCATACAGAAAAATTGTGGTTATTGGAAGAGGGGGCGTGGCACCTCCCATACAAACCGATTTTTTATACTGCATATCTCTGGAAGTATTCAAGGTAGAGTACTCTAACTTGGTACAGAGATATATCAAACCAATCGCATACTCATGGAGAAAAATTGTGGTTATTGGAAAAGGGGGCGTGGCACCTCCCATACAAACCGAATTTTTCATACTGCATATCTCTGGAAGTGTTCATGGTAGAGTACTCTAACTTGGTATGGAGATATATCAAACCAATCGCATACTCATGGAGAACAATTGTGGTTATTGGAAAAGGGGCGTGGCACCTCCCATACAAACCGTATTTTTCATACCGCATATCTCTGGAAGTGTTCATGGTAGAGTACTCT
>NW_023458570.1:202485-209663 GCF_013731165.1 Rhagoletis pomonella | reverse complement strand
GAAGTGTTCATGGTAGAGTACTCTAACTTGGTATGCAGATATATCAATCCAATCGCATGCTCATGAAAAAAAATTGTGGTTATTGGAAAAGGAGGCGTGGCACTTTCCATAAAACCGAATTTTTCATGCTGCATATCTCTGAAAGTGTTCATGGTAGAGTACTCGAACATGGTATGGAGATATATGAAATCAATCGCATACTCATGGAGAAAAATTCGGACTATTTGAAATGGGGGCGTGGCACTTCCCATACAAACAGAATTTTTCATAATAACCCAGTGGGAATTAGGAGCACGTAATAATACCTTATTAGCAACTTACTCTTCACCTGGCAGTCATTACCATTTACCTGCCGAACGTCCCTTACTTTTACAAAGGCATGGCCGCCTTATGTAAGTAGGAATTTAGAATGTACATTTGGTATCAGACATACTTCTGAGCCGCTATACAAAGTAAGTTACGTGTAATGCAGAGCAGTCGCTCGGAGTAGTTCGGTGCTTGGAAATAACTTCGGCTGCACGTTATTTTGCAACTGACAACGTAATGTGTCTTCGGAGGTGTTCATTTTGCCCTTTACTAGTAGATGACATTAGCCATGATGACAATTTTGGTACTAAAAACTGAAAGAAAACATGGCTTACCTCGGAAGGTGCTTACCTATTTTCCCAGTGGGAAGTACCTCTAGAAATGTTCATGGTAGAGTACTGGAACTTTATATGGGCATGGCACCTCCCATACAAGTCGAATTTTTCTTATTGCATATCTCTATAATTGTTCTTGGTAGAGTACTGGACGTGGTGTGGTGATATATGAAATTAATCGCATAGTCATGTAGAAAATATGGAGCTATTGGAAAAGGGGTCGTGGCACCTACCACACAAGCCGAATTTCATACTGCATATCTCTGGAAGTTTTCGTGGTACAGTACTGAAACACTTCGTGTGGAGATATATGAAATTAATCACATGCTCATTGAGAAAAAACGGCTCTTTATAAAGGGGGCGTGGAAAAGTAATCCGCCAGTTGGCGCTGGAGTTGAGTTAGTACTAAAAATTTTTTTATGATCGATTTGGCGAACATTCAAAACATGTATTAGAAACGGTGCTGAGGTCGAGTTACTACTAAAAATCTAAAAAGTGAAAAAAAAGGTGCCGTGAATGTCAGACTAAATCGACCCGT
This sequence comes from Rhagoletis pomonella, assembly GCF_013731165.1. Taxonomy (NCBI): domain Eukaryota; kingdom Metazoa; phylum Arthropoda; class Insecta; order Diptera; family Tephritidae; genus Rhagoletis; species Rhagoletis pomonella. The sequence goes on along the minus strand of NW_023458570.1, from coordinate 208,484 downwards.
TGCACTATTGAGTATATTGAACTCTCGTGTGTTACGATTGACCCAATGGATGTGATTTGCCAATATTATTATGCGTTAGAGCCTCATTCGAAGAAACCAGTGTTTAGTTGTGCAGTGGTAAATCTCAAATCACCACCTGTCGAAATACCTTAAAAGCCAGTTTCATGAAAGCAATTTAATGAAAATTTATTTATTTAGTTGAATTTAATATAGAACCTGACAGAAAAACATAATTCTTCACTTAAATTACTTTCGCGAAACTGGCTTTTAAGGTATTTCGTCTCAGTTTATGTATGTATATTATATTTCTGTTGAACAAGGATACGCATTGATATTGAAATTGCCACTAACTATAAGATAAAGTTCCTAGGGCACATTCACTATAGATCCGGCTCATTGTGCCCACCAGGGATCTTCTCATGGACATAACACTTTCGTTCGGTTATTTAAGGCGGCAAACGACCACCAAACGATAGTCTTAGCCGACGAATGTGCAGTACAAATCGTAAATGTGGATTGTTGGAGAAACTGTTGTACCAAAATGTTTAAATTAAAAATCTAATTTTGGGCGGGACGAAGTTCGCCGGGTCTGCTAGTGTAATGTATAATATGTATTAGGATATTAGATTTAAGTATGTACATATGTACGTTGGTGGCAAAAATAATAGAAACGCCTTATTTTGCTTAATTTTTGGCCACATTTCCTTAACGTTTAATGTACTGTGCTTAGGGTAATGTATTTAGCTTCTAATTTTTTGACGATCAATAATTAGTTCATAAGATTTTATGAAAATAAAAGAAAAAACAAGTATTACATGTGTCATTAATGATAGATTTCTATATCGTGGGATAGAGATCAGACTAGACGAATTTTTACATCAACTGTGAGTAATCAACAATGATATGAAAACATGACAGATTTGATGTGTCATGATTGATCGGTTATTACATCAACTGACTTATATTTCTATCAAGGTTGATCACTCATAATTGTCGAAGATTTACATCACTGATGATTAAAATTTGAAGGCCGAACTCAAAGGGAGTAAGCAGTCTAGCAATATGCCAGAACGTATATGTTAGAAGGAGATGAAGCATCACACGTACACAAAAGTTTCCATCAGATTTTTCACACTGCCCTTTAGAATTTGATAGAAACTTGTAGGTGCAGAAATCTCTATCAGTCTTGCTACTCAAATGATTTGTCAAATGATTTGTCAAAAGATAGTCACTGTTCTTGCAGGGAAGTGCATCTCAACCACCAATACGATGTGAAGAAACTACAAGCATTAGTGTAAACAGTTTGCAGTCAATTTTGCCTTGCCTCACGTTGCTCTCAACTGCCTTGGTGATGGTTCACGATGCGACTGGTTCACTACAGCAATGTCGCGCCTTGCTGGATTCAGGATCGCAAGGCACACTTATTTCTGCAGCATGTGTGCAATGTCTTCAGTTAAAACCCAAATACGACAACACTATTCTCTATGGAGTAGGATCAACGGATGGAAGTCGCTCAAAAGGAAAAGTGTACATAAGCACTCATGCACCTCAAGGCTAGACCATCACAACAGAGGGACTGTGTTTATTAAATCTAACACGGAACTTACCTTCATATAAGGTGTCCAGCCAGACCACAGAGTTTTTTAAGCATTTGGAATTGGCCGACCCGTGCTGACAAGCCAATTCGCATTGACCATATTCTCGGAGCATATGTTCTAGCCGATTGCATATTACCAAGTATAATATCACACCCCAGTGGCTCACCATCGGCAATGCAATGATGAATTAGCAGCTGAATATCATTATTACCAATTTGTTAAGCGAGACAAGTGTGGAAAGTATGTAGTTAAACTTCCATTGAAGAACGAATCAATTCAACTCGGTGAATCACGTAACAACGCTCTAAAACGTTTTTTAGCTATGGAACGATGTTTTAATAATATTACTCAGCTCAAGCAATAATACCAAAAATTTATGAACGATTATATTACTTTGGGCCACATGGAGCCGGCTGGTAATTTCGACCCAAAACGTACGTATTTTTTACCGCATCACGCAGTGCTAAAGCCTAGCAGCACAACAACTAAGTTGGGTGTTGTTTTCGATGGGTCGTGCAGGACGACCAATGGGCTCTCGCTCAGCGACCATTTGCTAGTAGGATCCACAATTCAGAGATCTATTTGACGTTATATTAAATTTTTGCAAGAATAAGTGGGGATTCTCTGGCGATATAGAGAACATGTATCGGCAGATCTTGGTGGATCCTGACGACCAATCACTGCAGCGTATCCTTTAGCGGAGTTCAAACGATGACCCCATAAAAGAGTATAACCTCAAGACTGTAAGCTATGGAGCTTTAGCCGCGCCGTTCCTGGCAACTAGAACCTTGAAACAAACCGCCAATGACAACGCTAATGCACATCCGCAAGCAGCTGAAGCAATTTCACAGCAATGCACGTAGAAGATTTTATGGCAAGCGCTATCGATGAAGCTACTGCAATTCAACTTAAAGAAGAAATTTGCGCTGTGTTATCTGATGCTGGTTTACATCTGCGCAAGTGGTCTTCAAATTCAGCAACTTTTTTGAAAAGTATTCCAAGTGAGGACCGAGAGGTCCAATCTGATACCATTATAGACTCTACATGCACAGTAAAGACACTTGGACTTTTATGGGATACATCGACCGGCAGTTTTAAACACAGCGTTTGTTTGCCATCAAACCAACATACAACCAAACGAAGTGTTTTATCGCATTTAGCTAGTTGTCATATCAATGAAGATATTTACGCAAAAACTGTGGTTGAGAGGAATAGGATGGAACGAGGCATTACCGCCAGACCTTTACACTCAATGGGTTGAGTATCGAGAAAGCATCAACCGCATATTGCAATCACACATTCCAAAGTGGATATGTTACTCCAATGAGAAGCTCGTACAACTACATGGATTTGCACTCTTCAGAGCTAGCATACGCAGGCAACTATATACATTAGGGTTCAATATGAAAATGGGCAAATATCAACAAACTTGATAGCTCCTAACACGCGTGTGGCTCCAGTGAAACAAATCACACTACCAAGGCTTTAGTTATTTGCTTCACATCTGAGCGTTGGAGACACATTCCTTCTCAGCAAAATCCTGCAGATCTTGCCACAAGGGGATTGCGTCCTCAAGAACTTCTATCTAACGAGATTTGGTGGCATGTTCCAGGCGAATTAAAAGACATTCCAGGTACGTGAAATTTAGTGCCTCCTTTGGAAGATGACAGACCGCAGGAAGAACGGAAAAGCACGGTTGCATTTGCAAGCACAACAACTGAGGTTTCGTTGCTAGAGCGCTACTCCTGTTTTACACGACTGCTGCGAATAACATCACTTCTTTTGCGATTTGTCAACAACTGCAATGCTAAATGCATTAACAGCAAAGCGCTGTGTAATCAATCCATTACAACCAGCGAGCACATGATGTCCTGGTTAGGTCAGCACAAGCAGTATCTTACACATTCGAGTTAAGAACTATCGGTCAAGATAGGCAGTTACCATCTTCCCATAAGTTGGCACCACTTTCTCCATTTATTGACGAACAAGGACTACTCCGAGAAGGTGGCAGAGTTACCAACGAAAAAATCAATTATAATCAGAAACATCCATTCATATTGGACAAAACTCACCCGTTAACTAAACTAATTGTAAATGACTATCACATACGTTACTTGCATGCTGGACAGAGGCAGTTACACCATCTCTTGGCTCTTAAATACTGGATTCCAGGAGTCACATATGTTATCAAGCAGTGCATATTTAAATGTACAGTATGCATGCGAAACCGCGGCATTTCCAACCCAAACAACAACAAATGGGTGACATACCAAAATATCGGCTGGACCCAGGATCGCCTTTCCTCAACACGGGGATCGACTTTGCTGGGCCAATACAGGTAACAAGAACTTACTTAGAAGGGACGTGGCTCTAAACTGTATAAATGCTGGATAGTACTTTTTATTTGCTTGACCACCAAAGCAATACATATTGAGTTGGTGACTGAATTGTCTACAGCGGCTTTCATTGCGTCACTACGAAGATTCACTGCGCGGCGCGGAAAACCATTACATATATTCTCGGAAAATGGTACCAATTTAGTGGGTGCCAATCAACATTTGCGGGAACTATACCAATACATAAATTATTCAACGACACAGGAAGCCTTTCAAGAGCTTCTGCTGAGCAAGATATTCAGTGGCACTTCTCTCCACCTTCAGGACCCCATTTCGGCGACATATGGGAGCCAGGCGTGAAGTCAGTCAAGTATCATTTAAAACGAACATTGGCTGACGCGGACGTTACATATGAGGAGTTGCACACTATTCTCTGTCAAATTGAAGGATGTCTCAATTCACGTCCACTATGTACCAAATTTGAAGGAGATCTCGATCCCTTGTCTCAAGCACATTTTCTGATTTTGTGTCCGATGACTTCTGTGCCAGACAAAAACCTCCTTAACCTAAAGGAAAACGCAGTAAATCATTGGCAATACCTTCAGAAGCTCACACAGCGTTTTTGGAAAAGGTCGTCAATCGAATATATAACACAATTGCAACAACGTCCCAAATGGTCTCAACGTTTGAGGAATCTCGAGTTGAACGATGTGGTTATCATAAAGGACGACAACCTACCACCAACCCAATGGTCCATTGAAAAGATCTCAGAAGTGCATCCAGGATCCGATGGTTTAGTGCGAGTGGTGTCTGTAGACACAGTTAGGGGGACCCTAAAAATACCCATTATCAAACTTTGCCCACTGTTCATCGATATTTAAAAGCGGATGCTTTCAAGAGGCCCCGAATGTTAATAATACTATTTGAAATCAACCGTGGTGGCTTGCCATTTCTGACATTTATATATTTCTATTTTTATTCGCAACCAACTTCACTTACTTCTTGAATTGGGAGATACACACACAAATTTTTCTAGATATAAGTTGCGTTCCCTAACCCGCAAGAAGTTGCAAGAATTTACAGGAATAACCCAGAAACGTTGGGGAACGCAACTATAGATACACAAAGTTTTCTCGTTCTGCTTTTTATATTGAATATGTAAAGTGTATGAGACAAAAGAAAATTGGATTTCGGTGCATTTATTTTTTGATTACTGGTCACTGAAGAGAAACCAAATCAGCATTTTGGTTTGATACAGTGGGCTTGTCTATTTTTTTCCTGGCCTATCTATCGGGTTGGCAGGTATGAACAGGGAAGTAATACTAGTAATTATCACTCATCTGTTTAGCATATTCTATAGGCTTTACGCTTTCGATCAGTATATATGTATGTAATTTGTTCATTAAACAAATGAGTGCAAAATTAAAAAAAAAAATATTATTTCTTTTTTTTTTTATAATTTAATTAAAAATATCCTGGCCAGGATTTTTCCAGCCAACCCACTCGCGATATATTTCCTAACAAGTTAAAGTTCTTACAAAATAGGTTTCATCCATTAAACAGATGGGTGAAGGTCATGCCTTATTCGTATCTTCTACATTAACATTAGGGCTGTTCAGGATATTGTGGAAATGGTCTTGAATTTGCTGTTGGAATTGCATTTGTAAATTTTATGCCTGCTACCATGGCAACCGTGCGCATTTTTTTGTTGTGAATTTACAAATGCACCGAATATGCAAGAGCATATGCACAAGATCCTATACAGCCCTACTATTCTTAATAATTTTCCCTTATAGATATTTGTTTTATTTAGTAACATTTAATGAAATTAAGACTCGCGGCAAATACATATGCGTGTAAATGTGGGTGAATATGGATTTATTAATGTATGTAAATTAAAATATCGCTTTCGAAGTCCATTTGACGGCATAGCCGACTTCAATTTATACAAATGCAAGATGCCTAGTACTAATTGCAAGTAAAAAAATTAATCTGTTCCTTTACCGGCAGGTTTAAATCATTTAGTACCTTTTTGGCAGTAGATTTTCAAATTTATTTGTCCCTC
>NW_023458570.1:169205-202475 GCF_013731165.1 Rhagoletis pomonella | reverse complement strand
TTTCCAATAAGGAATAAATTTGTATTCTTCATTCCAGTAACTTCAAATGCCGAATAAATTTTCATTCATCATGAAATTTGAAATAACGAATACATTTTTCCATTCCAGTAAAATAAAAACTTATTCTTCATTCAAGTAATTGCGAATGACGAATAATTTTTTATTCATCATAATGAAATTTCAAATGACAAATAAATTTTTATTCAACATTCAAGTAATTTCACATAAAGAATAGGTTTGTATTCTTCAGTCATGTAATTCTGAATATAAAATATTTATTCTTCATTCGAAACTACTTGTTTGTTTATTTTTATGTTTTTAATTCAATTATTCATTTTCCTGATTACGCCCTCGCTGTTGTAAATGTGTGTACGGTAGCGACTTCTCAATAAATCCTGTAAATCTGACGAGTAAAGGAACAGACTAATTATATACTAGGTACTTAAGGACATTATTATTCAGGCCATTTCTAATGAATTTAGCTATACACTATGTCCAAAACATAAAAAAAAATTTGATTGCACGTACACTTTTATTTAAACATCAATAAACGTTGAACCAAGCCCTGACAGTTAAAAATGGCTGCTTGATAAACTTTTGAATTTAGGACTTTTCACTGTTTCCTACTTCACATCATTTAAAAATATATATTCGTATGGAAACTATTCTGTAAATTATTTTGAAGACTAATATCAACCCCTTTGCGGAAAATTATCGTTGTTACAAAAACCATATTTTACAGGGGTGTTTTTCTCTGCTTTGGCTAGCACCAACAATACTAAAGTTTAGATTTGCTAAGAGAAATATAACTAAACGCAATATTTTTTTGTAGAAGTCTCTATTTTCTGAAAAGAACGAGTTTTTGGGCAGATAGGATTATATGTATACATAATTTTGCTCACAACGTTTTGTAAATGTGTTCATTAAATCTGGTACTTACGATAACGTTTGAAACAGTTTAAATTACGCATAAGCGGAAACACAAAATTGTTTGTGATGTAAATTTAATAAAGGGCGCGTTTCTAAGACGTAGCTGTTGTTAAACTGATGAGCGCTTGATTTAGAAACGCACAGTTGAGTAGTTCCGCTCAGCTGAACGGTTGTTGATTCGACGCCATTTTTTCCATCGTAAAATTATTTCGCTACATGAACTCAACAATTTAACTGAAAAATTATATTTCCCTTCCGTCAGTTTTCATAATAAATTTAAAAAAAAAATGAAACTGGCTATAAATAAAATAAAATACACGTGTATATTTAAAATAAATGGAAAATTCGTGGACTTATAAGCATATGTAAGTACATATGTCCCAGTGTTCGTATGGAATAGTAGCATAAGTTGGGATGCTTTAGTGTTCATATGTTCATATTTTTGGCTTAGTAAAAATTTATTTTGGTGCTCTTTTATTTAATTTTACAAATATCAGCTGTTTGTTGGGCAGTTCATGTATCATACCGTTTCTAAGCCGTAACTGTTGGACCCAACAGTTGACAGCATTTCCGCTACAGTTGGGGTAAACAGTTGCATCTTAGAAACGCGCCCATTTATTTCGGATTTTTTTTCTTTTGACTGTTTTTGACATTAATAAAAAACAAAAGTAGTATTAAAAAGGAATCCGTTTTATTAAAATTTGTGTTTTGAAATTGATTTATACATAACTGTTTTAATCCTCGGTTGTTGTTGTTGTAACAGCAGTGCTCAACCCCCCAGGTTCTGTCATGTATCGTCGTCTTCATCCTCCGACTCTGTAAGCCTGAGGCCGAGAAAGCGGGCAGCGTCGATAGGCGTGGTCCAGAGCGCTTCTGGTGTCAGGGTCGTAGGGTTGTAGGTGCAGGTGAAGAAGTGCTGGGTGTCATGGGGACCTTTCCCACATGCGGGGCAGGTGTTTGCCACTTCACTCCTAGGATATAAGGGTAATTAGTCGTCGGTATTTTGGCGCCATCGACGAAGACGTCCAGTTCTAGCCCTACCTCCTTGGTCCAGGTTGTAAATAGTGTGGCGGTGGATTTTGCGGCGGAGATTTGGAGGCTTCTTGCAGTGAAGAAGTTGGAAAGATCGGTGAGATAGTCGGTTATTTGATCGCTGAGTCTGTCGATGTTTGGGCCAGTTGCCATTATGGTGCAGTCGTCAACGTAGCTTACCAAGTTAACTCCTGCTGGCGACGGAGGGAGTTTTGCCATGTAGAGATTAAACAGTGTCGGGAGAGTACGCCGCCTTGAGGGACCCCCTGTTTAATTCTTCGCGGCTAGGACCTGACATTTCGGAATTCGACTGATGACTGACGACCACACAGATAGCTGGTTATCCACCGTTTCGTCCGAGCTGGAAGCGACGAGTCCAGGACGCCTTGGCATAGGGTCGCGTGGTTTACCGTGTCGACAGGTTCACTGCGACTAGGACCGTACTATCACAGGGTCGACGTTGGTTCAGACCCTCGCTAATCTGTGTGGTAATGGTGTTTAATGCTGTTGTCGTGCTGTGTATTTTTCGGAATCGGCTAGCTTCAGATGCTTCGTCAGGCTGGGGAGGAGTAGTGCTTCCATGGTTTTTGCCAATGGGGTTAGGAGGGAGTCTCCTGCGTCCGCTTTCTTCCGTGGCTTAAGGAGGGGGATGATACTACCCATTTTCCACATCTCGGGGATGATCAGGGTGGACAGTGACAAGTTGAAAGCGGCGGTCATGTGCTCGACTCCCGCAGGTCCTAGCTTTTTCAGCATCTGCATGGAAATTCCGTCTGGGCCTAACGCCTTGGATTTTGGCGATCCGGCCGGCTGGTATGAAGCGAGCGGCTGCTGCGTTGATGATCCTACGGATATTAGGCTCTGCTACGCGCGCGTATGATGGTAGTGGAAGAGCATTAAATTTGCGATCTGTGAATTCCGTGTAACCGTCCCAGTTTTCCTTCCTTGTGTTCATGAAAGTACGGTTCTCGGATGTTATAAAATCTGTCGGCTGGTCTATCGCGACTACTATGGGCAGGTGGTCTGATGCGAGCGTAAGCACTGGTTGCCATCCCATGCAGTTTATCAGATCCCCGCTGGCTATAGTTATATCTGGCGAGCTATAGCAGTCACCCACGACCCTGGTGGGGGCACCATAGTATGGCCCGGTTGTAGGTTAAGTAGAACTGGCTGGCTCACACAGCCAGATATTTTCGTTCACGGCGTTATCAGATAAAACTGCCATTCATGATGAATAGTTGGGCAATATATCAAGAATCCATGAAACCTTCTTAGAGAATTTTAAGGGTTTGTTTAACCCTTGCTTTTACATTTAAAAAAGTGGCCGTACGAACAAACAAAAAACATATTTTTAAAATAATTCTTAAAATCGAATATCTCTAAAACGGTCAAGTTTTGGACATCATGTCATAAAAACAAAATAATCAAAAATTACCAAAATAATAATGCTCTTAAGTATCTAGGATGACTGTCCCGGTAACCATGTATCTACTTTTTAAAAAGATTGCATTTCAAAAACTGTTTGCTTTTAGCTTCAAGTTACACCGCTTCGCTTTTGTTGTTGTTACTTTCATCATTAAAAGTATGCCCACATTATCGTAATTTTATAAGCAAATCAAGCAGAAATCAAGTTTTTTCGCATTATAAAATTTATCAGAAAATTAAAAAGAAATTAGATAATTTATCATAAATCAAGGATCAAATGAAAAAAACAAGAATTGTTATTTATTTTAGCTACCACTGTTGAGGAAATTTATAAAAATAATACCTGAAAAGGTATGCAAACATTTATTTTGAATGCTTTCATGATTTCTATATGCATTTGATTAGCATGTCTTTGTACGAGTGTGCGGCTTGTACTTGATTTCCTCAACAGTGGCAGCTAAAAGAAATGGCAATCCATTGTTTTCTTCATTAGGTTCTTGATTTATGATAAATGAACTCTCTATTTAATTTACTAATAGATTTTACAAAGCGAAATAACTTGATTTCAACATGATATGCTTATAAATTACAAACGAGCCGCAAATTTCTATATTGTAAATATGCATTAAGTAATTTATACTGTAATGTGAACATAGTTTAAGGCCCTTTGTTGGCCGCATAGTGTTGGTGCATTTGTTGTTGCTGCTGCTGCTGGACATGACTGGCTGGTGGTGGCGGTGGTAAAGGCGGGTGTGTGCGCATCTGTGACATGTGCGCCTGTGGCGCAATGTGTTGAAACATGCCACACTGCTGCTGATGTAAATGGTGAGCGTGTGCATGCGCGTTCTGGAAGTGATGTGGTGCTGCAATAATATCGGTTGAAGTGTGCAAAATGATTTCTGGTTCAATTATTGCAATTTCACGCTCATCGCCGTTGCTCGAGCTCGAGGCGCCTGGCACATGAGAACCACTCGCAATAACATGAGATGAGGCGGTTGCCTCCGTATTATATTCCTGCTTGATTGCATGATATTCCTGTTTAATGCCGTTGGTTGGATACAAAGAAGCGGTTAAGTTCTGATGTAAGATTGGATGGCACAATTGTGGCATTAGTGTTACACCGGCAATCGGAAGCGGATGATGAGCAAAATTCGGTGGTGGATAGAGTATACTTTTATTCAGTTGTGCCATATGGGCCTGTTGGTGAATGTGTACACTAGCTGCCGAGATACTGGACGCTGCCACTGTGCTCATTGCCGTGGTGGGAGTGGTATGGCAATTATTTGACGTTGACGAAGGCCTTGAATTATGGCTAGCTATGGGGGCTAAGGCGCGCTGGCGACTATTAGCTTGTGACGGAGCGTCACCATCGTCAGTCGCCGGATCTGATATGATCACCTCCGGTTCAACAGGCACTGGCGGTATATTTGCAAATTCAGCTTGCAGCGACTCTTCAGTAATGATGCCCTTTTTGCGTTCTTTACGTATTTTATCACGTAGCTTTTCCAGCTGACGAAAAGCTTCATTGGCACGACGAGCCTTTTTCCGGTCACGATCCCGTTCCTGTTCCATGCGACGATACTCGGGATTTAGACGCTTCATGCGCTTTCGCTCCCGATCTCGTTCCCGCATCAACATCTTATTGCGTGCCTCTTCCTCGGGAGTGAGCTGGAAAGAAAAACGAAATTTTGAAGGCGTTTTCTAAAGCTTGGCTAAGCTAACGGCTTTAACTACTTCACCCAAAAGTATGCCGCAAAAACTTGACTTTAGGTATGACAATTGTTTATGTTATTACCATGACTTATTGAATAAGTGACAACAACGAACAATGCATGTATTCGGCGTCAAATTTTTAGGCGCAGTAGTTAAAGCAATAGTCATGCGATGAGTTTTGTCATTGACCTGGGAATAGGGTCGTAATATGTTTGCATATAGTCGATTGTTTCCTAATTTTATTTCAATACAATATTTCACCGCTACAAAGTTATAGTCCAGGCTACACACGAGACAACAGTTGAAGAAACCAAGTCTCATAGAAATTGGTTTGCCGCAACCGTCGCCCGCATTTCAAAACCACGACATACATTAGATAACAGCTCTGATCCAGTACTCCATGAATTTCCAGGTTGTTACACAAACTTGCAGGAAGTTACAGGAAAAATTATCCCGTACTCCAAATTCCTCCAAAATCCTGTAAATGAGAGCGATTTTTGGAATTGTGTAGAGAATGAAGTTGCAAGATTTTACCCGAACTTTTTTTTCTGGTAAAATCAGGAAAAGTGTCAAGCGATCACTGGTTGACGTTTTCACAGGAAAAATTATTTTTTTGTTCCCGTCCTTTTTGGTGTTACTCACTTTTTACTCTCACTTCAGAGAATTATTTTGCTGACATTTTTATACCCGAGCGCATTTGTGCACAAGGGTATATTAATTTTGTTCACATAACGGTTGTTTGTAACAGCCAAAACGAATCGAGATAAACATAGACAAATGTATACATAAATGATCAGAATGAAAAGAGAAATCGATTAAGCCATGTCTGTCTGTCCGTCCGTCTGTCCGTCCGTCCGTGTACGCGATAACTCGGGCAAAAATTGAGATATCTCAACGAAATTTGGTATGTAGGTTTCCATTTACCAAAGGAAGGTTTGTATTGAAAATGGGCGAAATCCGACTGTAACCACGCCCACTTCCCATATAACGGTAAGTTTCAGAAATACGAAAACTGCGATATTTTAGTGGAGATTATTCACTCAAAATCGATATTTACAATAAGTTTTAGACGAAAAATAAGAATATTATAAATTTTTGGAAAATGGGCGTAGCCACGCCCACTTATGGTTACATGCGTATATCTTGGTAACCGCTTTACCAATTTCTTCCAAACTTCGCACATCATACCAAATGGCCGAAAATTTTTAAAATCGGACAATAAGCACGCCCACATCTCATTTAACGGTAATTTAGAGAAATACAAAATCTTCGATGAATGAGTAAATATTAAAGCTAATTTATTCCAAGTTACATGCTTACAACAATTCTTAACCAAGAAATATGCTTGTGATAAAATTTTGGAAAATGGGCGTGGCACCGCCGACTTATGATCACATATACATATGTATCTCGGTAACCGTTCTACCAATTTGTACGTATAAACGGTACGGTTATTGTGCTTGCAATATAGAAGCAAAGCGTTGAAAATTATTGAGATCGGACTAAAATTGAGGCCGGTTTTCATATAACGGTAAATTTCAGAACTGCTAGAAACTTCAAAATTTCGAAATTTAAGGACTCTAATTTACTCAAAATTGATACGCCCCAGCTTACCATGTAGCGGTAGGTTTCGGAAAGGTGAAAAACATATATTTAATACTTGCGCCGGGTATTTAATGTTCGGCTCCGCCCGAACTTAGACTTTCTTACTTGTTTTTATCAAATATGAGCACTCAAATGAGTATAATAAATTATAACAGTTTAACGAGCGGCGTATGCGTATATTGATCAAGTAGCTATTTCAATAACTACTGAAGACGACCGACCACTGTACAAAGATGCTTACAAGCTATGATACTTATGTGCATATATCTATGTATGTATGTATGCATATACATACATACGTATACAAACTTACAAAAGCGAGACAGAATTCTAGAGAAACTTACATAGTAACAATGAATGGTATACATATAAGCATGTATGTATGTACAAGTATGTACAATAAAGCGAAGAACAAGCGTTCGAAACCTAACGGTGACTTATTAGCTATTTATAGAAATATGTATGCACATATATAGGCATGTATGTGCATATATACTTATATCCAAATGAATAGTGTGTACTACATAAAAAGAACAAACATTAATACAGTGTTGCCTACTACACTACTTTCATGTAAACAAATTATGTATGTCGAATTCCGCGACGAGCTTTTTTAAAAACGAAATAAATCAATACAAATTGTTATTGGGTCAAACCACGCCAACAGTGTCAATGAATTTCCATTGATTTTCTGGAAAGTGAAGACAATTGTCGGAATCTGTAGATAATTATAGAACAAAAATATACTTTGGACGGTTTTTCGGAATTGCACTTCGTTTTTGTTTTTTTGGTATTATAAAATATTGCAGTTTTTGAGAGAAAAATTCGTAACTCGCGACCCATTTAATGAAATTTCATGCAATTTTTTTTTTTTTTAAATTCATCAAATTTCATCAAATGGGTCGCGAGTTACGAATTTTTCTCTCAAAAATGCAATATTGTTATAATACCAAAAAAAAACAAAAGCGAAGTGCAATTTCGAAAAACCGTCCAAGTGTATTTTTGTTCTATAATTATCTACAGATTCCCACACTTGTCTTCACTTTCCAGAAAATCAATGGAAATTCATTGACACAGTTGGCGTGGTTTGACTCATTAGTTTTCATTAGAGCTTGAGTCAAGGCATATTTACTAAGGTAGAAGTGACAATTAGCTCGTACTCTCTCGTAGCTAGTTATAATAGGTCCATTCAATATCAACAAATTGTTACGAATTGCTACTAGTACTTGCAAGTTTTTACTGGAAATGCATTCAATAACCCAAAATATTTGCAAGAGAGAGCGAATTCGAGAGCGTAATTACCCGAGAGAGCTGCAAATTCTTGCGAGTAAAAATTTTACCAGCAGGAATTTGCAGGAGTCAAAAAATAAGGTTATGTTTCGAATTCAAATGTAAACAAACTATTTAAGAGGATGATTTGATGAAACATAATTAGTGAAATGAAAATATGGATGAAAAATTTAAACCTATTGTATATTTTTTATTTTTATGACGATGGGAACTATTCCTAATTAAAAAGAAAATTGCGCGCCAAAACTTAACCATCCAAAGTGTCAAAATGGTTTAAGTTGCAAATTTTTACTAGTTTTGCGTTCAATAACTTTTTCTGAAAATTTTCTCTTGCTCTCAATTTTACTCTCTATTTTTCTTTTACGCTCTCGCTGCATGTACTTACTGGAAAAGTTATTGAAGGGACCTAATGTCAAAAAACTGTAAACAAACAAATTAACCGTTTGAGTTGCGAATGCTATGTTTGGTACAAACTAGCATCAATTGAAGCGCATCAGCATAAATACATACATATGTATGTACGTATACCAATTTTAAGAGTTCCTTCAATATTAGGTTTGTACAGTAACTTCTCCAGTAAAACATTGCAGCGAGAGCGTAAAAGCAAAATAGAGCGTAAAATTGAGAATAACAGAAAACTAGCAGAAAAAGTTAATGAACACAAAACTAGCAAAAACTTGCAAGTGAACAGCTGTTGCACTGTTTTGATATTCTGCTGTAAACATTTTACTATTTATAAATCATTTTTAAACGCTTTGCTTTACACACACGCACTTACACAGTCCAGTACATCATTAATATTTTGATTTCTACTCATTTTACTTTTGTTTGTGCTAAACCAATTCAACAAATGGCGCTTATTCTTCTTCTTCTTTTGCTAGCTAATTTCTGCTAGTAGAAATTTCACTAGCAAGAATTTGCAGCTCTCCCGTGTTGTTACGCTCTCGATTCAGCGCTCTCTTGCAAATTTTTTGGGTTATCATACACTTTTCCAGTAAAAATTTGCAGGTTCCAGTACAAATTAGTACTGACTATTGGTTACTATACAAACCTATTACCTTTAAAGAATTTTAATTGCATTTGCATCTTTTATGCACATATGTACACATATGGACAGAAACGAATAACACATAAAGGAAACCACGTAAATAAAATGAAAGAAATGTTTTATGGAACTGTTTAAAGATAATTTTGTTTTTATTCGCCCAATGTTTTTGCGCGAGTAGTTTCTTATTTAAATATTTAATTCTAAAAAACATCCGGCACTTATCAAAAAATGATTTAATGTTTTCTTCTAAATTTATATGAAGACTTAACTCTAACAATTTCTTGATAGTTTTTTTAACTGCCCCTTACAGGTCTATTCTGCGCTGGTAATAAAAAGTTTGTAACCGGTAAATAAAGTTCCTGTCAATTTTTAAACCCTTTTCGCATTCTGTATACTCTTGTAACCGGTAAATTTTGTTACCATCTTATAAGCTGGTAACAAATTATTGCCCCGTGAAATATGCAATGCCACGATTTGCACAACTCTTCATAGCTGAATTGCTGAATATTTTAACTGCAATGCTAACGTACCTAGAATCGCGGTGACAAGAACTGGTAACATTTTTGGTAATACAATTTTCCGGTTACAAAATCTTCGGTAACGTGCAGAATAGACCTGTTAGTGATAATTTTTTCAAGGGAGGCTTGTAAAGACTTAGGACCGTTTACTCAATATGTGGTTAACACTAATCTCCGTTTAAACATCATTATCGACGTGTTCGGCTCCATGCATATAACATGGAGTCGTTTTAACGACTGCGTGCGTTAAATGCACTGCTCAGCTGCCACTCTTCGCATACGTGTGAAGTCCACATGTGCCCAGAGTGCGCTCACTGAGCTATGGCCTGCCGAACACTGATCTAGAGAATCAATTTATATTTTAAATTGCATTGTCATCATGATCGGAACTAGCCATGGGTAATAGCGCAAGCTCAATAACGCCAGCGCCACCTGTGGTGTCAGCGTACTAACTCAGCGCAACAGCGCAGTGTACTGAATTGAACAAGGTGCCATCTGAGTGTCACCACAGTACCCATCGTCATACAGTGTAGTGCACCATACAGTGGTGTCACAACTATTATTTCTATAATTTTCGGCGCTGAGCAACGCTTGTACCGCCACCCGAATTTAATTGCTAGGAATGTTGTAAATGCCACGATATTCTCATCATTCTTGAGTAAAAGCTTTAAAATTGCGTTCTCAACGCTCAAAAGCAAAACCAAAGTACGTGTAAATTTTCAAACAGTTAAGGCGAATTGTGTAAGTGCTTCATGTGTTGCTTGGTGTTAATGGCGCTGGCGCTTTCCATATACTGGTGTTGGCGCAGCAACTCCGGCTACGGTGTTAACGCAATTGCGCTGCGTTACCCATGCTTAATCGGAACTATTCTGAAGATTTACAATATCTAGCTTGACGGGAATTTAGTTTAAAAACGATTGGAAAATTCCGCGGGATGAGGAAGTTAAATAAAAGCTTGTAATAAAAAGACCGGCTCTGCACATAGGGACGAATCGACAATATAGGACGACAAAAATGTTTACTTCATATGTATTTGACAGATTTCAATGAAATTTGATATGTAGGTATTTTCATCATCACTGATTTCGAATATTAAATTAAATTTGCGAAATTCACAATGGCGGATCCAATATGGCTGTCGATTTCTTAAAAAATTTCTATATTTTTATGAAGCTTGGTGTCCAGAGATTTTCGTAGTCACTGATTTCGAAATTGATATTAAATTTTCAAAAATGTGTAAATTTTTATGAAGCTTGGTATTTACTCCATATGTATTTGACAGATTTCAAAGAAATTCGGCATTTAAGGATTTTCGTCGGAATATTAAATAAAATTCAAAATCAGCAAATTATTGGAGCCGTAATTTTTAGCCATTTGAAACATATACTTTATTCTACTAGAATTCAATGGACTACAAAACTGCATACTTAGAATCTAATTAAAAACTCGAAATTTTTAAGAAGATTTGTTGATATATATTTTTTTTTAATTGCATAAATTTTTAAGGCAGTGTCACTCGATTGGTACATTTGTACAGATTTCTGCATTTTTATATTAGGCTATTGGTTCAAAATAAAAATATTGGGACAATTGTTTTTTGTAGTCAAAAGATTGGTACAATGCAGCAATCTTCTATTGAAAAATTTCAACAAATTATTTTTCGTGATTGGGAGAAAGAAAAATATTTGGGTATTCACACAATTGGGTTACGATTTGCGCCAAATTTCGAGATATACCCAATCGTGTGACACTGCCTTTAAACTTGTATTTATACGAATGTTGTTAAAGAATGAACTATAAAAAACTAACCAAAATTAAATAACAACAAAAATAATATTTTACATTGTACATATTTTGACTATGATTACTCGACCGTGCTATCATAGTAGCACAATGCCACTAATATTTGACTTACAAACAAAATACGGGCAGGAATTTCAAAATTTCAACCCTGTTTGTGTGAAATATTTTATTTTTATTAGTATTTTTCTTTTAATCAATCTATGTTGAAATGAAAGTTAAAATAAAAAATATTTTGTCATTTTGATTCATATCCATATTGTAGTAATTTATTTCACTTATTGTATATGTACAGCTGTCCACAAAATAATAGGAGTGCGATATTTTGACCGGTTTTGGCTGTTTCTCTTTTGATTTTTTAATGTTTATTATTTTTTTTATAAAAGTCTATAAAAATTCTGCAGCTTTTCACCAAAATTTCAAACTTTTTAATCAGAATCTTTAGAAAAAATGTTGGTATGCAGTCAGAGTCTTTAGACTTGCACTTCTTTAGTATATAATTAAATCGGCTACAAAACTGCATACCAACATTTTTTCTAAAGGTTCTGGTTAAAAAATTTTAAATTTTGGTGAAAATTGGCCGGATTTTTATATTTTCTGTACAAAGATTGAAATCTGAATTTATTCGGTGTTTATTGTATACCCAGCTTGACTTTTATGATAAAATAATAAACATTAAGTAAACAAAAGACAAATAGCCAAAACTGATCAAAATATCGCACTCCTATTATTTTGTGGACCACTGTACATTGAATTTAAGTTTGTAAACAGGTAGCAGCCCTCTTAAAAATTTTTTCAAACCACAACATCTTTTGTCTAACACTCATATGGTGATATATATTTCCATTTTTCAATTGCCTTCATTTAAGTTGGGCTGGATTTTTTAAACAGCTGGCAACCCTCCCAAGTATTATTAAGAAATAAAGCGTTTCAACTCCATTTCGATCGATACCTACGGCGGCCAGATTTCTGGGGAAAAATATCAGGACATTTCTAAAGCGAGTGGTAAGCAGTGCGCGCTTCCACTCCGCTGCGCCTGGGTTTAGGCCTTGGTCGAACCAACATCGAAAAAAATATAGAAAAAAGGTTTTTTCTTAACAGCGGTCGTCCCTCGGCAGGAAATGGCAAACCTCCAAGTGTATTTCTGCCATGAAAAATAGCTTCTCATAAAAATACAATCGCCGTTCGGAGTCGGCATAAAACTGTTGGTCCCTCCGCTTTGTGTGACAACATCAAGGCGCACGCCACAAATCGGAGGAGAAGCTCGGCCAAACACTAACATATGTATGTGTAAGCGCCAATCTATTATTATTACTAGAGTGCCAGTTACTGTCGAAATTCGACAGTTTTTCTAGTTTTAGAAGCCTTGGAGAGGTTTTCCATCTTAACACGTAGCAAAACTTATACGGTACAAATTAACTAACCGGAAAATCTTCTGCTAAAACGTAACAAAATTTTTTTTAACTGAGAAGGTCTTTGGAGGACTTCGGCAGGACTTAGAATTGACCCGATACATTCAAGTTTATCGATAAATTTCAATGATTTGATACATATCGATAGTTCGATGAATTTCACTAAAATTCGATAACTCAACTAAGGGCCGGTTTCTCTATCTCCGGTTAACACTAATCCCCCGGTAAACATCGTTACCGACCTTATCGACTCCCTGTTATATGCATGGAGTTAGAACGTCGATAACAATGTTTAACCGGGGAGTTAGTGTTAACCAGAGATGGAGAAACCGGCCCTAAATTCGTTAACTCGACCAATTTCGATAACTGTGAAATTCGATAGCTCGATAAATTTCGATAACTCAAAAATGTAAAGACTTTGGATACCTTTATAAATGTTTACTTTTGACATTTCCACATTTTTCGAAAACTATCTAAACATTTTGATAACTCCTTACACTCTATTAAGACGATTAAATGCGATAAGCAGTGATAAATCGATAAGCTAATATAACCTTGAAATTTCAATAAATCGATATAATTTGAAAATTCCATAAACTTCGCTTCGTTGAACCAACCAAATTCAGTAGATCAATAATTATCGATAACTCTGTAAGTTTAAAGACCTCCATGCATTACGACATCTCGATATATTTCGTTAAGTCTATAAATAATGATAATTCAAGAAATATCGATAACTTGATACATTTCTTTAACTTGACAAATTTCGTTAATCTCACACGTTTTTATAGCTCGATAACTACCCGTAAATTTGGACAACTAAGTTTCTGTGTCTATAAATTGCGACAACTCAGTAAACATTGATCAGTTTGAATAATTCGATACGTTGCGATAACTTAATAAGCATGGATAAATTTCGATAATTATAAACTTCGATGATTCGATAAATTTCAGTAACCTTTATGGCTGATTTTATTTCGATTCCTATCGCAAAATTTCAACTCTGTTAACCTAATTCTTATGTATTTCTCATTATCTCCATTTTCGCCTTTATCTCAATTTTCCTCTTTGTCGTCACTTTTGCCCATTTTTTTTTTTGTCTTCATCGTTATCACTTGTTTCTCCATCTTCATATTTATCTTTATTTCAGAGTGTCGAGGACATGGACACTAACTTAATCCAGTTCGATTAGATTGAATTTTCCTTTCTTTGTAATACTGTTTGTCACTCGGGCTCAAAATTGTCGTTGTATTGCATTAATACGTTGAATTACTTCAATAAAAGAATTATTTAAACTATTTGAATTATACGAAATCCCAATCGGTTTTGTTTATTGTGGATTTAGTTTCTCCGGTGCACGCTGTGCCGCTCTAATCAATCCCCTGAGATTGAACACAAAGTTTAATTTCAAATACGAAGTAAAACAAAATGCGAAACGCTTGAATTGAGCAGGTTGCAAAAACAACCATTAACAAATATGGAAATTTTTAAACGAAAATTTTCAACCAATTTCGAAACTATAAAAACTCCTCATCTACAGAAAATTACCTTTCCAACGGTGTTTTTGGTTTTGAAATCGGTAACTTTACCTTGGTCTTCCTCTTTGTTTTTATCTTTCACATCTTTGCTTATATTCTTTTCTATTCACGTAGATGAGATGAGGTGCGATGACGTGATAAGATGTGACATGATTTTATATGATGTGATAGGATGTCATGTCATGTGTTGTCATATCCTCTGATGTCATGTCATATGATGTCATACCATATGATGTCATATCATGTGATGCCACGTCATGTAATGCCATATCATGTCATACGATGTCATATCATGTGATGTCAAGTCATGAGATGTCATGCTATATAATGTGATGTCATATCATATGATGTCATGTCACGTGATATCGTGTGATGTGATATCATATTATGTGATGTAATATATTGTGATGTCTCATCATATCATGTGATATTATGTGATGTGAAGTCATGTAATGTGATCACATTCCATGTTCCGATTATTAAATCGGTAACCCTGTCGATAACTGTTTCAATAAAAATACCGATAACAATATCCATACACATATAGAAAAATACGATTATAAAACCGATTAATTCAGCGATAAATATAACAATCGTCAGTATCGATTATTGTACATATCGTTAACAATATAAATGACTAAATCGATAACAAAATCAATTATTTAATCGATTGTTATACCGATAACAATATCCATTATTGTATCGATAACAATATTGATTATTTTATTGATTATTATATCGACTACAAAGCGGTTATTTAATTAATAACAGCATCGATAACAATATCGATTATTTTATCGATAGCAATATCGATCATTATATCGATAAGAATATCGAGTTTTATATCGATAACAATATCGATCTTCATCCTCATCCTTTTCTTCATATTTATCTTTATTTTTGCATATTCCTCTTCACCTTTACCTTAAAGTGTTTAAATTTACTTTGATCTTCGTTTTTGCCTGTACCTCTAGGCATCTTTGTTTTTGTTTTTATTCTCAAACCGGTAAACCGCTGAGAACCATTTCCATGTGCATTATTCGCCTCGAATTTGAGGATTTACTCCCAACCAACTGCCGCTAAAGAAGTTTCACTTCATAAATTCAAGAAATGTTCTTACCCTTTCAGTTACCCTAATTCTTATATATCTGTCATTGTCTCCATTTTCGTCTTTATCTTCACTTTTGCCTTCTTTTTTTTACTTCATCGTTAATATTTATTTCTTCATCTTCATATTTATCTTTATTTCAAAGCTTAATTTCAAATGTATAGTGAAACAACAGGCGAAACATGTCAAATTGAACATGTTGCAGCAACAAAATGTTTAAACGACGGTTTTGGCCGTAATTTTCAGCCAATTGTGAAACCACTCTGCTCAACTACGGAAAAATGTCTTTCCAACGGTGTTCTTGGTTTTGAAATCGGTTCGATAGAATCGCCAAACGAACGGAGACAAAATTTATGTTAGCGTATTAATATATAGATTACTAGATTGCCAGTTCCTGTCGAAATTCGACAGTTTTTCTAGTTTTAGAAGCCTTGGTGAGGCTTTCTAACTTAACACCCAGCAAAACTTATACGGTACAAATTAACTAACCGGAAAATCTTCTTTGGAACTAAAAAGTAAATAAAATTTTTTATCTGAGAAGGTGTTTGGAGGACTCCGGCAGGACTTGGAATTGACCCGATACATTCAATGCCGATAAATTTCAATGATTTGATACATATAGATAGTTCGATGAATTTCAAGAAAACTACAATCCGATAATTCAACAAAATTCGTTAACTCGACCAATTTCGATAACTGTGAAATTCGAGGGCTCGATAAATTTCGATAACTCAAAAATGTAAATTCTTTGGATACCTTTATAAATTTTTACTTTTGACAGCTCCACATTTTTCGAAAACTATCTAAACATTTTGGTAACTCGTTACACTCTGTTAACACGATGAAACTCGATAAGCTTATATAGCCCTGAAATTTCGATAAATCGATATATTTTGAAAATTCCATAAACTTCGCTTCGTTGAACCAACCAATTTCAGTAGATCAATAATTATCGATAATCATGTAAGTTGAAAGAACTCCATGCATTACGACACCTCGATAAATTTGTTAGGTCTATAAATAATGATAATTCAATAAATATCGATAACTTGATACATTTCTTTAACTTGACAAATTTCGTTAATCCCACACGTTTTTATAGCTCGATAACTATCCGTAAATTTGGACAACTAAGTTTCTGTGTCTATAAATTTCGACAACTCAGTAAACATTGATCAGTTTGAATAATTCGATACGTTGCGATAACTTAATAAGCATGAATAAATTTCGATAATTATAAACTTCGATGATTCGATAAATTTCAGTAACCTTTATGGCTGATTTTATTTCGATTCTTATCTTAAAATTTCAACTCTGTTACCCTTATTCTTATGTATTTCTCTTTGTCTCCATTTTCGCCCTTATCTCCATTTTCGTCTTTATCTGCACTTTTGCCTTTTTTTGTTTTCATCGTTATCACTTGTTTTTTCATCTTCAAATACGAAGTAAATCAAAATGCGAAACAGCTTAAATTGGTCAGCTTGCAAAAACAACCACACACAAATATAGAAATGTTTAAACGACGATTTTCAACCAATTTCGAAACCTTTCCAACGGTGTGTTTAGTTTTGAAATCGGTAGATTTACCTTGGTCTTGATCTTTGTTTTCATCGTTCACATCTTTGCTTATATCCTTTTCTTTTTCTATTCACGTAGATGAAATGAGGTGCGATGACGTGATAAGATGTGACGTGATTTTATGTGATGTGATAGGATGTTATGTCATGTGTTGTCATATCCTCTGATGTCATGTCGTATGATGTCATACCATATGATGTCATATCATGTGATGCCACGTTATGTAATGCCATGTCATGTCATACGATGTCATTATGTGATGCCAAGCCATATAATGTGATGTCATATCATATGATGTCATGTCACGTGATATCGTGTGATGTGATGTAATATCATGTGATGTCTCTTCATATCATGTGATGTCTCTTCATATCATGTGATATAATGTGATGTGATGTCATGTAATGTGATCACTTTCCATGTTCCGATTATTATATCGATAACCCTGTTGATAACTGTGTCGATAAAAATACCGCTAACAATATCTATAAACATATAGAAAAATACAACCATTGCAAAATCGATTAATTCATCGATAAATATAACAATCATCAGTATCGATTATTATACATATCGATAACAATATAAATTACTAAATCGATAACAAAATCAATTATTTAATAGATTATTATACCGATAACACTATCCATTATTGTATCGATAACGATATCGATTATTATATTGATTATTATATCGATAACAATAGCGGCTATTGAATCAATAACAGTATCGATAACAACATCGATTATCTTATCGATAGCAATATCGATTATTATATCAATAAAAATATCGAGTTTTATATCGATAACAATATCCGTCTTCATCCTCATCCTTTTCTTCAGATTTATCTTTATTTTTGCATATTCCTCGTCACCTTTACCTTTAAAATTGAATTTTTAAATTTACCTTGATCTTCGTTTTTACCTTTACCTCTAGGCATCTTTGTTTTTGTTTTTATTCTCAAACCGCTAAGAACCATTTCCGTGTGCATTATTCCCCTTGAATTTTACAATCCTCTCCCAACCAACCAACTGCCGCTAAAGAAGTTTCACTTCATAAATTCAAGAAAGGTTCTTACCCTTTCAGTTACCCTACTTCTTATGTATCTGTCATTGTCTCCATTTTCGTCTTTATCTTCACTTTTGCCTTCTTTGTTTTGACTTCATCTTCATTTATTCATTTCTTCATCTTCATATTTATCTTTATTTCAATGCTTAATTTGAAATGTGTAGTGAAACAACAGGCGAAACATGTCAAATTGAACATGTTGCAGCAACATCTATACACAATTCGAAAATGTTTAAACGACGGTTTTGGCCGTAATTTTCAACCAATTGTGAAACCATAAAAACTCTGCTCATCTACGGAGAAATGCCTTTCCAACGGTGTTCTTGGTTTTGAAATCGGTTCGGTAGAATCGCCAAACGAACGGAGACAAAATTCATGTTAGCGTATTAATATATAGATTATTATTGATTGAAAGATCTGGTAACGAGGAGGTCTTAGCGTTATTCTATTTATCCAGCAATAACTTCTTTAAAACTAAACGAAATTAAAAAAAAACATTTTTTTTAAACAATAAAAACTAAAAACTTTAGAAAGTGAAAATAAAAAACTTTATTTGAAAAGTTTCTCATCATTAAATGAAACTAAAAAATATTTATTTTTTAAACAATAGCAGCCAAATTCATAAAAAATAAAGAAGACTTTAACTGCTTTATAAATCGAAAATTTGTATGAAAATGTCACTTATAGAGCTCTTTAAATCTATTTTATTTTTTATGAATAAGGCCATATAAGGCAAAACAAAAAATTGCATTCTCATTCGTTAAAAAGTTTAGTAAAGATTTTTCTTTTACTCTTAATGAATCATTAACTGACTCTGAAAGGGAATTGTTTAAAATCGTCACTGAGGAACACCTTAAGTAATCATTAAACGACTCTCAGTGCGGCTGAAAAACCTTAAAATTAAAGCAAGAATGATAGACTACTATATAGCGAGAGTACTAGTGTGACAGAATAAAACAGGGGTTCCCAAACTTTTTTTCTCGTATACCCTTTTCAAAACTTTTCTGGTTTCGGTGTACATTTCTAACATATTTCCAAAGCTCATCAAAAGATGTGAAGACTAGATCTAAAGATGTAAATTTGCATCGCGGGTGAGATCCAAAACTAAATTTGGAGTGGCAAAAATAAAAATAAATTATCTTCTTGTGTTCTATTTATTAAAAACACGTGATTACACACTTCCAAGTATTAAAAAACATACCTCATAAAGCCATCAAGGTACTATTTTGCTCTGAGGAGTTATATTTTTTAGGAGCACTCCGAGAGCTAGCGTTATTTACCTTTCTTCACCATAAACTTCTTACATGTTCGGCTCACTCATGAAATTGCATGTGGCGTATTTGTAAAATAGTTTATTTGTGTTGATGGCGTCATTTTTAGTTTTATCACTCCGAATTTTAAAGTGATGCGAAAAATATTTATCACTCACATTTTTAAACACACAAAACTTTAAACAACAAAACCGCAAATCTTTTTACGGCATAATTTTAGTTCAGAAACTGACAATAGAGAAAATACCGAATCTAGAAAAATCGATGAGAAACAACCAAGTTAGCAAGCCACGTGCAGTGACCAGTCGGCAGCCCAACATGTTGTCTGCTCAGTGAGAGCAAAAAACTAGATAGACCTTCTGAGACTGAAGGCAGCATGAGTTTTGCTCACCGGAATCCCCTCGATGCCTCCTAGTCATTGCTAAGCGAAGTATTCACCCAGTTTCTGATGGTGGTTTCGATGGCCAAAATGGGAAGTGCTATGACTGGTTGCGGATCGACGAATGCCTGGTTCAAGCCAACTGTGGCCAAATGGTCAAATGTCTCATTATCAGGTACTCCGGAGTGACCTGGCACCCAGTGTAAAGCAAGCTCGTTATGTTGCATTGCCGAACTACTAGTTTGGAAGTACATAGATAGAGGGATGGCCTATGTCTTCAGTGCAGCTTGGCTGTCACTGCAGACACGTAAACTAGAGTCCGACCGATTCCAATTTTTATTCAGGTACCGATGCCAATGCCGATTAATCGGCTTATGGGGAAAGAATCGGCCGATGCCGATCCCGATTCCATGAAAAATTACAAATAGAAATATTAGGGGTATTCTCTGAGTCTTGCAAAGCCCTTGCATGGTGCACAGATTGCACGGTTAAAACCGGTTTTGGTATGGGACAGCTTTGCAAACCGTGCAATCCGTGCACCGTGCAAGGGCTTTGCAAGACTCAGAGAATACCCCTATTATATCATAAAATCAATTAATTTAACGGAGTTAACAAAACTACAGAAAACAAATAATTGAATTAATTGGCTTGTTATGCAACAGATTTCAAACTTTGTACAAAAATGAGAAAAATTCTGCTACTTTTCACAAAAATTTCAAATTTCGGTATGCAGTTTTCTAGGCCATTTAATTATAGTATAATGAAGTGCAAGTTTCAAGCTGCTATAAAATTCCGTTGATTTTTAGCAATTTTTTTTTGCTGGCAGTTTCCTCCGGATAAAAGAAAATTGTCGAACATAGTTTTGTATGGAAAAAAACGTGAAACACATTCAACCAAAAAAAATCATTTTTAAGAGCTGTCTGCAAATATTTTTTTATGTTGGCCGTTGTCTGTCGCTTCACCTGCACATATGAAAAGAAATTCCAAATAATCGGCAAAGAATCGGCGAAAAAAGGCCGATGCCGATGCTCAATTTTGTGCCTAAAGGTTAAGCATTCTAAAAATAGAATTATTAACAAAAACCAACAAAACCAACAACCACATGATCAAGTGTGAATAGCAGCGGAATAGCTGCGCTTGATTGTGTTGGCTTAACAAATGAAAAAAGTGGGAAAAAGCAACGATAATTTACAAGCCGAACTTAGCACAGTGCGTAGGCAACTGGCTGAGTTAGTGGGATCTTCGGTTCGAATCCTACTGAAAGAAGTCTGATGAGGAAATGTGGTGATTTCCGAAATAGCTATCACTTATACCATTTTTTCAAATTATTGTTGCTTTTCCACAATAAGTTTTTCATTAAAAACGGCCTCAAGATCAATAAAAATTGTTGAATACAATATATAAATATTTAAAAAAATGTTCAACGGAATCACAATAATGAGATTTTTGATGCTGTTTTTAAACTTTAATAACTTAGCCAAAACTTTACCGATTTAGACTTATGAGGTGTTTTCTCACCCTTTTTATTTCTTTGCAAATAAACTCATTCAAAGTATTAAAGAGAAAGGTAAGATCAACGAGCGTCATTCCAAGTTGAATTAAGATGTGATAATATTTGCGAAGAAAATTGGCACGTTGGATGAATTTCTTTGCAAATAAATAAAAAAGGGTGCGTAAATACCTTTCCAATGGTACCTTATAAATCGGTATAGTTTTGGCCCAGTTATAAAAGTTTTTATCAAACCGTTTTGTGAAAAGGTTAAAAAACAGCAACAAAATCGCATTGTTATGATTCCGTTAAGAAACTACTTTTATTCATAATAAACTAAATTTTTGGAGACATTTTCAAATCACTCCAGCTCACGTAAATCTTAATATTTTTCCTAAATATTTTGGTGGAAGTCTTCAAATATAATATATTTTGTAATCCCGGTGAGAAAACCGCAACTTTTTTTTGTGATAGAGTCAATACATATGCTTCGATAAGCTTATTAATATTGTGGCGAGTACCGCGGCAACGCGAAGCGAACAACAAGAAAATGGCAGAATGTTCGACGAAAGACGTAGAATATTCGACAGCAGGAAACGTCAAGTGGAAGAATACTGCGAACATGCGAAATGGTTCTCAGCACTTGCCCTTAGAGCTACTATTGGCAAGTGGAGGTAAGAGAAGAGGACAAGAAGAACACAGCATTCAGCGGTTGGAGATGGTCTTTGGCAATTCACGGTGATGCCCTTAGGATTATGCAATGCTCCTGCCACTTTTGAGAGACTTATGGACCATGTGCTTAAAAGACTACATTGGAAATAATGTTTGGTGTATGTAAACGACATTACCGTATTGGGTAAAAGCTTTGAGGAACACCTGAAGAATTTGCAAAAAGTTTTCCAGAGGATAAAAGGTGCTCAGTGTTTAAGGAGGTTGTACTACTTAGAACACAAAGTGACAACAGAGACGTCTGCACTGCGAAGTAAAAGATAGAAGCAATAAAGGATTGGCCAAGACCTAGGAACTTCCACGAGCTACGAAGTTTTCTTGGGCTATGCACTTACTATCGCCGATTTGTTCCGAATTTCGTCAGCGCTGCGAGTGGAACTACGAACAGGAGGAGGATTTCCAAGCTCTGAAGGAACGGCTATGTACTGCATCTATGCTAGCGTATCCGGTTCCAGGTGCAACATTTGTTTTGGATACGGATGATAGTGGTTATGACATAGGAGGCGTACTGTCGCAGGTAACTGACGGCCAGGAGAAGGTAGTTGCGTACTATAGCCGGTCGATTGGAAAACCAGAGAGGAACTACTGCGTAACTCGGAGAGAATTACTAGCGTTTATGGAGTGCGTCAAACATGTTCACAAGTATCTCTATGGGCAAAGTTTCCGAGTTCGAACGGATCATGCCCGCTGAAGTGGCTAATCTAGTTCAAGAATCCAGTAGGATAGCAAGCTCTGTGGATTGAGATTGCAAAGTTATTACTTCGCTATTGAGCACCGCAAGGGAAGTGCTGATGCCATGCCCCGTCGACCATGTAGCTTGGAATGTAAACACTGCTCAAAGGCTGAGGCCAAAGAAGACATTATACTCGTCCGGTTAACGAGAATAACACCAATGGAAGGAAGAACAGCTACGAAAGTGTCAGCAGGAAGATCCAGATCTATAGCTTTTGATGCATGGACAGGAGATGAGCAGACGGCCAACTAAGGAGCAAATGGCAGCGGAGAGCCCAATCGCAAAGGCACAATGGAACAGCTTAAAGTTGATATCTGGCTGTTTGCATAGGGTATGGGAAAGTCAAGATGGTCAGTGCTCCCGAAATTTAATAGTAGTTCCAAGGGTAAGAGTTCGTGACGTTCTCAAGGAGTTCCATAACGGTCCCAGTGGAGGGAACGTGGGAATCACAAAGCCCCTGGAGAAGATCAAGCAGAGACTATATTGGGTTGGTTGTCGGCAATCGGTCGCAGAGTTGATTGCTAACTGCGCGGAGTGCATTGCAGCTAAGGGGCCGAAATCCAGAAGTCATGTCCAGATGAAGCAGTATAATTCAGGCGCACGATTCGAGCAGATTGCCATGATGTGGCCGGTCCATTTCCTATGAGCAGACTAGGAAACAAATACAGTATTGACCAATACGATAGCACCCCCATTTCAAAGTGATATTGTTTCCCACTCGTGTTTTTGTTTTATTTTTAGGAATTTTCAATTAAAATACAGTTCATTCTCTAACAAAATCCACATAAACCCAAGTTTTAAACTTAAAAGACTACAAAAAATTCAACAAGTTTTCACCTAAATTTCAAACTTTTTTTTCAGAAGTGTTGGAATTTTTTTGAGTACGCAGTTTTATAGCCCATTCAATTTTAGTCTAACAATATGCAAGCTTCAAGTGGCTAAAAACCACCGTTGATTTTTTAGAATTTTTTTTTCGCCGAAGGTGTTGCGGATTTCTTCCATATAAAAATAAATTGTGTTTATTCGTTATATGGAAGCAAACGCGACAAAAAAATATAAAAAATCAAGGGTAATTTTTAGCCATTTGAAACTTCCACACTGTTAGACTAAAATTGGCAAACAATATCACTTTGAAATGGAGGCGCTATAGATACGTGCGTGTATGGACTAATTTAGCAAATGGCCGGAGGTATACCCGATTCCAAACCAGAAGGTTAAAATAGTAGCGGATGTAATTACAATTGGTTTGCGAGATACGTTGTACCTATAGAGCTGTACTCTGACCAGGGAATCGTCGGTGTTCCAAGAGATGTGCCAGATACTGGGTATCCGGAAAAGTCGAACAACGGCTCTTCATCCCCAATCAGATGGCATGCTGGAGCGGTTCAACCGAACCCTGGAAGAGCATTTTCCGGAAGTCGTGGACAAGAAGCGGGATGTCCACATACCCTAGTTCCTGATGGGGTACCGGTCATCAGTGCGTGAAACAACGGGTAAAACTCCTGCAAAGGCAATCTTCGGCAGTGAGCTCCCTTTACCTACTGACCTTAAGTTAGCATTAATTGGCGATGCAAGGAGAATTGGAAAATAGACGTCCAACATCCTGGAAGAGGAGCTAAGAGAGTTCATGCTCTTGTGAGACAGCGTACTCAAATTATGAGTGACAATATGAAGGCCAGGAATGATAAGGTGACGAACTCCGAGGGTTTCTAAGAGGGGAGTATAGTGTTGCTGTACAATCCACAACGGAAGAAAGGTTTGTCCCCAAAACTACAGTGCAACTGGGAAGGTCCGTATAAGGTTGTCAAACTGTTGAATGACGAAGTGTATCGGATTCAGACCGTTGGGAGATCGAGAACCAAGATGCAAGAGGTCCACTTGGAAAGGCTTGCAGCGTTCGGAACAGCAAGTGTGTCTGATCGGGACGATAAGAAAATGGCAAGAAACGTCAAAAGGAAGAATACTGCGAACACCGCGAGAATAATAGAATGAGCGATAGATAGCAGAACCATCGAGAGTTGCCATGAGTGCGAAGCGGAGCAGATAATCAGAATCAGAAAGCTACAAGTTCAGTTGTAAAACAGAGATCAATTGTGTTAACAAGTTTTTAAAGTGTAGTAATTGCTTTATCAAGTATTGTTAATTGTTGTTATTGCCTTAACAAGTATTGCACAGTGTTTGTTGTACAATAAAGTTAACTGCACCGTAATTTGGAAATCTTAAACGTTTATGTAACAATGCAGCCGTACGAACCCAAGGAATTTTAGGAAATCCGTCAACTCAACAAGGATAATCGTAACAATATTTTCCTTGATCTGCGCCATTTGTTTTTGGTCTCCTTTTGTCACTTGCAGCACCCTAACTGTTCTTGCGCTTGCATTCCCATTTATTTTAAATCAAATAAACATACAGAAAAGGTATCAACCAATACCAAGAAAACAAAATCACGATCATTAGAGCGCCCACCATGCATAACATGAGAAATAGGCAACAATCGTCAACGGCAACAAATTGGCGACTCACCGATTTATTGCTGCGGTGACAAATCGGAAACATCATTTCTTTCATGTCAATTTTGAAATAAATAAGTTATAAAAAATTAACAAACTTATAAAATTCGCGTCAACAGTATAATCCAAAGACAGGATTGAAATAAAATTATAGTTTAAAAAACTAAAACCTCCCTATTATAATTGCCATTCGTACTGTCATCAGGTATGTAACTTGAGAATAGAAATCGCTGCATCTTTTAGGCGCATCAATATTACATAGTTACATCCCGAGCTAATAAAAGGAAGGTAAAAATAGGAAGCCCCACAGCGAAAGAAATAATGAATGCCGTTTCCAAGTTCCAATTTTGTATACAAAAAATAAATGAAGTGTTAAAAAGAAAAAAATTATTCCAAATATCGCCTGAAGCGATAAGAAAACGACTCATTCAGGTAATAAGAAAAGGACGCGCCCAGGCGACTTGCCTACGGCGGACGTTTTAGAGAGACTGGTATTAAGAAATCGATACGATGGCGATATTACCGGCAATATATGTATTTGTGTCCGAGGGCGACAAGTTTTCTTACTGCCGGCAACAAAAATTATTTGGTGGGGCGGTTTGCCAGCATTCTGGTAATAAAAATATTTGCAAATTTTCCAAAAAATTTTTTGCTTTAAAATGAAATATTTTTGGTAAATCCATATTAAATTTGTACACAATAATAGTTGCGTTCCAGATGCTTCGCGATTTCCAGGTTTTTACAGGAAGCTGTTCCCGGTGGCCACCTTCAATAAGGTTTATTAATGGCGAAAACAGCTTTTCCTGTAAATCCTGTTAAACCTGCAAATCGTGAAGTATCTGGAGCAGGGCTAATATTTCTATTGCTGTAGAGAACTTATAGTCCGAAAAGGACTTTATATAAAAGGAAAAGGAAGTTATATCTGCAGAACCTATGTTGCTAAAGCACTTTAAATGCCCAAAATTTACCCCAAAATAAACTAATGTTTGTTTATACGACAGAAAACGAAGTGATCACTATTAAAAGGAGACCCGTCGGTTTGAGATTTTTTTAGAAACGATGCATTTTTCTTTGAAATCGCTTCATTTCTTATCGTGCAATAAGCTTTTTTGTGAAGCTCTAAAAAGTACAACTACAACATTTGAGCAAGGCATCCATACCGAAACGCAAGACATATTCTACGTCAAACAATTTTAATTAAAAAATGTAATTTATGAACATTGGTCCCAACGGGGATCGAACCTGGACCCTACCGAATTATAGGACGGTGTTCTCACCATTCAGCTAACGCGGATGCCAAACTCACTTACTTTGTTTGCTTACTGGTTTGCTTCGTTCATTTTGCATTCACAATAGACAACAGCGGGCCGTTTGGATCAGTGATGTCATTGCAAATGCCCCTGATCCGCAATTATTTTGTGAATTAACTCGAGGGCTTAATCCCGATCAACGTCAGTTAATTCCCGAGATAATTCCGAAATAACGAGTTGATCCGTCTGTCTATGCTTCTAGAATACCGGTAAACGGTGAACGTTCGCTGTGCAAGTCAAAGAGGTGAGAGGGACTGGGAAATTTTTTTTGGAATGTCCTCTATCGAATGTTTGTTAAATTGACCGCCCAGATCGTAAAATAATGAGACCTAAAAACGATCTCATGCTCGTCGTTTCGACAGAAAATAATTTTGCTACTTCAGAATTAATTATATTTTCCATTATTCCAGATTACTGACGCTGCCATCTGGCTGGCGTATACAATTCGGCAGCAATGTGAATTTCATCTTCGAGACAGATGAGGTGTGTCATGCTTCACCGGCAACAATATCTCGCATGGGAATAGTCAATATGAAGTAATAGTTTTTTTATACAGTACTTACGTATACATACATTACACTGGCTTGTTCTCCATACGAAAAACAAAGCCGTAAAAGTCCACCCCTGTACGTTGTGAGGATTTCGGCACGATAAAAAAATGTTTCCTTTTAACAACATCGAAATATTCTTTTTATTATAACTTGATTATTTCTGATTTCCCAAAACTACCCCAGTAAAAGAATTATATGTGCAATATGTTTTTCCTCATTTTCGCTCTATGAAAGAAAGGTAAAACTTTTTGCTGTATGCGATTATAATAGCCTTTAGATTATAAGTATTTTCATATGTTAAGTTGATGTTCCTTTAAATGAACTATGCGGGCTCCACCTGCTCCAGTGTCAAAAATTTTTAACAGAAATCTACACCTAGTTATATATATAATATCTCGTGGTATTAAACTATCTGAAGAAGATCCCGGAAATATAACAGGAATGAATTTTTGTGGCATGAAAGGTAGCTAAATAGCTGCTGAAGTAATCAGACAGCAGTTCCTTTAAAAATCCCGAGGGCCATGGAAATAATAAATTGATATGTATTTGAATTTCTCTGTCACAATTAGAAGCTTGCAATAAATAATAAACTTCGGTACTTAGGGTGAAGAAATAAATCGCTTAACCAGAGCTCACTCTATGGCACGAAAATGTGTTTTTAGCATTTTACAAAATTAGAAATTGAAAAACGCTATTTTCAGTGATTCAATATAGTTGACCCAGATGCCCACCATAACTGTTGGAGAGTCATTCGGTTTCCAATGCAAACTTAAAAGTAAAAAGCGTATAGCTTTCGGAAAAATATAAAATCTTTTCACTTTGAGAAAAATTAATATCCTGAAGTAGGAACATTTTTTGTGCATTGAGTTGGTAAATTTTTCGGGCATTTCAACCGAAGATATTTGGAAATTGAAGCGGTAAAACTAGAGCTCTTGTTAATCGACTAACCGATTAATCGGTTAATCGAATAGAAAAAGTTGTTTCAAAAAATAATCGAATACATTTAATCGATTAACCGCTCACTTTCGACTAACCGTTCATAATCGACTAGTGGTTTTCATTCGATTACTTGACAGATTCGACTATTCGAATAGTTGTTTTCTTTCAATATTTCATAAGTTTTGCGGTTGATAGGCTTTGAGTATTTATACAGTATATTTTGCTTTGCTGCCTCTATGCTTAAGTGCACATTTAAGATACCTACCCCAAAATGCGCATCAGAGGCATTATTTTTAACATTTATAAGGAAACTGCTCCGATAGATGCATTTAGCATACCTGGACATTGGCGATACCTGCCTTAAAAATTGTGCGACTGGTATCAATTATCAAAGAAAGTATTACGTTTACCTGCATTGCCTAATTTTACAACTTTTTATTTATTTTGTTCATCTCGCAGAACAACGAAAATGGCTATAAATTTATGTAGTTGTATAGATAATTAGATACTATTCGGTAAAAATTTCGCTTGCAGTAATTTCTACGTGGTAAGTGCTTCTCCATTATTTGGTTTCATAGGGATTTGGATACCTTCCTCATTGAAGTAGTAAAGAAAATTCGCTTAAGTGCCTTTTTCGGTTAAGTGCACAAGTTTTTCGTGCAAAGCAGGATGTGCAGCTAAGCAAAATATACTGTAGTACCAAAAATGGTATGGTACCGCATGAATTATGATGAAGATGAATACGTGACTTATAGCAAAATTCAAAGTGCATCCATCACCTTCATAAACTCATGGAATCCAGGCACGAGACATGGTCTCTTGGCGCTCGTTTGAAATAGTTTCGCCATCTTCGTTTTTTCTTCTACGCTTGAAACTTTTTGCCGGGCTTGGTTCGGCACATTCACTTTGGCTACATCTGTGATCCTGGGGAGGATAAACTATGGAAAATTACCACTTATTAGTTCGTTAACATAAACATACATTTCCAGGTCCTGCTCCTTGTTCCTTTTACGAATGGCCTTGAAATGGGTTGCCAAAGACGACGTCGAATTATTATAGGCCATTTTTTGTCCACATATTGTACACTTAACTTCTTTTCCACCTTCGGAGTTAGAAAAGAAGTTCCACACCCAGCTACGCTTACGTAAACTCATTTTGGATAAGGCAAATTTTTGGTTTTGAAGTGAGAAAAAATTTGTATTTAAACATTTTTCACTATTCAAATAATAACAGTTAATCAATTGCACGACTAGTCGAAGTTAATGAAACGATCGAATACTTGCTATTCGATTTTCAGTCAATGCAAAAGTTGCTACTCGACTATTCGAATAATCGGTTAACCGGATAATCGACTGTTAACAAGAGCTCTAGGTAAAACGTTGTTATTCATACCAAACGAACAACAAAATCGTTATTCAAGGAATGAAATATCTTCTTTTAGAGTATCTAGCTTCAAATATGGGCTTGGATTCCACTGCGGATTTGTAAGATCTACTCCTAAACAAGATTTTTACTTATTCAAAATAGAATGATAACGTAGGAAATATAATAAAAATTGTACCACAAAATTTCGGTAAAATCTATGCCGCGAAGCCTAAAACAAGTAAAAGTGTCCAATAGAAATACAATCCAATGCCAACCAATAAAATTACCTTTAAAACTTTTTTAAATAACCGATAATATTTATTATTATTATTTTCATTGCACCTATAAATATTTATTGTTATTAGTTTCAATTTATTATTACAAATCTTTGTACAACTAAGTACCGTTTTCTCATGTAGGTTTTAAAATTTCTATATTTTTATACCCGATCGCACTTGGGCACAAGACTATTATAACTTTGTTCGCATAACGGTTGTTTGTAACAGCCAAAACGAATCGAGATAGATATAGACAAATATATACATAAATGCTCAGAATGAAAAGAGAAATCGATTAAGCCATGTCTGTCCGTTCGTCCGTCTGTCCGTCTGTCCGTGTACACGATAACTCGAGAAAAAATTGATATACGTCAACGAAATTTGGTAAGTAGGTTGCCCTTTATAGGTAGGGATTGAAAATGGGCGAAATCGGGCAATAACCACGCCCACCTATCATATAACAATATTTTCGAAATATACAAAAACTAAGATATTTCCGCAAATACTGGATCCAAATTGTTGAAAGTTGGTATTTGACGTAGAATTTTGGCATAAAATAACAGTTATAAAATTTTTGGAAAATGGGCGTGGCCCCGCCCACTTATGATTAAATGCTGTATCTCCGTGGTCCCTTTACCAATCCCTACCAAACTCGGTGGAAACATTGCTTAGGGCCTCACTAAGAAACACGTTGAAATTTTTTGAAATCAGACAAGAACCAAGTCCACCTCCCATATAACTGTAATTTTCAGAAATACGAAAACTACGATAAATTAGTAACTATTTAAGCTAATTTACTCAAAATCAATATATGCAATGACCTCTTAGCAGCAAATGATTTTTAGGGAAATTTTTGGAAAATGGGCGCTCACTTACGCCTACATATGTGTATCTCGGTACCCGGTTTATCAATTTCTACCAAACTCGGCGTATTTACCAACCTTGGCGCAAAAAAGCAATATGTTGAAAATTTTTGTAATCGGACTAAAATTACTGCCACTTACCATATAACAGTAAATTTCAGATATACGGAAACTCCGGTCTTTCAATAACTAAAGATGCCAACTTACAACAATCTTTTAACAAGACACAAGATTGCAGATTTTTGTTAAATGGGCTTGGCACCACCCACTTATGACTACAGAAGTATATATCGATAACCGCCTTACCGATTTCCACCAAATTTGGTCCAATTATTTCAATACATCATAGCATATTATTGAAACTGTTTGACATTGGGAAAAATACTCTTCTGAAAAAACGATATTTAATACGTGCGCCGGGTATATATAGTTCGGTTTCGCACGAACTTATACTTCTTTACTTGTTTCAGAACAAAATTTGTGTTTAAAGACAGATACATTTTAAAATCACTTGAGAAAACGGTCCTAGGTGTTTTATATGTACATCAACTAATGTTTAAAATCTTACTAATACAAATTTCACGTAAAAAAAATATTAACACTGTTTAGTTTTTTCAACTTTTTTCGACAGACGGGAGATAGGTCATTTCTAGATAATTTTGGTACGCTGAATTCAATGGTGTTAACAGTTTCGGGTTTGGGTAGGGGTTTTTCTCTGAAAGTCTGAATATATGTTGAATTTTCAACGAAAACTAATGGATCTGTTAAGGAAGCATATACATATGAGGATACAATAAAACCACTTGCAAACTATTTCAATTGCATTTGTGGATTGTAGGCAATATTTTTACTTTTTTTGCTGAAAAAATGTTTTTTCAACCTTTCACTTTTCTTTTTAGTTAACGGCTCAACTTATCTATTTGAAAGTATAGTGAAATCATTAGTTAAACCTAACTACATAAATTTCTATAGAATTTTCTGTGGGTAAGTTTAATGATTTGACTTTAGTTTAAAACAGATAGGTTAACGGCCCTTACACTGTTAGTTGCCATAGAATATTCTGTCATTATCCCATTCGCCACAGTATGGTTTATATCATCGAAATTTCAATTTTGTTTATTGCATTTGTGGCAAGGCGAATGTATATAAGGTGGTATCGTTTCAACAAATACAACAATTACATGTATTTTGTTTTTGCTTTTAGCGGGCCATTCTCCAATTTCTCGCTATTCTTCCCCGAAGGAGAAAGGGCGACAGCAAATATATAGAAACTCTCACGTTTTCACTTACTCACTAGCGAAATACAAAATTTTTACAATCACATGCTACTCACAGCCGATGAAACAACACCACCTTATATAAATTCGCCTTGATTTGAGGCAAATTCGTGACTATGCCCAGCCGCAGAAAGATTGCTCACGAAACAGCAATACTTTACAAAAATATTTAAATTTTTCAGTGAAGAAAACTGTGAATTAGGCTCTCTCGATTACAAGCACAACTTGCATAGATGGATTGAAACTTTGGGGACGAGGTAAACCCAAATGTATGGCTTTTGGCATTCGGATGTTGTGGTCAAACCCTGGAAATCACGATCCAGCTAATGGTTATTTGTGTGTGAACAAAATATTTGTTGGAATGAACCGACATAAATCGAAGCTAAAGCATTTTCAGTTTAAATTAAACTTTTTCAAATTAAATGAAACCATTTTCAAACAAAGCGAAACCCTATTTCTACTTAAATGAAACCATATTCGAACAAAGCGAACCCTTTTTCAAATTAAATGAAAACTTTTTCAGGTCAAGAGAAACCATCTTCAAATTAAATGAAACCTTTTTCAGATAAAGCGAAACCTTTTTCAAGTTAAATGAAACCTTTTTCAGATTCAATGAAATTTTATTCAAATTAAAGGAAACTTCCTTTTAAGAATGTTTTATCTAATTTGAAAAAAGTGTCATTTAATTTGAATAAAGTTTCATTGAAACTGAAAAAGGTTTCATTTAATTTAAAAAAGGTTTCGCTTTATCTGAAAAGGGTTTAATTTAATTTAAAAATGGTTTCGCTTAACCTGAAAAGGGTTTAATTTAATTTGAAAAGGGTTTCACTTAAATTGAAAATCGTTTTATTTAAACTGAAAATGCTATATATGAGTTTGAAAATGTTCCATCAGCACAAAGACCGTTCCAATTCCGAAAAAATCACACCCAACTGAGCAATATAAAAGCATTAAAGTGTGAGTCTATGCCTGAGTCTTCATATTCACTTTATGAGCCATCTAACGTTACTCCAACATGCAAGGACATCGAAATAACGCAAAATTGCTTGGAAGAAAGGGCGCGCCAACTCAAATTAACACAAGCACATCAAATTGTGCTTGCGCAACACCTGGGAATATATTTTCGCCCGGTATTAAAATATAGCATTTTCAGTTTAAATGAAACCATTTTCAAATTAAGTGAAACCTTTTTCAAATTAAATGAAACCTTTTTCAGGTTAAGCGAAACCATTTTCCTATTGAATGAAACCTTTTTCAGATAAAGCCAAACCGTTTTCAGATTAAATGAAAACTTTATTCAAATTAAAGGAAACTTTTTTCAAATTAAACGAAACATTCTTAAAAGGAAGTTTCTTTTAATTTGAATAAAGTTTCATTGAATCTGAAAAAGGTTTCATTCAATTTGAAAAAGGTTCCGCTTTTTCTGGAAAAGGTTTCATTTAATTTGAAAATGGTTTCGCTTGACCTGAAAAAGGTTTCATTTAGTTTGAAAAAGGCTTCGTTTTGTTTGA
>NW_023458570.1:150201-168805 GCF_013731165.1 Rhagoletis pomonella | reverse complement strand
TTAACCATAAAGAAAAGCAACGCATAACAGCGAATTCACAGTAAACGAAAAAAGGGAGTTTCATTTAATTTGAATAAAGTTTCATTGAATCTGAAAAAGGTTTCATTTAATTTGAAAAAGGTTTCGCTTAATCTGAAAAGGGTCTCATTTAATTTGAAAAAGGTTTCACTCGACCTGAAAAACGTTTCATTTAATTTGAAAAAGGTTTCGCTTTGTTTGAAAATGGTTTCATTTAATTTGAAAAAAGTTTCATTTAAACTGATGCTATATTTGGGCTTTAAACTGATAAGGTTTGTATTAGAGCTGATGATACCCGGGTACCCGGTTACCCGGGTACCCGATTACCCGAGTGTTACCCGGGGCTTTTATTACCCGGGTAGCCGGGTATTACCCGATTTGCCCGGGTATCCGGGTAATATACATATGTTGGTGCCGGTTAAACGAAAAACACCCGGGTAGTGCGACATAAAGCTTCTTGTATAATCTTTTTGGTGAAGATTAATATTTTTTTTTCCAGTGGGAAAATTTTTTTTTAATAATTATTTTTTTATGTCTAGAATGTACGCGACTATGTACACCTAACCGCTTGCCTGAGTAGACGGAGGCAAGAAAAGTAAATTAAAACATTAGTTTCTGTACTTAAATTCAAACTTCTAGTTTTTGTAAATGCATATACATACATGCATGTGTACATATGTATGTATGTATATTTTAAAGAATATTAAATATTAATATTTTAAAACAGGGACCGAGAACAAAATGTATGATCGAAACTAAATGTCATTGTCGTAGTTTTGTTCCCAAGAACGCGTCAAAACCAAAACCAAAATGAGAACAAAACTGACGAGAACGTTCTCATTGGGAATTATATAAGAACTAAACCCTGTGGAACGTTCCCAGAGAGAAGAAAATGCGAACAATACTTTCGGGAATATTTCTAAGAGAACAAAATGTTAACAAATTTCTCCTGAACGTTTTGGCAAAGAAAAAAACGGGTACAAAATTCTGAGGAACTTACTCTCGAAGAACAATTTGGGAGCTAAAGTGCCAGGAACTTTGTTACAGAGAACGAAAAAGGAACAAATCTTCTCTGAACTATCTCATAGCGTTCCATTACTTTGAAATGTTTGAATATTAATGTTAATCAAAAAAGAACTGAAGGATAATTATGTATGCAAATAAAGTTAACGAAAGACTTAAGACACGAACTTTTTTTTTTTTTGTTTTTTTTTTTTCTGGAAGTTGAAATGGTCCAGCTTTCCTCTGGCTTAGAATTAACATCCGTGGATCTCACTTTTCCTCCGAACACGAAAGACTCTTCTCTACGGCGAAAAGATCGTGTTTGGCCCCCGATTCGGTTAACTTGCTAGTCTCCTTGCATCAAAACAAAAACTTGTTGTTTCAGTTTCAGTTTCAGTTATTCAGTCTATGATTACAATCTTACAGACTAGATAAAAATAAGACTATCATAATTAAAACTAAATACTATAGATTTAGATACACAAGTAGTTATAAGAAAAATGGATCAATAGATGACTTGAAAATATTTCTCGGCAACGAAAAATCAATATTTAGACTCTTTGAGATCTTTTTAAATTCTGTCAGAGCGCGGAAAATCGGATCAAAATGGTAATAATTAGCCTTAGTAGCACGCAAGTAAAACGGCAGAGATGAGCGTAGAAATCTGTGAGGCATATTAAAGGATATCTTCTCCAGAAGGACCGAACAATCCAAAGAGCCAACAACCAAATCAAAAACGAACATGAGCAACTGGACAATTCTTCTAGTTTCAAGAGTTTGTAGGTGAATAAGTTTACAACGGGAAAAATATGAGGGCATCGGGTCATCAAAGTTAAGGGAACTTAACGCAAAACGAACAAATGATAATGTAATTATTTTATATACATAATTATTAAAACTTGTTATGATAGTAACAACAAAAAAATATCGTGTTATCACTGAGTCAATCTGATGATTTCTTCCCTGACAAATGGAATTTTGAGGTCTTGGTGAGTGGCATAGTTGGTGACATACCAAGGAGCATTAACAATACTTCTTAGGGCCTTATTTTGATACCGTTGTAGTATTTCTGTTTGAGTTACTCGCAGTACCCCATAGTTGCATAGCGTATGTCCAAACCGGCTTCAGCATAACTATGTGCAGAAGGATTTTGTTGTCTAAACTCAGCTCAGATTTTGCAGCAAGCAGCCAGTACATTCTTAATGTTTTTAATGCAAGTTGACTTTTTTCGCTTTAATATGCAATTTCCACGAAAACCTGAGATCAAGATGGATTCCCAAATAATTGACTTGATTGATAAATAAGGTTGCAAACGGTCAAATGAAAATGCGTCATGATACGAAGAGTCTCCACACAAATAGTTATGCCTATGATTTCATTAATAATACATACACACA
Organism: Rhagoletis pomonella; assembly: GCF_013731165.1. Lineage (NCBI taxonomy): Eukaryota > Metazoa > Arthropoda > Insecta > Diptera > Tephritidae > Rhagoletis > Rhagoletis pomonella. The sequence continues at coordinate 166,388 of NW_023458570.1, read as the reverse complement.
TGGCGTATGAGTAACATTCTTTCTTACCTAGTCATATTTTATAAAAACCGAAATTATCTGTTATAATTATTATTTTTTTAGCTCCCTACAGTTTAATACTTCTACAATCGTAAAATTATTGCTACTACCTTTAGATACGAATATATATTGTAATATTTCCCTATATGGTATGGAAGATTCTTATAGATGTTCCCTATGTAAGTTCGTTTGCGGTATATAATCGTAAATGCGTTTCATTTTTACCTCTCCACAATTTTTCGGGTGCCCGGGTACCCGGGTAATTAGGGCTTCACCCGCTACCCCGGTACCCGGGTAGCTCATTACCCGAGTGAAATCATCAGCCCTAGTTTGTATATTTTTTTTCATTTTCATATTCACCAACAAATTGTTTCTCATTCTACTATGAATTCGACCCGTTTCCAAGTATTTATTCAGGAGCTATTAAATAAAATTTAATGGAGATCAGAGCCACGGTCGTAGCCAGAATGAAATTAAGGGGTGTTAGGCTCGAAACTATTAAGTTGTTCGGACAAAGGAGAGTGCAAAAATTTTGGTAAGCATCCATTATTATCCACCATATCTCTTATTTCTTGGGATTTATGACTACTGGCATTATGCTTGTAACTCTGAACGTCGGGGGCTTCCCCCTTACTTGCAGGTTGTCCCATGGGCGTAGCCAGAAAGAAATTCATAAGGGCGCTCGAGAATAATGTCAGAATTCATAAATCCAAAGAAATAAGAGATATGGTGGATAATAACGGATATTTACTGAAATTTTTGCCAGCATACTATCCCATGTTAAAGCCCATAGAAAGGGCATTTTCGAAGGTAAAAGGCATTATTAAGTGGCACAATTACTGAGCGAACACACATAATTAGTCAAAATGACTGTGCGAACTATGTTACGGGCATGATCATCCAAATTCGGAAAGCGACGAATGGACAAGCTCTTAATTTATTTTATAAACTATGACTTAGAGCCGTTTGCATCATGTCTGGTTAAGACTTTCTTCCAGTTAAACATCATAATCGGCATTAGCGGTTCCCTGTTATAAGCAGACGTCGATAACGATGTGTAACTGGGGTAAGTGTTAGACAGACATGGTGCAAATAGCTCTAAATAGCTTAAGTTGATTTCCTTTTCCTTAAATCAATATGTTTAATACATAATTTAAGAATCCCAGTGGGAAAATGTAATGTATGTATAGTAGACTGCATCACTCCCCATACAAAAAAAGTCGGTACTATTTTTCCATTGGAATTATAAAATGTATTATATTTTAAGACGTCCACCAAAATATTTCGGAAAAATATTAAGATTTAAGTGAGCTGGACCGATTTAAAAATACCTCCAAAAATGGGGTTTTTTATGAATAAAAATAGTTTCTTAAAGATTTTTTTTTTAAATCCCCTCAAATGACAAAACGGTTTAAGCTTAAAATATTTGCATAAAAATATTAAAAAAAATAAAAAAAAAATTTGAACGGAATCGTAATAATGGGATTTTTGATGCTGTTTTTTAACTTTTTTCAAAGATTGGTATAGGAAAAACTTGTATAACTGAACCTTAACTATTCCGATTTAGACTTGTGAGATATCATTGGAAAGGTTTTTTCTCACCCTTTTATTTCTTTGCTAATAAACTGATTCAAAGGATGGAAGAGAAAGGTAGGATGAACGAACGTCATTCAAAGTTGAATTAAGATGTATTGGTATTCGAAAAAACAAGATTGGACACGAATGACGTTTTTTTGGCCAGAAATAAAAATAGTGTTAAAATACCTTTCTACTGAGATGCCATAAGTCTAAATCAGAACATTTTTGGCCCAGTTATTCAAGTTTTTCGGAAACCAATCTTTGAAAAAAGTAAAAAAACAGCATCAAAAGTCTCATTCTTACAATTCCGTTGAAAAGATTTTTAAATATTTTTGTGCAGATTTTTTAAGCTTAATCTAATTTGTCATCTGAGGGGACTTTTTTCAAAAAGTTCTTTAAGAAACTATTTTTGTTCATAAAAAACTTAACTTCTTTGGAGGTATTTTCAAATCGGTCCAGCTCGCTTAAATCTTAATATTTTTCCGAAATATTTTTGTGGACATCTTAAAATATAATAAATTTTGTAATCCCGGCGGAAAAATCGCAACTTTGTTTGGTGATGCAGTCTAATGTATAGTAATTGAAAAAATAATCAGTAAAACAACCCTTTTCACATTCGAAAATGCATTTTTCCCCCCAGGGCGATGTCCTAAGAAAAGTGGGGCATTCAATTTTGCATTACCTAGTATTGAGAAATGAATGTGATTTAAATGAAATTTTTGGAACTTTTTGAATATAATAGAATGCTGATTACATATTAAACAGTAATTGGATCTAAAACTCACAAGAAATACATTCGATTATTTATCACTCATGAAATGCATTACTACTCTTCGCACTCGGATGTTTCAACTAATTTGAAAAAAGTTTAATTTAATTTAAATAAAGTTTCATTGCATCTGAAAAAGGTTTCATTTAATTTGAAAAAGGTCTCGCTCCATCTTGAAAAGGTTTTATTTCATTTGAAAATGGTTTCGCTTAACCTGAAAAAGCCTTCATTTAATTAAAAAAAGGTTTCATTTAATTTGAAAATGGTTTCATTTAAACTGAAAATGCTATATACGATGCTCATGGTCGTCAACTCGAAACCCGAGGTGTTGGGATCGAAATAAGGCAAATACATTTCAATATTGTAATGATATTAATGTAGTAATGCTCACAATGCTTCCGAACTACCAGTACAAACCAATCGACTGGCGATGTTCATAGATTCGTCGAAAAATAGTTTGGAAGCGGTTCTCTTGTTTACCGATAATTTAAATAGCTCAGTCACAATTGCAATTAGCACAGTGGTCTCATTGCTGCGTGGTTTAAAGTTGGGCTGGACAAGAAATATGTGCTTCCTGTGCCAATGTGATGCAAGGTACTTTAAGCATGGCAACCAGTATGATAAACGGGACTGGCCGCCGAAAGATGTATCGCGAATCGGGATCAAAATGTAATAAATGTCCCATTGGTACAAGATGTCTCTAAAATATTGTTTACCTCCATTACACATTAAATTGGATCTGGGCAAAAATTTCATCAAAGCGTTGGTTAAACGGGAAAATAGTCAGCATTAAAGGCCATTTTCATTCGTCTGTGTGATGGAAAAATCAAAGAAGGTAAATATTTTTTACGGTATTTTGTGTTAAATTTGATAAAATATACATGTATTACTTAATGAGCTCCTAGCGTTTATTGACAGCGAAGAAGCAATTGCATGGGATAATTTGAAAGCTGTAATCATTGGTGTCTTGGGTAATCGTCACGAAGATGGATGAAGAATATTGGTTGAAAACATGCTACAGTCGTTCAACAATATTGGCGTAAGCATGTATTTAAAAGTGCATTTCATGCATCATCATCAAGATATATTAGAAAATCAAATGCCCAGTGAATCTGATGAACACGGCGACCATTTTCATCAAGTCGCACCACAGCTCGTTGGCTGATTTATGCTGGAGCCTTGATTCAAATGTGAATGATGAGAGCGATGAATAAAAAAAGAAAAATACATTTTTTAGCAAAATTGTTTCAAAATTTCATAAAATACAGCCATTATTTCCTGATGATGTGGAACAATTGTTAGTCTAATAAATGGCGAAAAGTTGAAATAACATTTTTTCGGTAAAAAAGTGACAAAATATTGCTCAAAATCCACAAATGTGATCGAAATAGTTTGCAAATTGTTTTATGTATTATGATATATGTTTTCTTTAGAGATCCTCTAATTATCGTTGAAAATTCAACGATATATTCTGACTTTCTACATTTTAGGCAAAGTTTTGATTTAAAAATTTTGTATGGGGTCACGGGCCATTGCATTCAGCGTACCCAAATTATCTAGAAGTGGCCTATCTTCCGTCTGTCGAATTTTTCAACTACAACAGTGTAATAATAACCAAATAAATGTATTATTACACTGTGGAACAAATATTAACTCTTTAAGAAACCTAGAGTGCACATATACATACATATCAGGTTTGATAGCTGTTGGTCATACGAACAATGACTCATACTAAGTTTTACTAGATCCATTCGTGTTCTCGAGAAAAAAAATTTCATGATCAATATATCAAAGTATAGCGGCCAAATTTTTTTCTTCAAATTTTGAAAAGCTTTGTATATAACGATAAATTAAAAAAAAAATTGGAGAAAAAAGTTTGACCGCTATACACAGATTTTTGGATCCTGAAAACTTTTTTTCTCGAGAACACGAATTGATCTAGTAAATCTTAATAGGTTTGTTCCACAAGAGCCCGCGGGTGCCCAAAAGAGCCCAGAAAGCGTTCCTCACGCTAGAAAAATGGGTAATAGAGAGCGAATACGTTCTACTTTTGGATCGAGCACAAATGTGCAAAAGGGCAATTAGAAATAACAGCTGTTGTTGTTTAAATGCGAAAGTAAATTTTATAAAACACAACAGTGGAAAATACCACAGAATTTTCAGAAAATGTAGTTATTTGGTAATTTTATTAGCCATATAAGATACATACACGTAACATCATTGTTTATAGCCGATTTGTTGATTCCGGGCACGAAATGTGGTTTTTTGCGTTCCTCACGCTCTGGGCACTTTTGGCACGTGTTGACACATTTTTGACAATTGTGAGAGAGTAACTTATTTTTACGCTCTAATTACCGGAGCAGCCCGGAAAGCTATCAATAGCTATCAAACCTGTGATATGCGCAATCTAGTTTTTTTTGTGTTCCACAGTTGTATGAAAATTTGAATATAATAGCACAATGAAATTATCTTGTCATAAACTAATGCATATTTATAAGATATTTTATATTCTTTTTATAGAGTTAATGAATACAATTATAGGGAGAAACATTAAAGATCTATGATTTGTTTTTCATTTAACTAGCTGAAGTTGAAATACTGCATGTATAATTCTTTTACTGGGGTATATATGGCCCATTCTGTATGGATTCAGCGCGCAAAAAAGTGATGTGTTCGATTTACATATTTCAAACTTCGAGGACATAATCTACGTTCATAAGATACGTATTTTTTTTTCTTTTCCGAAAACACGGTTCTGAAGCCCGTAGCACAGTATCAATGATTAGGTCGTAAAAGCGATATTTAAAAAATTCAAATTTATATATTATTATATGGACATGGTGGAATAAACAAGGTGATGTCAGTTGCATAACCTCACTTTTTTGGGAGCCCCATTTCGGCAATGCCTATAAATGTAGTAAAAAAAGGGGAACATTTTAGGACCATTTTAACGCCCTTTTGAATACTATTTTTAAAAAGTATGTATTAAAGAATTATTTTACCAAAACAACGTTAAAGATAATAAACAATAGTTGTGTTAGGTTTACCCATTTCCAGTAAAATCCAGAAAATTGGTACGAATTTTCATGTTTTGGCAATTTCGTACGCAAAAACTTATTGAGAGAGCGAAACAGCTGAAGTTCCAAGTTTTTACTGCATTTTTAATGGATAAATTTTTACTTGTAACTTGCTGGATGCAATTTAAACTAATAAGGAAACTGTTTTTGGGTTTTTATTATTGAAATTGACCAAATACACCAATTTAAATATAAAATATATTGTTTTATTAGGAATTTGCTGCGAATAAAGAATAAATTGTTCATGAAACTTGGTAATTATTACTGGATTTGCGTTCACGTACTTTTTTGGATATTTTTTCTTTGAGAGCGAATTCGCAGAAATTAAGTCACTGGGGAGTTGCGGGCGAGTTACTGAATAATTTTTTAAACAAACACAACTACTCTAAGTAAGTTTTTTCTTCTTTTTAAAAGACCGATTATTTATGAATTATAAAAAGATTTTCGTAATTTTATTTGTAAAGCACTTGTATTGCAGCCTCTAGTAGGTGAACAGGCACAACTTCCAAAACCTATTAAACAAGAAACGCACTTTTACTGACCATTTTATTAACTACCTGGCCAATTGAATAAACTCACCTGGAACTGAAGTCCACTGCAGCCAAAAATCGCACTTATATCGCAGCTTCTCGCTGAGATAAAAAACCCAATTCACAATCTGTGGAAGGTAAACATAATAAGTTTTATTGGCCACTTGGCATAAGTACTTAAAATTGGTTACCTAAATTTGTAGCCAAAGTCAGGAAAACCTCCAAAAAATCGCAAAATTAAAAGCTGTTGAATATACACACAAATCACAATTTTTGCAAAAAATATTAAATGGAAAAGTCACAACTAAACAGAAATGTCAAGGACAGTGATATTCACTCTTACGTTTTCAGCGCAATACCTAAAAGGAGTTTTTCTAGTGTAGTTTTTGTTCAAGAGGGCATCAATCAGAACGGGGCTACCGAATTTGTCAAAATTACAACAAACACCCCCTAACTGACATCACCTTATTTTTATTTCACCATGTATATGGAGACATTTTTTTTTTTCAAAATTTGAGGAATTTCCTCAGCATTCACATGGCCTTTTTAGATTTAATAGATCAAGTAGGTATTTAATTATATCTAATCTTTTAACTAGAGCTTTTTGTGGAAAGGGCAGATGAGACAAAATGTTTACAAATAAGTAAGGCGTCCATCGTTCCCTGGCCTTTCTTGAACGCAACTTGATGGGCATCAAATAGTTTGTTTGAATGCGCGAACCAGTGTTTTGCTTAAACATGGCAAGAGTGATATTTGTCTATAGTCAGCAATAGAGGTTGCATTCTTCCACGTGTGTGAAAAGATGCCTTGATTTAGGATAGCGTCGTACAGGTCGACCAATCGAGTATTGACTACTAAGGGTAAGCTTTTCAGCAATGAATATGAAATACGGTCACGGCCTGGGGTTTTACCCGACATTGAATAAATAGTTACTTCAAACTCGAAAATGGTAATAGGGGACTCAATTTTTTTGACAGATGGCGAGGGAGAGTTATTTACGTAGTCTTCTCTTAGAGTTAGATTTTTCTCGGCAACAAAATTAAGGTGGAAATTGGAGTCTTTTGAATAGTTTGACCAAGCGGAGCCGAAATGATTTGCCATGTCCGCAGAATAGTAGTGTCTAATAATTTTATAGATGAGGGTGAGAAGGTTCCCGAAAGCATCTTTATATTAGACCAAATTTTTCTGGGGTTGAAATCTGAGGTTATTGTACTAGTCAAATCCTCAAAGCTTTGTCTCTGCGCCTCTTTCAGTGTTTTTTTTTTTGTTAAGTAGGCGTTACTTTTTTTGTATTCCGATAGATTGGGATGGGAATGGGCCAAAGGGTTTGTTTTTTGTTTCGTAGGGCACAATGCTTTTATAATATTTCTTTTGTGTTTAGGGAATAGACAGATGTGCAGCTGTGCGAATAGTTTTAGCTATACTATTGGCCTCTTTGCTGATCGCAGATGACTGGTTGTAGTTTGTCAAGGTTCCTGTTACTGAACGTTGGAAAAGGGCCCTGTGTGCTTTTTCTGTGATAAACTTTGGTTTGGGGGTACCTGGATTGGACGGAGCGGCGACAATTTTAGTAAGAAGGTAGAAATGGTCGCTTCCGTGGAAAAAAGGGGAAAAGAGCTTTGGGACCAAACTAGCCGAGCACATACTTACGTCTGCATACGTAAATGTCTGGTGGGTTGAAAAATGAGTTGGGGCCAAGTCGTTTAATACTATGTAATTATTTAGAAGGATAAAATCGTCTACTCCTTTCCCCTTTGGGTTATCAGAAGTGGATCCCCAAAGGGGGCTCCACGCATTCAAGTCGCCGATCAAGAGTATATCAGTAGTAATACCAGAAGTTATGTCTAGAAGATTTTTGAGATTGAAAGGTTGCCGCAGAGGAATGTAGGATGCAACAATAGTAAATTTGAAACCTAAGTTAACTTCGACGGCAATGACTGATATCGGGGATATAATATCTAGCAATTTGTGGCGAGTTCTGTTTTTTACCATGATTCATATGCCTTGCTTTGAAGTAGTTACTGGGTAGGTTATGGAAATAACTATGAAATGAATTTGAGATAGGTGCAATTCTATTGAAGGGAAAAGTTTTAATTCATTCAAATTGTTATATAGTCCGTGGATATTCCATTGAAGAATATAAAAGGTCATCGATAGGGTTACTAATGTTACTAATCATCATATCTGATCTTTCGCTTTCAGAGTCAGAAGTCAATCGAGTTGGAGAATATAAATAGCGGTTTTGGTTTAAGAGTTCCTGTGTGTAGCGAGTAATATGCGAAGATAATGTAGAGTTAGAAGTCGGTTGTAATCGTGAAGTGTTGTTTGCAGAAGTTGTTAGATTAATGGAAATCGAATGTTGAATACGTTGGATGATGGACTTGGGGATTCGAGAAATATTCCCTCACTTAACTTTATACCAAGATATGTTGATGGCTTCTGGAATTCTGAATGCATCAAAAATAAGGAGGATAACCCCACTTGGGGTTACTTTATTGTCAATTACACAGGGCAACACTGTGCCGCAAATGTGAAAGCTGTTTTTGATAGACTTGTTGGTGCTGATTACGAATACATACGTATAAAGTTTCCATCAGCTCCAGATTTTGAGAGAACGAGGTCAAAGTGTCAAAAAATTGCATTTTTTGCAATATTTGGGAAGCTCTAGCAAAGAAATAAAAGATGACAAAACCTTCCACTTAGGCTTAAATTAAATATAGAGCTCTCAACTATTATCCCTGAAAATACCGTCAGTTTTTGCTGTTCAATAAAGTACTATAAGTTACCATCAGATCAAGGTTTTCAGGGGTTGTAGTCGAAAGTTCAAGCGTTAATTTAAGCCTAAGTGGAGGGTTCTATGTCCTTTTTTTAATTGCGGTAGGTACTCAAACTTCGCCAAAATCAGTTTTTGCTCTTCATTAAACGACTATAAGTGACCATCAGGTCAAGGTGTAGGGAGGGTATTTTCAGGGACAGTAGTCGAGAGTTCTAGCCTTAATTTAAGCCTAAGTTCTCTACAGCTTCTCAAATACTGCGAAAATCGTGATTTTTTGACACTTTGACCTCATTTTTCTCAAGATCTGGAGCTGATGGAAACTTTGTACTTACGGATTCTCAATCAGCACCAAAAAGTCTATCAAAAACAGTTTTAACATTTACCGCACCAAAATTGTTTTCCATTCTGTTGGCCTGTGTTATCATTGTGAATTGGAAACCACTTACTACACCCTCAGTTGATAATTCCTTTACGATTTCCTCATCAGGAAGATATTTTAGAAAAGGGGCGAAGACCGTCCCATTCACAAAATTGAGGTTGTCGCGGTATTTACATGTGATATCGCATATTCCTGGAAGTTGCTTGGCAGCTATAAATTTTTCTGCAGTATGCTTGCCTTTGACCAGTAGAAGAAGATTTCCGTCTCTAAGCTCTGAAATTTGTTCTATGTTCTTCCTTATTACGTTTAGTGATCTTTGTACTGCGAAATATGAATAATGAGAAAGGCGTTTCTGATGATTAGTGGAAGAAATATATTTTGAGATGGATATTGTTTTGTTAAGATGCGGAAGATCTGGAAAATCATTGAATTTTGTTGGACGCTTCTTCTTACGTTTGGGGGAGGACGCAAAGGCAGTGAACCTATTGTCCCCTAAATTATGCGCCCCAGGGGGCATGTTGGGTCTAAATTTAATGGAATCAAATTAAGCACGTGGTACACTTGGCAAACAAGACAAATAAAAAAATTAAACGTATGAAGATTGTTGTTGGGATATAACTGAACCGCGAATGAATATACACAGAGAACACAACCGCAAACACCAACGTATGCTACGAAAGTTAGTCGATGACTGTGCTGATGCTGATTGGAATATACATTGAAGTAAATTTTAATTTTTTTAAATATGGCTTTTACGACCTAATTTTTGATACCGTGCTACGGGATTCAGAACCGTATTTTCGGAAAAAAAGAAAAAATAAGGGTCTCATGAAATTCAACGTAGATTATGACCTCAAAGTTTGAAATAAATCTAACACATCGATTTTTTTTGCTCGTTGAATCGCTACCATGTCAAACTATCGAATGTAAAAATTGGTACTTTTCAAGAGCAAAAAAAAAAAATATTTTAAATGTCATTAGGAAAAGGTATTTTATTCGACACTTTATTAAAGCCAGTATCCTCTGCTTCTAACAAGACTCGAAATTTAACGATTTGCCAACTTGTGTATCATTCAAAACTCATGCGCAATGTATCGCTATTAAAAAAGCATTTTTGCACATTCGATAGTTTGACATGGTAGCGATGACATGTACATACAAATCCTTATACAGTTTTTGCAAATATCGAATTATTTGTCATTCCTTATACAGTAATACAGATTTTCCGCAAGCACAAATACTTGAAACCATGCTAGCCAAGGAAGAGTTTGGCGACCTCGTGTTCAGTTACATAGAGGAACAATTTAAGCCGGCCGTACAGTGGGTCGAAAAAGAGTATCTGTAGTAAGTGTCTTGTGAGTTCAAATAAGAGAATTTACCTTAATAAGTATGAAACTTTACTCAAGCCAAAGCAGCTCCTTACCCCCTTTAAATACTTGGAAGCTCCTGCGCGCCTTACTTTTGCGGTTGAGCGCCGTACAAAGTCGCGATGAGTTTTGTGTGACGCTTTGTCGTACACTTTACGGTTTTTTGCCACCTGAACGACACAATGAATTAGCCAATTTTATATTTGAGCGCGCAAATATTCACATCAGTAATCCAAATCGTGCAGAATTGGCATACTTTAATAACGAACTCAACACAATTGAGTTTTATGAGTCAGATGCCTTACCATTATTTGACGCAAATGAGCTTAACGGTGGGATGCAACTCTTACAGACCGCTGCGGTTAAATCATATTTAAGTACGTTACGCACCTACTTAAGTGCTTCCGCTAACACACCATTCCTAATTGTGGGCCCGACGGGTTCAGCGAAAACGCTGCTGTTGATGCAGGCGGTACAGGAGTATGCTGGCTACAATATAATCATCGTTAACTGTTCTACGCAGCTTACGACCGCCTACATCTTACATTGCTTAAAGCAGGTGTGAATGGTATGTTATAATTTTATGATACGAAATTCTAGCACACATATTTTCAGAACTGCGTCACTGTGAGTGGTCTACGAGGGCGGGAATTCAAACCGAAGCAATTGCGATTGATTTTGTTCTTGAAGAATATTGATCTTTGCTACATCGATGCATGGGGTACAAGTGAAGTTATGGAACTGTTGTTTCAGCTGGTGCAACGCTCCGGTTTTTATGCAGAAAATCTGGAATGGGTGCACATCAGCGATTTGCAAATATGTGGATCCATTTCACAAGCCTCTACATCAGCAATAAGCAGCAGTCTACAGAAGCTACCGCGACGATTTCTCGCAATAAATCAATTCCTTCGCATTAGTAACCCAAACGATGCCGACATGTTCGCCATAGTTCAAAGTCGGCTGGAGCCTATATTAGCAAATGAACACTTCAAAACGCCGGCAGCAAATGTGCAGTACGTTGTGGAAGGTTTGATGGAGTTATTCAAAAAGGTAAGAATCATGTATTGGTGGCAGTAAAAGTGCTAAGCTACATGGATAGAAATAAAAATTTCATTCAAATTGAGCCATGTACAAAAGCCAAAGACAACTCACCAATAAACACTTTACATAATTTGAAAGCTAGTACCACATCAATAAATTATTACAGCACTCATATGAAAAAAGTGTTTCTAGAAATAAGCAACAAGAACCTAAGCTCCTATGAATAGGAATATATGATGAAAAAACGTTATATATTTGTCTATTTCCCCCTTTAAGTTACAAGCAACGTTCAGTGTATCTACACATGGCTGGGAACACTATAATTTTAATCCAAAGTTCGTAATGAAACTGATTCACAATCTGCATTACTATCCTGCTGAAACTTTCAATGAGGTGAGGGAAACACGCAGATGTTGAAATATTCAAATATTATATTCACCTTTTTCAGGCTTTTTGCTCAGAGTTAATCTCCACATTCGAAAATCGCTTGGCCAGTGATGCTGACGTCAGCGAGTTTCAGAGTATATTTAGGCAAACAATGCGCAAGATTTACAGCAAAGAGGTAGAATATTAAAAAACGTCCAATTAAATGGAACATAAACTTAATTTTCCTCATACAGGAAGTATTCTTCGTCCCCAAGTCGCCAAAACACTGTGTCGAATTTCGTGCACTCGCACACGATGAGTGGCAGGAAGAAGTTCAGAAGCAAATTACTATTTGTAGTAAGCAGAAACTAATTTTATATTTATAGTCCATGCCCGCCCTGGCTAATTAAACTTTGACTACTTAGATGCTGAGTCCTTTGTAATCGACGAGCCGATCACTAGGGAGCTGCTCGACTTGGCTTCCAGAGTGGCGCGAGTCCTGGCGCGCGACGAAACACACTTGTTGATGATTGCACGCGCGGGTGGTAGGCATTTGGATGCCCTCTATGTAGCGGCCAATTTGCAGCATTCAAAGTTGTATATTATGCAAGGTGGCGCTGGGTATGGCGTAACGGACTTCTATAACGATTTGAAATTAGTTAGTTCAGCGATAAGTTTAAATTATCATTCACAAAATATGTGTTAAATAAAATCTATTGCAGGCTATGCAAACCGCGGCAACTGAGAACGAGTGCACCTGTTTGCTCATCGATCACTGTTGGATTACGTTTGCCCCAGACATAATGAAGCCCATTGAAGCTGTACTGGAAGGAAGCGAGATACTTGATTTATTCGGCGATGACTTGGAATCGGTAGCGAGTACTCTGAAGCATGCTGCCCAGTCGGAGGGTTTTCAGGAGTCCCTTGGCGCATACTTTTTAAAAAGTACTACCGAATAAATACATTTACATTCTAGAAAAAATATGTCATGCACATAAATTTATTTTCAGGGGCCAAGAAGAATCTACACCTTATCATAACCTTGGATCCGGCCAACCCATCCTTAAACAGTTTATTCAGCAAATTTCCAGCGCTATACCGTAACATGGATATATGTTTTGTACGCACCGCTTCTACTGAAACTCAAAATCAGCTACCAAAGAAATTCATTGAAATGCTTGCCGAAGGGGCGGGTACTAAAGGCAGTGTACCAGTATTCTCGTACTTTACTGATGCTGTAGAATCTTTAGTAACACAGCAGGCGCCGAAGCGCTACTACCAGTTAATACGCTCTTACTACTATATTTATTTGAATTTTGCAAAGGATATAAACAAGAGGTTGGAAAAGTTGCAGGTATGTAAATATGTCGAACAATCATAGCATAATCTATTGTTCCGACTAACTTATTTTACCAGCACGGCGTCGACAAACTAGCCGCCGCTCATAACGTTGTAGACACACTCAAATCCAACGCCAGCCAACAAGAGGAAGCTCTCGCCGACAAACGCAGACTAGCCAATGATGCACTCGAAATGATTTCAGCCACTATGAGGAGTGCCAACGATCAAAAAACTAACATGCTTGAATTAAAGAAAAAGGCCCAAGAGAGCAGTGAGCAGTTGAAAGAGCGTCAGAAAGAGATTCAGCAGGAACTTGCAGAAGTGGAACCCATACTCGCGGAGGCCAGCACAGCAGTGGGTCAAATAAAGTCAGAAGCACTCTCAGAGATTCGATCGCTACGTGCACCACCAGAGACGATACGCGATATACTCGAGGGCGTGTTGCGGTTGATGGGCATACGCGATACCTCATGGAATAGCATGAAGACTTTTTTGGCGAAACGTGGTGTAAAGGAAGATATACGCTCGTTGGACCCAGCTCATATCAATCCGGATAACTGTGCTGCAGTTGAAAAATTGTTGAAGGTTAAGGCGGTATCGTTCGAAATGAAGAATGCAAAACGTGCCTCTGCAGCTGCTGCACCACTTGCAGCTTGGGTAAAGGCAAGTGTGCAATACTCAAAGGTCATACAGAGCATACGTCCGTTAGAGCGGGAGCAAACTGAGTTGCAGCAAAACTTGAATGTAGCCGAGGGCGAAATGCAACTGCTTATGAGCGGCTTGGACGATGTAGATAATCGTGTAAAGCAACTGTCGGCAAAATTGAACTCTTATACGCAGGAAGCAGCAGTATTGGAAATTAAACTAGGCCAAGCGCGAAAGACGTTGAATGCAGCGGAAGTGCTGATTGATAAACTAAGCTCCGAGTTCCACATGTGGAGTAAGCAATTGGAAGAATACAAGGCATCTCATAAAACTTTGGATACCAAATCTCTGCTAATTGCGCTAGCTATCAACTATTTCTCTCATCTGACCTTGGAGCGGAGAAGGTAAGTTGACTTATTATTGATCGCCGGGGACTAGGTGGACACAGTGGACGAAGCTACGGACTTGTCAGAACACCGTACTCCGGACAACGACTGGGTGCCTTCTGATGTCGCCACCTACACAGCGTAAGGGAGCACAAAAATATGCCACAGAAGTGAACACCCCAATAGATCACTGCTAGAGGAGCCTCCGCCCAGGCACGTTAGGGGGCACCTATTCGTGTACAAGGACGCATTCCAGAAATACGCAGACCAACCACTGGACCCGACGACGTACAGACGAGCCATTCCCACGATAGCCCGGTTCTACGTACCGGAATGACTAGGGTTTTACCCCACCAAAGGCTGCTGTTTCGGCGACCTAACCCCGTTTGGGCCGGTGAAAGATCTCAGACGTTGTTCGTTCATAAGGCCAAATCTGCTAAGTATTCTTCTGCTCAGGGCTGGCATCGAGTCAAACCCTGGGCCAAAAACTTACACCTGCTGTGTATGCCAGAGACGACTACACCATAACTACACCTCAGCCAAGAGCAATGCTTGCAACGAGTGGAGTCACATTAGAGTCTGCTCAGGCCTACGTCACGGTCGTAAGCCCCAACTGCGACGCCATCCACTACCACCACAGGGCGGCACTTGCCACAGCAGCGCACACAGACTATGCCGGTTAGGCAACACGCATCCCTCAACAACAACTACTTCTTTTTCTTTTGAATATCAGCACTTGTATTTGTACACCTAAATTGCAAACGTTTAATTTGTTTTTACACCAGAATGGATACAAAATCACCAGTAAAATAAATGTATTTACGCCATATATGTAATACTTCTATATTGGCAGTAAGCTAACTTCTCAATGTGTAATCATTCCGAAATCAAAGCGAGACAGTCTAGTACCGTTTTTGTCAATGTATTGTGTACTTGAGTGCCGTTTTTGTATATGTGTTGTGTACATGTCTATTTATAAACGTATGTGTTCCTTTTCTTTCGTACGTGTTTATTGATATATCTGTACTGTAGTGTTTTCGGACGGTACTAGCTCTTACTGCCAATATAGGAGTATTACATATATGATTTACGCGTATCAAATTGTGATTGTTTTTATTTTATTTTCTGTCTTTATTTGAAAGTTTGGTTTTCGATTGCCAGATGATTTACATTTATACCAAAAATTATAATATGTGGCATATTTGTAGGGGTTTTATTAAAAAATGAAATGGCAGCTTGATTCTCTCACGGCTCTCTTTGCACTTAGAAATTTAACTTAAAGCTGGGTTATGCAAGGCTAAGACTTGACTTGACTTACCTAGAAACTTAGAAACGATTACTCAGCGTGTCACCTATTACCTTTTTTTTCTTTTGAATATAAGCACTTGTATTTGTACACCTAAACTGCAAACGTTTAATTTGTCTTTACACCAGAATGAATACAAAATTACCAGTAAAATAAATGTATTTACCAGAGACCGTACCGGTTATGCATTTTATAATAAAAGTTAAAAAATTTAAGTTATTTTTT
Organism: Rhagoletis pomonella; assembly: GCF_013731165.1. Lineage (NCBI taxonomy): Eukaryota > Metazoa > Arthropoda > Insecta > Diptera > Tephritidae > Rhagoletis > Rhagoletis pomonella. Next base: position 150,584 of record NW_023458570.1, on the reverse strand, counting down.
TACTTCTATCATTTTGAGCAAATAATACCGATTATTTCTGCTTTTTATTTTTTTAAGGCAAAAATAAAAGTTAAAATTTGCCTTTTATTTTTTCGAGCAGAAAATAATCGGTAATTGTTGACTTTTATTTTTTCAGGCAAAAATAAAAGTCAAAGTTAAAAATCAAGTATTCCAGAGCTGTGTATATTCGAATATGAAAGTTTTGAAGCTCCTACATGGATTTTAATAACCCCTATACCCAAATACCAGAGATAGTTCAAATCTATATACATACATATGTATACATACAATACATGAAGTGAACATGAGTTTTTGTTAACGGCATCAGATCTGCACCGATTATTCGATTTTAAAAACTGAGGTGCCAAATTAAAGGGCTTAGC
>NW_023458570.1:146917-150191 GCF_013731165.1 Rhagoletis pomonella | reverse complement strand
ATGTATATGGGTAAATCCAGAAAATGGTCCACCAGAAGTAAAAAAAAAATATTTGCTGCTATCGTAAAGTTATAGGGGCAAATAGTTTCTTTCGTACCTCTTTTATTCGAGTTGATTTTTTTTTTTTGTTTATTTACACGGCCCACAAATGTATTTCTTCTAAGTCTGGCTTCTGCTATGTACTCGCTATGTGTTTTTTTGTTTGTTTTCATAAACTCCGTTATGCCCATATACTAAAGTTCTGCATCTAATTTTTTCTCTATTACTGAGATCTCTCTTGACTCTGTGATCTGGTGTTATGGCAATACTAAGAGCACAATCGTATAACTGCAAATCATGAATTTAGTTTAGGCGCTCAGTACATAACGTCCGTAACGAAAAATAACGTTTATTTTGTGCAAAACGAATGTGGTGGGATCAAAGAAACACAGCTCGGTCATTTCTAAAGTAATTTTCATTAGAGCTGCAAGGAAAAAAATCGAAGTACTCAGGAAAGCTAATCCGTATAACAATTTTGATCTCTTAATTTTCGTAACGTCCGAACGGTAAGTTTTGATATTACTTATTTGATTGAAATAGTGAAGCATTTTTTTTAATTGAATAGATGACTAAGACGGCAGCAGAAAGGGCAAAGGCGTGGAGATCAGCTATAAAAAAAGACGACTTAAAATCCAAGACACATGAAGCAAAGGAAGCCATTAGGAAGCGAAATTATAGGAGAAATATGAAAGTTCGAGTAAGTGGTGACTCTTCGCTCGCTAAAAAACTAAAAGCAGAAAACTGCAAGCGCCAAATGGCATTTCGAGAAAGAAAAAAAGAAACAGCTATTACAGTAGTCAAGCCGTACAGCTGTAAACAAACTTTAGGAAAAGCACTTCAAAAAGTAAAACGAGCTTTACCACAAGACATTAATAGGAAGTGCAAACTAATTGAGATCCTTTATGAAGAATATGTAAAAAAGAGAGTTACTGATTGTGCACCAGAAAAAAAGAACGAAGAAGAAGACGTTAAAGTTATACATGACTTTTTTGCTCGAGATGACATTTCAGTACAAACGGCATGTCGAAAAAAGACTGTCTTAAGGGGCAGTGACTCACTACTTGCAGCTAAGCGTTACATGGTTATGACTGTAAATGAAGCATATCAATTGTTCAAAACTGAATTCGCCGAAACAAGTATATCGCGAACAAAATTTTACGACAATAGACCAAAAACCGTACTTATGAGCAAAGACATGCCCCATAACATGTGTGTTTGTAGATATCACGCAAACTTTTCCTTTTTGTTAGAAGCAATGAATAAGAAAATTTCATCATTTCCTACTAAGTTTGATGATTTTTTAAAAAATGTCTGTTGCGATATCAAAAGTGAGAGGTGTATGTCAAATGAATGTGAAGATTGCGAGTTCAATATAACATCTAGTTTAATTCCCATACGTTTCCTTAATAAACTGGATGAAACTATTAAGTGGAAGCAGTGGCGGACAGTTGATGATCTAATGCTTTTAAGTATATCCGAAGAGTCTATGAGGGAGCTTATTTTCGAAATCGAATCGCAGTTGCGTAATTTTAAGCTTCACACGTTTATTAAGCGCAGTCAACAAATATACTTTGAAGATCTAAAAATTAATCTTAAATCTGGAGAACTAGTAATCCAAATAGATTTTGCGGAGAACTATAGGCTTACAGTGCAAAATGAAGTTCAGTCTGCCCATTATAGTTACACACAAGTAACACTCTTTACATGTGTGGCATGGCTCGATGGTCGGGTACACTCTTTTGTTATTGTAAGCGATAGTTTGGCACATAGCAAAAATGACGTTTACTGCTTTTTTTCTGAAACTGTAACAGAGTTACAGCAAAGATATGTTATTTCAAAACTTTTGTATTCTCGGATGGATGCAGCAGTCAACTTAAAAATAGGTTCATTTTAAGGACCATCCCACACTTTGCTCAACGCTTCAATGTGGACTTCTTGCAGTGGAATTTTCAGGGACCGCAAATAACGATTATCCTTTGAAATTTCAACTCAAAAAATCACGCTGAAAGAGAAATGCTATGTGCATAAGGAGTAAACCAATATATTTCTTATTACTCGGAGTACCTTCAGCGGCACTGATTTTTATTTTTTAATTTTTACTTATAAAAATCAAGTTGAATCATTATATTTTGAGTTTTATTTTTTACTCAGAAAATAATCGTTATGTTTTGAGTTTTATTTTTTGCTCGGAAAATAATCGTTACGTTTTAAGTTTTACTTTTTGCTCGGAAAATAATGGTTACATTTTAAGTTTTATTTTTTGCTCGGAAAATAATGGTTACGTTTTAAGTTTTATTTTTTACTCGGAAAATAATGGTTACGTTTTAAGTTTTATTTTTTGCTCGGAAAATAATCGTTATTTCTTGAGTTTTATTCAATTACTTGGAAGTGGCAATGACATCGAAGTCAAAACCAATAAAAATAAATATTTTAATAAAAAATTTGCGTTGTTTGTTCAACTTATTTTATTATTCAATAAAAACCGTATACATTTCTTAACTTTTTACTCATAATTTCTACTGGGGGAAAATATCTGTAACGTCCGTCACGTAACGTCCGAACAAATTACATTGTTAACTGCGAAATTTATAGCTCGTATTTCAAAACTAAACAACACTTTTTACAAAGCTTGATTATTTTGCTACATCCCTTTCTTTTTAACTTTTGTTGTGAAATTGATAAATTCGCTAACCTAACCAAAAATTGTCAATAACCTCAAAACCACTTCCTTTTCGCGTAACGTCCGAACTTAGTATTAAAACAAAAGTTTTGTATGAGAATAATTTAGGAAAGGTATTTTTTTTTTGTATGTATAAAGAACCACTTAAAAGCTTCTAAATCGAGCGTTTGATTGTTCAATATGTGTTCATTAATAGAAATAAATGGCCTGAACAAGCGTCCGAACGTAACATCCGAACGCCAGGATTTGCCCATATACCATAAGGCATGACTTTTTTGAATAGGGTTGCCACCTTTTTTATACCCGAGCGCACTTGTGCACAAGGGTATATTAATTTTGTTCACATAACGGTTGTTTGTAACAGCCAAAACGAATCGAGATAGATATAGACAAATGTATACATAAATGCTCAGAAAGAATAGAGAAATCGATTAAGCCATGTCTGTCTGTCCGTCTGTCCCTCCGTCCGTGTACACGATAACTCGAGCAAAAATTGAGATATCTCAACGAAATTTGGTATGTAGGTTTCTGTTAATCCAAGGTAGGTTGGTATTG
>NW_023458570.1:138424-146907 GCF_013731165.1 Rhagoletis pomonella | reverse complement strand
TCTGTTAATCCAAGGTAGGTTGGTATTGAAAATGGGCGAAATCGGACTGTAACCACGCCCACATCCCATATAACGGTAATTTTCGGAAATACGAAAACTGCGATATTTTATTAACTACTGAAGATTATTCACTCAAAATTGATATTTACAACAATTTTTAGACGAAAACTAAGAATATTATAAATTTTTGGAAAAAAGCCACGCCCACTTATGGTTACATGTGTATATCTTGGTAACCGCTGCACCAATTTCTTCCAAACTTGGCACAGTTGTTGGCCTTGGTACAGCATACTAAATGGCCGAAAATAAATGCTCAGAATGAATAGAGAAATCGATTAAGCCATGTCTGTCTGTCCGTCCGTCTGTCCGTCCGTCCGTGTACACGATAACTCGAGCAAAAATTGAGATATCTCAAAGAAATTTGGTATGTAGGTTTCTGTTAATCCAAGGTAGGTTGGTATTGAAAATGGGCGAAATCGGACAATAATCACGCCCACATCCCATATAACGGTTATTTAGAGAAATACAAAATCTTCGATAAATCAGTAAATATTAAAGCTAATTTATTCAAAATTGATGATTGCAACAATTCTTTACCAAGAAATACGTTTATGAAAAAATTTTGGAAAATGGGCGTGGCACCGCCCACTTATGATCACATATATGTATATCGGTAACCGTTCTACCAATTTGTACCAAACTCGATGGTTATTGTGCTTGCCACATAAAAGCAAAACGTTGAAAATTATTGAAATCGGACTAAAATTACTAAATAATTAATTAAAATTTATAAAACTCGGTACGGGTATTGTTTTTGGTTTGGAAAATTTTTGAAATCAGATAATAACCATGCCACTCTACTATACGGGTACTTTTATAAAAAGATAATACTACTATACGCATAGCCAAAGCCAAATCGCTTAAAGATAAGACAAATATTTTAAGTAGTACAATTGCATTGCACATCTCACTTGTGAGAAAATGTGTATAGTTAGTTCCGTAACTGATTTATATATCTGACAGAAAATTGTTTCAAAATATCCCAACAAGCATTTCAGTAAACGTTTTTAAAAATAACTTAAATTAAGTTTGCTATAATAAGCGTTAAATAAGCATTTTTAATATTAAGCTTATTAAAAGTTTTTTCAAATAAACCTTTAATAAGTTTTGAGAGCGAATGTTTATAAATAACTTAAACTTATAAATGAAATGTAAATGCCAACGACATGAAGTAGTAAATATAAAATTTTTTCAATCGTAAGTGACGTGTTTACGTTTTTTTAAATATATTATTAAAAGAAAAAATTAAATAAAACCAATGCGGTACGGTAAAACAAGAAAATCCAATCCAGGACCCGCTGCGCTAATCGGTGGAGCATTCGAGTCTTCAAATGATGAGTTCCCCTTATCCTTTCTTAGTTTAACATTCAATTAAAAATGTATTAAATTTTTTTCAGAAAAGTTCATCAATGAGAATGGCGGATGAAGCGGAATATATAGCTGCATCGATGTCGCTTTTCCAATTTGCCAATAACCGCAAGTAATTGAAAGCACGCAACAAGATGTAATAATTAACTTTTTTATGCTTAATTTGTATGTGTTATTGTGAAATATCTTTAAATAAAGGGTTATGAAAATGATTTATTTTGGAACGAATTTCCGTCATCCCTTGTCAAGTTTGGTTTGCAGACAAACCGGTTTCGGCGTTGTGCCATCTTCAGTGTCATTTTTCGTTCGGTTATAAAAATGTTTATAAAAAGCTTTCTTTTGAAAATTTTTAGTAAGTTTATATTGATACGCTTATAAAAAACTTTTTTTGAACCTTTATTATAAGTTTACACTTTTACGCTTATAAAAAGCTTTCTTTTGAACATTTATTACAAGTTTATATTTCTACGCTTATAACCAATGTTCCTTTTCGATTATATTACGCTTACTTTCAAGCGTTTTATAAACAAAAAATCAACGTTTTGTAAGCTTAATGTTTATAATTGAAAACTTAAAAAAAACTTTCTTTAAGTTTATTTTGCTTGTTGGGTATGTACATATGTACATACATACACCTCATTCTAACACTCTAGGAAGTATCAACTACAAAAACTAATTTTTGAAAAGGTCAAAAAATTCAGTCGGCTACCCTGATGGGTATGCAAATTTCTAAATCAGCCGAGTGGCTAAAATTGTATTTGAATATGTACATGGCACATGCATACACATGTATGTATATTAGGGCGGGTCGATTTAAAAATCGCTCATTGCTCTGTGAAAATCGTATTCTAGGGATCAAAATAAGAAACTTTGCCGAAGGAACCATACCTCTAAAACGAATTCTGACGTCCCCCAATTTGGGTCGAACTTTTGGGTAGGGGCAAATTTTGAAAAATCCCACATTGACCCATTTAGAGTGCTCCAATCGAGTCCCAATTTATGACCGACCCCCACTAACTTTGGACGGCCGATCCACCCATGCCAGTGGCACACCCCCTGGAACTCCCCTGGGGGGTTCCCCATACAATCATTTCAAAAAATCACCATTTTTGGCATTTACATGAAAAAATCAGCTAAATGGCTATGTTTTTTCTTTATTTTTATTTATTTATTTATAATAATATTTATCATTTATTTATAATAATATCTATTTTTTCTCTTAAGAAATTTATTTAGTCAGAACATATGTAAATGAAAAAATTAATTTAAGTGAGTTATAGAAAAGAAACTAAAAAAAATTATTGTCTGAAGTCTTTTTTACTTTCAAGTCTGGGCAATTTCGCACGGCTCTCTAATGTCGTCGCCATAACAGCCTCTACATTTTCCGGTATAACCCGTTTGGAAACGCTAGCTAGCAATTGAACATGTCGTTCCGTTCCTTGTATGTGTGATGGAATTTTTGGATCATTAAACGGTGGATCATCTTGATTTAAATATGCTTTCAATGTATCGTACGGAATGCTTCGCGTGAATGGTGGTTCAAATACGATATTTATATCATTCAGATTGATCATTTCCGTATAACTTGTGCAATTAAAGTTTATATCTGGTTTTTTATAAACTCTAAGTCCCATTGGCTCGTCAACATCGGTTCGATAGCGTAGAATTTTCTTGATGGCACAGTCGCGCTTTTCTTTGCTATCATCAAACAACATTGATAACAAGATATTTTCCGAATGCGCATAATATGAATTATCTTTAATTACTTGATTGACAATTTTGCGTAAACGAGGTTCTAGAAATCGTGACCAACCAATGAACTTGAAAAATAATGCACTGCCGTACACGACAGAGCTGTAATACTTGATATTGAAGTACATTGGCACATAACATTTAATTATAAATTCAACCAGAATTCTTAAATTTGCATCTGGATTTTCCGTTGTCACATATAATCGCAATAATCTAGCGGCCTTGGTGAGCCACCGAGAATGTACAATTTTCCCAGGTTTGATGTTAGCCAGATCCACCGGAACCACGCCGCTAGAAATTGCATGGGCCATGTCGTATAAGTACTTCGAATCGGTGGAAAATTCAATTTTTTCTGGAGCAGGGGGCATATTTTGCAACTCAATTTTCTGGAAGCCGTCCACCACCTGAAAATATATAATAATAAAATAATTAAAAATGGTTGACAATTATAATAAATGAGTGATAGCAATAACTTACCGGAAGAGTTTCACAAGTTTCGATTTGACGGCTCAGTTTTCCGGTTGCCGATCTTGGTCCAGTGCTGGTTGATTTATCCAAAGCTTCAAACAAATGCCGAGACGGAAGTTCGTTGAAGTGTAGAAGGCAAACGAACCAATGCAATGGTCTTTTTAACAGCAATTCGATTCGTCGTATAATTCCACCGTGTGGGCCAGTGTTGGTTGGCTCACCGTCAGTGCATATTCCAATTAATGCATCCAGTGATATATTTTTATCGTTGAAAAAACCATTTAATTTGGTTGTTTCGTATTCAGCGGTTTCATGTTCCAGTCTTACGTGACCAATAAATTCAGAATTGGGTTCTCTCAAAATAACAAGATGAGGTTCTTTTACCATCCTAGTATGATACTTCTCATCAATTTTATCTATCGTTAAAGTATCATCTTTTCTGCCATCGAATGAAAACGCTAACAAATTGGTATCATCTAACCGTTTGCGAAGCACTTCTTGTCTGCATTTCTCTTTTTCTCTGCGAACTTTCGATTTATCCATGATGAGAGGTTTCCCATGCTTATCTTTAATTTTAAAATCTTGCAAAAGAGCGGTTCCCAATGCTGATGCTACTCTGTCAGGCACACCAAATCTGTCACATACCAAGGCAAAGTTAAAACAATCGTATCTCTCTGTGTATTGTGAACTTGTGCTTCTATCCATATCTTCTTGAACCGGTGGCGGTGCGTATGTTGAATCATCGGGATCTTGGTATGTTGGCATTGATGACATAGACGTTGCTCCTTGCTCTTCAGTTTCCATCACAAATGCATCCATTGTTAGTCTTCTCTGATTATGTTGATCGTGCATGAACTCTTTGAGGCGTTCGGGAACCCAGCCGCATGCACATGGAGCTGCCTTCAAATCGCATTTACATGTTCCAATGTAAAAAATTGTTTCCAGAGATTTTACATACTCTGTAAATTGTTGGGTATTGTTTCTTCTCTTGATTTGCTCTTAATACTTGTCAAGCAATTTATTCAATTTATTAAATACACTTTTTTTCAGCATTATTTCCATACCAAGTTTTTCCCAAATTCCAATCAACTTATCTTGTACTTGAATAGTGAATGATTTATGGGAAAACTTTTTTTGTTCTGTTTTAGCACGTTCGCTTAAGTAAAAATAATATCTCAACATATCCAGATGGGTTGGTAAATTAAGATCAGTTAAATCAGTAGACACACCAAAAACAGTAACATCATGCTTGGGTATATGACTCATTGGGTTTTCGATAGTTGTTGATGTAGTTGCTTCATCTTGCGGTGTAGAGGATGGTGGATTCATTGTAAACTTTTTGATTTGGAATGGTCACTTCACTTATTATTTTTTTTGAAATATTTTTTTATCTGAAATTAGCACTTCACACTTTGAGTTCTTCACAACGACTTAATGCATTCACAAAAACTGTTGCGTTATATATGGTCTACGAGACGAGGTAATAAGAATGAAATGGTAATTTCAATTCTACCTGCTGTGTCTTGTGGTGGCTTAAAAAAAAACAACACAAGCAATTTTACGATCTGCAATTGTGTCACAGTGATACCTTCATTGTTTAAAAGGTTGCGGTGCATTCCAGTGATACCTTAATTGTTAGAATGGTTGCAAAAAACGCGCATTTCTTAAGAAGGTGCCTTAAAATACCCACAAAAAGGGTTGTAAAAACAACCTTCATTTCTTAAGTAGGTGCTATAAAAAAACTACACAAGTAAGTTTACGACATGCAGCTGTGTCTTAAAAAACGCACACAAGCAATTTTCCGATTTGCAATTGTGTCACAGTGATACCTTCATTTTTTAAAACGGTTGAATAAAAAACCCACACAACTATGTTTACGACATGCAAATGCATCACAGTGATGCCTTGGTTTTAAAAGGGTTGTAAAAACGCTAATTTCTAATAATTTTTTTTTATTTCTTTTCTATTACTAAGTTAAATTCATTTTTTCATTTACATATGTTCTGGCTAAATAAATTTCTAAAGAGAAAAATAAACTCCAAAAAGAAAAAACATAGGCATTTCGCTGATCTTTTCATGTAAAGTGCAAAACCGGCGATTTTTTGAAATGTTTGTATGGTGAACCCCCAGGGGGGTTCCAGGGGGTGTGCCACTGGCATCGGTGGGTCGGGCCTCCAAAGTTAGTGGGGGTCGGTCATACATTTGGACTCGATTGGAGCACTCTAAATGGGTCAAAGTGGGATTTTTCAAAATTTGCCCCTACCCAAAAGTTCGACCCAAATTGGGGGACATCAGAATTCGTTTTAAAGGTATGGTTCCTTCGGCAAAGTTTCTTATTTTGATCCCTAGAATATGATTTTCACAGAGCAATGGGCGATTTTTTTGCCTCCCCACAAATCGACCCGGCCTAATGTATATACTATTTATTTGATAATATCTATGTATGTATGCCAAATAAATAGTTTTACGCCTTCTCAAACGATCGTTGGTTTTCCCAACCAAGCACCGTTTTTTGTTATGGCATTTTGAAGGAGTGGATGAAAATAAATTAACAAATGTATTGTGTATTCTTTTTGACTGGGTTATAATGCACGGGGCGGAACGTAACAATTCGTGAGGATCTATTGATTTTAGATCTCCCATACGTTACGTTTCGCCCAGACCATTATAACCATTCGCATTGATTTCACATACAATAAATAGTTAAGTGACAGTTCATTCCGTCCCGTTACTTCCATTATATCCCAGGTAGTTATGTTCATTTCTTTAAAAAAATACTTGCGAACGAATGTTTTAATCACTTAACAGGTAGCCTCGTAGTTATTGGTAAAATCTTCGCTTGAATGCGGGTTTTCTAGCAGCAGTATGAGTTTTTACCTACTCGAACATGTATTTTATGTATAAAGGATACGTGAACCATTTAAAATATTCTCAGTATTTATAATTCACTTAAAATCTGCAGAGTGCATAAGCGGAATGAAAAACTGTGTCAACGAGAAAAATTTCGTGTGCGTTTTTAAAGTAGTGACGTGTTTTTAAAAATTTTAAATTTTGGAAATTGGCCATAAACAATAAAAACATCACAGGCCTGAAAACACCCAACTGCCGAGAAAGCTCCAGGACAATCTTACCACAACTTCTGAGCCAACAAGATAACGGAAGACCCCCATTCGGCAAATCATCGAACAAATAGTTGGAAGCAGAGGTGCAACGAGCGGAGAAACTCTTCATAAGGAAAAATATTTTTAGGTATTTAAGCAATTTAATTTTAATTTAGATAAAGTATAATGCCTAGATTATGACAAAAATCTATGTTATTAAGACGCATCCAAAATAGAAGGCAGATGCAATCTTTTCGGGAAGATAATATACATAGATCAAATGAACAATCCCGAAACACAGCAAATCGGTCTAGACGTCGGTTAGATCCGGAAGTTCGCTCTTCTGAGCAAAGTTTAAATACACTTCAACGCAGATATCGTCGAGAAAGCTCTCAAGTTCGGTCAGAAGAGCAACAGAGAAATACCCGAGAGCATATATCTCGGCGCAAGAACTCTCAATATCGCGCTATTGAGCAAAGTAGAGATACTCACCAACGTAGGTCTCGCCGGGAAAATCCCCAAATTCGCTCAGCCGAGCAAGACAGAAATACCCGAGAGCATATCTCTCGACGCGAGAAACCCTCAATATCGCGCTATTGAGCAAAGTAGATATACTCACCAACGTAGGTCTCGCCGGGAAAATCCCCAAATTCGCTCAGCCGAGCAAGACAGAAATACCCGAGAGCATATCTCTCGACGCGAAAACCCTCAATATCGCGCTTGTGAGCAAAGTAGAGATACTCACCAACGTAGGTCTCGCCGCGGAAATTCTCAAATTCGCTCAGCCGACCAAGAGAGAAATACCCGAGAGCATATCTCTCGACGCGAGAACCCTCAATATCGCGCTATTGAGCAAAGTAGAGATACTAACCAACGTAGGTCTCGCCGCGGAAATTCTCAAATTCGCTCAGCCGAGCAAGAGAGAAATACCCGAGAGCATAGATCTCGTCGCGAGAACCCTCAATCTCGCGCTATTGAGCAAAGTAGGGATACTCACCAATGTAGGTCTCGACGCGAAAATCCTCAAATTCGCTCAGCCGAACAAGATAGGAATACCAGGGAGCATAGGACTCGACGCGAGAACTCACCATTTCGGTCTTTGGAACAATCTCGCAATACTATAGCTCACAGAATTCTTCGCAGTAGAAATGAGTATAGGGCTTCGGAGCGCTTGCGTGAACGTACTCAAAGGTATCAAGCTCGTACGGATAGTGAGCGAAGGGAAAATTAGCGTGTTAGGGAAACGGATCGTCGACGGGTTATTAGACGAGAAGCTAGGGAAGAAAGACCTGACTTGAGACGTGATGTCCAAAGTCGAGTTCGTCTCCATCGAGTTGACATATCGAACAGGCGAATCGAAAATGAACGTCAGGCGGAGCGAATAAGATCAAATAGAGAATATAGTCCCGGTTTTCCAGCTCAAAATCAAGACAGCGTTACTGACTTTAGACGTACCTATTTCGATAATATCAAAAAAGGACCCATAACAGTTTGTATTTGCTGTGGGGGTCTATGGTTTCCCCATCAGGTACGGTCATTAAATTTCAATGCAGTTTCTCGAAGTCCCCACCCGAATGTTGCATCCGCCTTTTATTTATCAGAAAAATTTCCATCGGAGGATGGAGATTATAGTTTTTGTATAACCTGCAGAAATGCAATTGTGAACAAAAGGCTTCCTCATTTATGTTTAGCTAATGGGTTAGATTTTCCAGAAATCCCCGAATGTCTGAAAAA
>NW_023458570.1:109248-133424 GCF_013731165.1 Rhagoletis pomonella | reverse complement strand
GTATGTAAAATTCGGTTTCGCCCGAGTTTAGCCTTTCTTACTTGTTTAAATTATAAAATCTATTCTATCTATCTATCTACTCTATCTATGCCCTTCTATTTGGCACCTCTTCTGTTTTAATACAACGAACGGTGTAAATCTTCTATTTTAGAAGCAGGTGGCAACCCTATTCAAAAAATTTAGATCTTCTTGCACATCTACAGGCCTAGCTCTTTCATTTGGCAACTATACTGTTTTAATACAACGAACGGTGCAGATTTTATAATTTAAAAAATTTGGCAACCCTATTCAAAAAAGTCATGTCCGTTTACACGGATAAAATCCGGAAAGTATGGATATCCGATTTATATTCGTTTGTGCAATTATTCGAATATCCGGATTTTTTGTTTATTTTTACGAAACGATATTTTTATTTCCCAATACCAGGCGCTCATATACATGAAGTAGCACGTTTTCTATAAACATAAATTTTTTTGTAGAGCTTTTTATTTCGTTTGTAGGAGCCTTTGAAATACATAAAGGCTGCGTTTCTTTATACATTCCGGATAATCCCATTTCACAGCCGGAATAAACAGAATGTGTTTGAAATATACGTTAACATATTATCAGGAACGTTCTAAAGAATAAGTAAACAAAAAAGTTTATTCCAAACGTTCAGAATGAATAAGGAAATGCAGCCAAAGTAGAATTTTGGAAATAAAAAATTTGTTACTTCACATGTATGAGCGCCTGGTATTGGGAAATGAAAATGTGGTTTAGATCAAATAAAACTGGTAAATAAAAAAGAGTGAACGCAGGAAAATGTCACATTTGACCTAATAAAAAATAAGGATATTCGAATATCCGAATATTATCTTACCTTCCGGACTACCCGGGTTTTTCGTTATGGTTTCCGGATATTCGAATATTCGGTTTATCCGGATAGTTGAAAAATCCGGATGAAATTCCCAGCCCTGATACATATATATAAAGATTTGAACTATCCCTGGTATTTGGGTATAGGGGTTATTAAAATCCATGTAGGAGCTTCAAAACATTCACGTTCGAATATACACAGCTCTGGAATACTTGATTTTTAACTTTGACTTTCATTTTTGCCTGAAAAAATAAAAGTCAACAATTACCGATTATTTTCTACTCAAAAAAATAAAAGGCAAATTTTAACTTTTATTTTTGCCTTAAAAAATAAAAAGCAGAAATAATCGGTATTATTTGCTCAAAATGATAAGTCATATTTTTAAAAGTCATGGAGAAATCAGAATCTACAATGAGAGACGAGTCTAATGGTACCTTTGAAAAAGCTATAGCATAATTTTTTCGCTACGCCTTTTTGATATCAAAAATTTTTAAATAACTTTTATTTTCAGTCTCTGGTATTTACGCGTATAGAATTGTGATTGTTTTTATTTTATTTTCTGTCTTTATTTGAAAGTTTGTTTTTCGATTGCCAGATGAATTACATTTATACAAAAAATTGTATTTATGTGGCATATTTGTAAGGATTTTATTAAAAAATGAAATGGCAGCATGATTCTCTCAGGGCTCTATTTGCACTTAGAAATCAAAGATCTATAGTTCTCCAAGTTTCGCTGCTCATTTGCCAGATACACAATTTTCAAATCGAATCAAGTCTTGCATGACTGAGCTTTTAGAAATCAAAGATCTATAGTTCTCCAAGTTTGCCAGATTTACAATTTTCAAGTCAAGTCAAGTCTAAGTCTTGCATAACTGAGCTGTTACAGTCGGTTTCATTAGCAATTTAAATGAAAAATTAGTTTTAGTTTCCGTCAATTTCGATATATAGTTCAAAAAATTGAAGACATTTTTCACTAAAATTGCTTTCGTGAAATTGGCTGTTAGTATTAGCCAATTTAACCAAGTTCTTTTGTCAATGTTATTGTGGCTTATTAACATTTTATTTTAATACTAGCCAATGCCCGCTTGCTTCGCGGCGCCTAATAAGATCTTTTGCGTGGGCCAATACAAAAATAGCGTTTAAAAGCAAAAGCGGTATGTAAAGTAAACATTTTTAGTTTAAATTGAAACGACTAAAGAGCAGAATCCTCCTCAAACATAGGCCATGAATAGAAGCGCTGTGTGAGCTTTATCGATCGTCTCATTTTCACCTATCAGATCTCTGCCAAGCGTGCGTGATATTCTTCTACGATCTTGCAACTTCAGCATTGGTTCGATGTACCATGTAAGCCAATAAAAGTCCTTATAACTCAAGAACACAGATGAGCGTTTTCAGTTATAGGAGGGCCAAGAATCCTCGCAGTCCCACAGGATGAAAAGTTTTCCCGTACATCGGCTAAATGAGTCGTGTGATCTCTTGAATATCGTTAATGAAGCCATTGATATACCTACCGTGTTCCTTCTTGGACGGATGCTTTGAATTTGAACGAAATCGGTTTATAAATCCGACTTTTATAAATAACTCGACTCCAGCGCCACCTAGCGCGTCTAATTTTCGCATACGTATTTCTCATCATGGAGGTAGCACACGTTTTGAATTTGAACGAAATCGGTTCATAAATACGACTTTTATAAATAACTCGACCACAGCTTCACCTAGCGAGTTTTCTGGTAGCCTATAATAGGTTCATATATGCAAGGCATAACCTCTGAAAATTTGACTGAAATCTATGCAGTAGTTTTACTGGTCTATTCTGCGCTGGTAATAAAAAGTTTGTAACCGGTAAATAAAGTTCCTGTCAATTTTTAAACCCTTTTCGCATTCTGTGTACTCTTGTAGCCGTGAAATTTTGTTACCATCTCGTAAGCTGGTAACAAAGTATTGCCCCGTGAAATATGCAATGCCAGAATTTGCACAATTCTTCATAGCTGAATCGCTGAATATTTTTACTGCATTACCAACGTTCCTAGAATCGCGGTGACAAGAACTGGTAACATTTTTTGGTAATAAAATTTTCCGGTTACAAAACCTCCGGTAACGTGCAGAATAGACCTGTTAGAGTTAACTCCGAACAACGAACACGGCTATTGCTTTACATATATATAGATTGTGATTGAGCTCAGTTCATCAATTGAAGTCACATCAGGATACATAATAAATTTGTGTGTTTCCGATAATTCCTTGAATTCAGAAAACCTCGATGAAAATTTGTCAATGAGAGATTTATTAAAGAAAACACTTCAGTGACTCTTGATGTGTCTGGTTTTTCATCAGAATTCAAATCTCTTTTTAAATTTGTTAAGTTTGCAAACATTTGCAATAGTTGGAAACAATGGGGCATATTCATAGTCAAAATAAAAACGAAACTAAAGTTAGTTGCAGCTTTTTGACATAATTACACTGGTTGACAGCAAAAATGTTCTATGGATGCCACTATCCAATTCCCATGTAGAATTCTTCGGTGATTCCGAAAATCGAGATCATTTTTTTTCTATGGATAACTATTCTAAATATTTGCAATTTACCGTTATTCAGCTTTAAAAATGGTGTTTTCACCTTATCACGTATATATTACAGGGACCGCAAATAACGATTATCCTTTGAAATTTCAACTCAAAAAATCACGCGGAAAGAGAAAGGCTACGTGCATAAGGAGTAAACCAATATATTTCTTATTACTCGGAGTACCTTCAGCGGCACTGATTTTTATTTTTTAATTTTTTTAAGTTTTATTTTTTGCTCGGAAAATAATCATTACGTTTTAAGTTTTATTTTTTGCTCGGAAAATAATGGTTACGTTTTAAGTTTTATTTTTTGCTCGGAAAATAATGGTTACGTTTTAAGTTTTATTTTTTGCTCGGAAAATAATGATTACGTTTTAAGTTTTATTTTTTGCTCGGAAAATAATCGTTATTTCTTGAGTTTTATTTTTTGCTCAGAAAATAAAACTTAATTTTTGCGTATGCATATGCGCATGCGTGAATAGACAGGGGGCGGCTGCATTGAACCTTTAACGCCACTGTGGAGTGGGTAAAGAAAATACAGATACCATCGCAGAAACAAAACGAACCACATTTCTAAAGAAAAAGTGCAAAAAAGTGCAAAAAAGCGCATACGCATACGCAAAAATTAAGTTTTATTTTCTGAACAAAAAATAAAACTTAAGAAATAACGATTATTTTCCGAGCAAAAAATAAAACTTAAAACGTAACGATTATTTTCCGAGCAAAAAATAAAACTTAAAACGTAATCGTTATTTTCCGAGCAAAAAATAAAACTTAAAACGTAACCATTATTTTCCGAGCAAAAAATAAAACTTAAAACGTAACCATTATTTTCCGAGCAAAAAATAAAACTCAGTTAATAACGATTAAAGAGTGATTTTTATAATAAAACTTATAACCGTTACGGTCCCTGATATATTACGAACCAATTAAATAATCGTAATACGGGATACGGAAGATGAGAGCAAATAAAATTCTCCATAAACCGTATATACATCACTTTTCGATAGTCCTGATAGTTTCTGAGAAATTAATTAATAATTTCTGACACCTCTTGTTTTCGATGCAAACACTCTACCTAATCAGGTGTATGAGTAATTTATATGCTCATATTTCACATAAAAAATCCTTGCGCATTTTCATTTGACCAATCGTTATTTTGTTATTTATATATCGATTTTCTTCATTGGTAGCTTAGTTTTTTCTAAAGGAACAGGTTTTAACACAAGTGCAAAATATTCACAAAGAAACTGTTATTTTTTTTACTTTTTTCCCTGTTAAAGTTTGAATTTTTTGCATTTTTCCATCAAAAAAACAAAAAATCTGGAATGGTTAATTTCTCAGAAACTATCAGGGCTATCGAAAAGTAATGTATATACGGTTTATGCATAATTTTATTTGCTATCATCTGCCGTACCTCGTATTATGATTGTTTAAGTGGTTCGTGAGATATACCTAATTAAATAGAACCACTCTTTTTTTTAAGTTGAGTAACGGTAAATTGCAAATATCTCGAAAACGTATCCATACAAAAAAAATTTTTTTTTTTTTTAAATTATACTTGCATTTATTTGTTGGGTCTGCTTATTTTACATCTATTAAGCCTAACAACAAGTTTAAATATCTTACGTCTAATTTTACAATAATGTAGCTCAAACCCTGGGGTTGAGCCCTGTTGGTTTAACGTCGCTCAATTAAAGGCTGGTAGATCTCTTCTTCGCAGGCGTGTTATATTTGTTGTGTTGCACAGGCCACTTGCCAGTGGATTTGGGTGGTTACGCAGTTTTATTTTGTATTTTTCTCTGCTGCTATCGATTACAGATTTAACCATCGGTATACCAAGATCTCTATGTATATTTTCATTGCGGACATACCACGGTGCTCACGTTAAGGCCCTTAGCGTTTTATGTTGGAATCTTTGGATCCTGTCAATGTTGGTTGCATAGGTCGTACCCCACAGTTGAATACCATACATCCATATAGGCTTAATCACTGTATTATATACAAGTACTTTATAATCTAGTTTCAGTTTTGATTTACTGTTTATAAGCCAGTTCACGCTAGCTGACTTTAGCTTCATTTGTGTAATCTTGGTTGATATGTGTTTGCGCCAAGTTAGTCTCCTATCCAAGTGTATTGCTAGATATGTCACCTCATTGGCTTGTGGAATATGGACATTATTTAATTTGATTGGGGGGCATACTTGCGGTCTGAGTGAAAATGTTGTATGTTTACTCTTCTGTTCATTGACTTTTATGCGCCAGTTTGCCAGCCATTCTTCTATGCGTAGTAAATGTTCCTCTAGTACTCTTGAAGCTCTGTTGGGACATTTATGACGACTTACTAAGGCGGTATCATCAGCGAAGGTGGATGTGAGTATATTCTTGCTAGTTGGAATATCTGAAGTGTAGATGATATACAGCATAGGCCCGAGTACACTACCTTGAGGAACGCCAGCCGTTATCGACATGTCTTCTGAAGTGAAATTAGATACTTTAACAGCAAATTTTCTGTTAGTTATGTATGATTCAAATATTTTGTGGAATTCCGGCGGCAACAATTTTTTAATTTTATATATAAGACCGTCGTGCCACACTTTGTCGAATGCCTGTGCCACATCGAGAAAAATTGCAGAGCAGTACTCTCTGAGCTCAAATGCCCTTCTTATTTCATTTGTAATTCGATTAACTTGTTCAATTGTACCATGTTTTTCTCGGAAGCCAATTTGATGTGCTGGTATTAAATTGCGTTTATGGAGAAAGGGAGATATCTTTGATAGGAGTACTTTTTCGAATACTTTGGAAAGACAGGGCAGTAAGCTTATTGGTCTGTATGAGGACGGCTGTGTTGCGTCTTTTCCAGGTTTGGCTATCATGATTATCTTCGACCTTTGCCATGATTTCGGAAAGTAACCGAATTTGAGGATAGCTTTTAAAAGGTCAGAAAGAATTGCTAGTGCAACATTGCCGTGGCAGCCTGAAGTTGTTCGTTGGACAGTTTGGCTGAAACACATTCTTTAAATGGTGTGAAAAACACTCGGCTCTCTCCTGCTCACTACGAGCCCAGGTTCCACATTGGTTCCTAATTGGCATTTCTGTAGCCACTGGTGGTTTAAAGTATTTTAGCGATTTCCATAGAGAGTATCTTTCAGTAGAATTCGGGGAAAGCTTCTTAATGTACCTTTGCAAGTTGCGATCCTCTGCACGTTTGAGTGCTTGTTTCAGTTTTCTACTGGCAGCTTTATACAGTAGCTGTGAGGTTGGTGAGCGATGGCTCTGCCACTGTCTTCTTAGGCGCCGCTTTTCTGCCACAAGTTTTTCTATTTCGGTATTTGTAACTGATGTATGCGTAGGTGGTACTTGGACTTGATTTGGTGTTGCCTGGCCAGCGGCTGAAGTAAAGGTTTCTTTAAAATGTTCAACAAGGGAGTCTATATCATGCTCGCAGTTAAGTGCAGCGTTTAATTTAAGGTGACTACTGATGTACTTTTTATATTTAAGCCAGTTGGTGTTATTTGAAGTTAGACGAGGCTCAATTTCGATATTTTGGGTCTGTTCATATAGTTTTATTAATATAGGGGAGTGATCGGATGATAGTTCAGGTAGAGTTTCTGCTGTTATGTTATTTCTGTATATGTTTCTTGTGATTGCGAAATCTATTAGGTCTGGTATCTTCTTTATATCGGTAGGCCAGTAAGTAGGTTTAACAGGGGATGTGACCTCTAGTCTATTGTGCCTGTTTATAATGGTATTGTATAGCTGCCGCCCTTTTGGGTTAATAAGGCGTGATTCCCAGTACGTATGCTTTGCGTTGAAGTCGCCTCCTGCCAGGAATCTATTACCCAGGCTATCAAAGAAATCTTTAGTCATTTTCAGAAATTAAAAATCGCGGTGGGCAATAAATAGCCGATAGATTCAAGTCTCGGTCGCGGGTTCGTTAGCATATGGTAGTTGCTTGCAGACAGGCTGTTGCTTTTGACTCTAGAATATTGTGCTTTAGACGATTTCTAATCAGCACCGCTGTGCCACCATGAGCTTTACCATCTGGGTGATTTGTGGCATAGAATTTGTATCCAGGTATGGAGAAATTATATTTATTTGTTAAATGTGTCCCGGACAGTAGCATAACATCTATGTTGTATTCAGTGAGAAATTGACTGAGTTCTAATCTACGCTGGTTTACACCGTTAGCATTCCATAAGCAAATTTTCAATTCACTAATTTTTTATTCACTAAAATTTGCAACAATTGGTTTTGAGCCTTTATGAGGTCTTGAATCATATTTTGCATAGTAGACATGAATTGAGTCATACAATGAGTAAGATTCAATATCATTCCTTCTATGCCACAAGTAGGGGGGTTCGGCTGCATTTACTCAGTATTATTCCTTTGAATATTTGCAAATGGTTCTTGATTGGAGTTTGATTTCGCCGTGCTTGGCTGCATTTGTAGTTTTAACGCGTCGGCAAAAGAAACGTTGGGAACTCGCTGCGCACTGGCAAAAAAGGCTCCTGGTGTAGTGGTTGATGGCGTGAGGTGTTGGTATGTATAAGAGCTAGAGCGTACGGCTGTGTTGTGCTGATTCTTGCGAGACTTTAAGTCTTTGTATACAGGGCATCCCCTATAATTGGCGGTGTGGTTACTGCATTTCTTTACAGCCACATCATCTTTGATAGCCTTGCAAGAAGCGGAAGCGTGAAGGTCGCCACAGGCAACACATACTGGGCGCAAGGTACAGTATGTTCTGGTGTGACCAAATTCTTGACAATTTGTGCACTGTACGGGACTGTTTCGCTTGTGCGGCTCCTCTACTGTTATTCTTCGGTGTAGAAGGTATCGTAGATTGTAGATTGGGTGCACTGCGTTTTTATTCATTGGCTTGTTTTTGGATTAAGTTCTACCTTAAACATAGGCTGAGCGATTTTTGCTCTGTTGATAATATTGACAACATTTTTAACAGAAAATCCTGCCTTCTCTAGAGCATGAGTAATATCAGCAATGGGTACACTTGATTCTATACCTTTTATTACTACTTGCAGTTCTTTGCTGCTTTTGAGCTGGTACGTATAGAAGCTTTTCTTATCTTCATTAAGGTGTTTGGTTACTGTAGGGTTTGTATTTGTGTTATTACCTTTTATTGTACTGTGTTCATTTCAACTTTGTAATTTTGGAAATCTTAGATTTATGTGATTTTTGTGGTTCGTCCATCAAATAGAAAATTTTATTATTCAAAGGTAATAACACAAATACAAACCCTACAGTTACCAACCGGTAATTTTCTTCAGTTAGAATCTGAAGTTTGGTCTCTTTAATATTGCCCTTGGTAACTGATGTTACGTGGAACGTATTGTCTCCAATAAGCTGAGTTAATTTATTCACGAGCTCACTACAGTTTTGCTCTCGTAAATAAATTGGGGGCGGTTTGGGTTTGGCTTTAGAAACTTCATTCGGCTCCTTGTCACATTCATTGTCCAGAATCGCAAACTTATTTCCCAGTAGAGGGTTAGTAAGTGGTTTTCGTTTTTGCAATTTTTGATGGGTTTGCAATTTTTTGCTGCTGTGGGCTTAATTTTCGTTTAACTTGTATATACCTATCAATACCCGCTTGAGTCAATGTACGGGTTGTTGGATTAAGTAGGTCAACTTGCGCTGAGCTGCGTTGCTTGGCTTGGGCTGGTGCCGAAATTTCCGTTTGTGCAGGCGTGGGTGAACTGCGTTGTGAAACCGCTGTCATTGCTGAAGTCGTGGTTGTAGTCGTTGTTGTGAGAGCTGCGCTTACCGTTGTTACTGTGCTTGTTGCTAAGCTAGTGCTTTGTTGTTGCGTCAGAACAACTTGGTCTACCAGAGACATTGGCAACTGTGCATGCCAAGGTGTTTGGGGGGAAGGAGAGAACGATTTATCGCGATCAGCATTGTTTGTGGGGGAAACGAACGAAAAGTAAGCATTTCGTCGATCAGCTGAATGCTTTTGGTCAGCTTCTGTTACGGCAAGGTTTATTTCACTGCACTTGGTGCTTGTTTCACTACTATTCGGTAAGCGCGGTGGGGCCGGAGCTGCTTTTATTTTATTGTATGTCGGCACATTTATTTGAATTTCTCGCGGCATTGCGAAAATTCTGAAAAAGTAATTTATAATTATAGGCAAATAAACAGAAAGTTTATTTATGCCTAGTATTGTCTTTTCGCGTTGGTTCTGTTTTTTTTTTTCTTTGCTTTACGTGAATTATTGAAATGCTGGCGCATATCCGTAAAACCCATTTCGCAAGCCACGTATAAGCCTCAAACCTTCGTTAATTTAATGCCTGCAAAGAAATGAGGTTCGATTATATCACCAAGGTAGACGAAGCCATGCTTTGCGCACAAAGCTTATTGATGAATGATGCAATAGACCTCAAGAATCGAATATCTTACGTGGATTTTGTTAGTTACTGTCTGTGTTTTTGGCTCTTCTGACCTGTTTTCTTGGGTGTGACTAGATCTTGCTTTGATCTTCAATTTACTACTACTAGAGGGATTGTGTCCTCAATTAATACCGTGCCCAAATTATTTTGTTGCGTGCCATCAATGGCACGCGTGCCTTAGGTTCGCCAGCCCTGCACTAGAGGCCTTGTTATTCCCGTATTTCACGAACCACCTGACCCCAGCGGAGCATCAGCATGGTTTCCGTAAAGTGCACAAAACAACAACAGCACTTAAGGCCATAAACACGCAGATAATACGTGGCCTAAACCGCAACCATCCCTGAGAGAGAAATATTCTAGTAGCGTTGGACCTGTCAAAGGCGTTTGATACCGTCAGCCACTCCACGCTCCCACAGAGGCTCAAACGGTGGTCGGCGAATTATCTAAGTGGTCGACACTCGTCAGCAATGTTTAGAGACAAATCGAGCAAACCTAGAAAAATAAAACAGGGGGTTCCACAGCGTGGTGTCCTTTCTCCATTACTGTTTAACTACTATATTTCAAAGCACCATCAACCTCCAGAGGGAGTCTCGATTGTCTCCTATGCTGACGATTGTTCGATAATGGCGTCTGGGAATGGAATGATGACTTGTGTTCGAAACCAAACGGGTATCTCTCCGAGCTTTCTCGCTTCTTCACTGCTAGGGGCCTAACCATCTCCCCTACAAAATCCTCTACGACCTTGTTCGCCACCTGGACGAAGGAGGTCAGACTACCGCTGGGAGTTCTCGTCGATGATACACCAATTCCGACGGTGAATAACCCCAAAATAGTCGGATAAACCTTCGACAATCTGCTCTCCTCTGCGCACGCAACCACTATTGTCAACAAAATACAGAGACGTAACAAGTTCCTCAAGTCGCTAGTAGGGAGGCAAACGATGCATCGATGTTTTTGAAACATCGATAATATCGGTTCAATTTTCGATGTTTGCCATCGATGTTTACAATTTACTAACATCGCGAAATTGGCGATACATCGATGGAAGTTTTACCGATGTTTTTAACATCGACTTTAAGGAGACTCTCCGACTTTCTTTCGGTATGTTTGACTGGCCTAAAGATTATTATTCATTCATATTTTTTTTTATATTTATGGCCGTATAACAATTATATTCAACAATTTTATTGAGCTTGAGGCCGTTTCTTATGAAAAACGTTATTGAAAATCAACAATAAGTTACAAAAGGTAGAAGTTATAGCTGCTATTTCGAAGATCACCACATCTCCTCAGGGACCGCTGTTGAAGAAGTCTGATTAGAAGATGTGGTGATATCCCAAATAGCAGCTATAACTTCTTACCTTTGGAAATTACTGTTGCTTTTCCACAACATTTTGCATAAAAAACGGTCCCAAGTTCAATAAAATTATTGGATTCATTGTGAATGCTAATAACCTAGCCGTTAAAACAGAACCAAACACCCCTTAATTTCAACAAGATCAGGCCTAGGATCTTTAGGCCCGAACGACCTTACGATGGTATGCATTTTGATTCTAATAATAGAAAGGGTATAGAAAGGATAGATTATAAAATACAGGAAAATACATTCATAATTATTAAAGTATTCAATATTGCTTTAAATTTAACTATAAATTAACAAATTGCAAAACATCGGAAACCATCGATATATCGATGTTTCTCTGGCAATGTATTTTAGCCTCGATGTTCTATTCTCCGATGCATCGAAACGTCGATGTATCGATGTTACTGCTTAAAATTTGCATCCCTAGTCGCTAGCCGGCAGTACTTGAAGCAAAGGCAAAGAAACGTTGCTGGCAACATGCAAGGCAATAAGACCGGCCGTCTTAAATTACGCTGCACCAGTGTGGTTGCCGGGGACTAGTAGGACGCAGTGGATGAAGCTGCAGACGACACAAAACACTGCACTTCGGACAGCGACTGGATGTCTTCAGATGTCGCCAGAACACCACCTGCACGACGAGGCGAAAGTGCTTCCCATAAAGGAGCACAATACAAAGCTCTGCAAGTAATTCCTAGTAGGGAGCCACAGACGTGGACACCCGAAAAGACACTTGTTTGCAGAGGAGCCCTCGCCAAGGCATGTCAGAAGGCATCTTTACGAACTGACGGACGAAGTCTAGAGATTCATAAAGCAACCTCTGGACCCGTCAGCTTATCGACAGGCCCTGAGCGACATTCACAGGGACTCAGTCTCGAGCTATGTAGACTCCAGACCTGTGAACGCCGTTCTAGGCACACAACCACCTGACATCGACGAGACGGAGCTTCGTCTGCTCGGGAGACTAGAACCACAATAGCCCAACTTCGCTCTGGCTACAGCAGCAGATTAAACTCATACCTGAGCGGATTAGAGGCAGATGTGCCAAATGAGTGTCCGCCATGGAAAGAGACACCCCAAAACTCGAAACATCTCTTCGTATGCCCGGAAAATCTCACACAGCTAACGCCTTTGTCCCTGTGGACCGACCCCATTGAGATTGCACGCTTCTTGGGGCTTCCGTTAGTTGAGCTTGACGACAACGACTGAGATATTAACCGATCTGGGCGGGGTCGTTGTAGCCGCTGCAACAACAACAACAACTCCCGGCCTATGAATGCCGTAATCGGAGCCCAATCACCACGTGTAGAAGTGACGGAGCTTCAAATGCCAGGAGAGACCCGCGTTACCCTGGCTCGGTTACAGTCTGGATATTGTAGCCGCCTCAACAGCTACCTGTCCAGACTTGACCCCAATATCCCCAATGAGTGCCCGGGATGTGGAGACACCCCGCACGACACAAACCACCTCTTCACATGCCAGCTCAATCCTACTCAACTCTCCCTTTGGTCCGACCCTATTGAAACAGCGTTTTCTTGGCCTGCCGTTAGTTGAGCTTGACGACAATGATTGAAGGATGAAATGAAATGGGCGGGGCTTAGTAGTGCCACTGCAACAACAAATTGAATTATTATTTCATGGTTGATAGTTTTTAAACCTTTTTACATTTAAGCTTCAGCATGAATCGTTTACTTGCCGAACTGCAGCTGAGGCCATTCGATTTGCGCAGAAGTTTACTTCCCGAACAGGAACAAATTATATGGGAAAGCATGGGTCTCGCGTCTGATGCACAAATCATCGAAAACGCTGCGTTACTGCGTCAAATGATGGACTTACCTTTCGGAAGCTCCCCAATACCTTTGGTACTGGACCCTACGCAAACCGCCACAAACTGGCTAGAAGAATATCTTCGCGCCAAACAAAGACCTTATGGTATAACTACACAAAGCAACGAGCGTTTGAACTACTTGCTTGAGTTGGCGGTACGCTTTGGCAAAGTGCTAATAGTGCAAGATTGCCAGCAAGTGCGTCCCCCATTATTGCAGCTATTACAGGGGCGCTTTTATGTCAAGTTTGGGAAAAAGCTGTTAGAAATTGGCTCAAAAATTATTGACCTGCACGAAAATTTTCAGCTCATCCTCTTTTCAAAAACTAATAAATTGAGCATCGAGCCAGAAACATTAAGTTATTTGACTTGTATACCGTTCACTGTAACCGCCGTAGGACTGGCAGATCAACTCATGTCAAAAGCTATCATATTGAAGAACCCCGAGCTGGAGCAAAAACGCATTGAATTGCTGAAAAATGAAGGTGTGCTACTTAAACAGCGCATCGAGTTGGAGGACAAGCTGCTGGAAGAGCTCTCAACTGCACAAGGTGACATTTTAGAGAATGAAAAGCTATTGAGTACACTCAATGAGGTGAAAGAAAGCAGCAATTTTATTGATAAATCGCTTAAGGAAAGTGCCTGTCTGAAGGAATCGCTTCTGTCGGACTACACTCAATTGCGAGAGCTTTGTTCACAGTCAGCAAAGTTTTACATCGAGCTTATTGCCTCATATGAGCTACCAGCCTTGGCGTATATACAAATCTTTCTCCAATCGGTGCAGGCATTTGAAAGGCCCAGCTCAGTGGCACCAGGTGATAGCCAAGTCTATGAATCACTGGTGTGTGCCACATACCAATATATAGCACGCTCTACACCACGTACAAGTCACCTTACTTTGGCTTTATACATATGCAAAAGTGCGTATCCAGAACGAATGCCTGCAGCAGAATGGGAAATGTTTATCACCAACTTTATGGTCACAGCTGATGGCGGCCTTGGAAGTGTTGATTCTGGCTTAATACAGTTGCCCGATTTTATCAGTAAAGAATCAGCACTAAAATTGCAGATATTATTAAAACAAGTACCGCAACTTGAGGAACAGTTGCAATTGCAGAATGACTATGCCTGGCGAAGTTTTGTCGTGGATCAGACGCAAGAGATGCCAGGTAAGGGACGATATCTCAAGATATTAAGAATCAGTTTTAAACAAATTAAACATATCGTCGTTCAAAGTACAAAACCGCGTATCAACAAAATGCTCAACCGCGTATGTGAGGTTGCATAAATTATTTTCTAGAGAATAAAAACACTCATATTTCAAAATGGTTCTCTTTCTTTTCAGGACAAATGGATAAGAATTGAGCCAAGAGCTTGTGTGAGCAAATCCACTTTTTGGCAGCAAATGTCAGTAACGTGGTTTTGCAGAATGACGATACGCGGCTTTTTACTTTAAACGACGATATATATGTATAGTAGACTCCATCACCAAAAAAGTTGCGGTTTTTCCACCGGGATTACAAAATTTATTATGGTTGAAGACGTCCACCACACTATTTCGGAAAAATATCAAGATTTACGTGAGTTGGACCGATTTGAAAATATTTCCAAAGAACTGGTTTCAAAGATTGGTTTAAGAAAAACTTGAATACCTGGCCTAAAACTATTCTGATTTGGACTTACGAAGTATTAGTGGAAAGGTATTTTCCCACTCTTTTTTTCTTTGCGAAAAAAACGCATTCACATCCCTTTTTTTCAAATATGTACCAACACATCTTAATTCAACTTGGAATGACGCTCGTTCATCCTACCTTTCTTTTTCATACTTCGAATGAGCTTATTTGCAAAGAAATAAAAAGGGTGAGAAAATGGTGACAGGTCGTGGAAGCCACAGCCCGCAGGTCAAGACGAAGGCGCTGGAATGATCCTTTTTTTAATATTTTTATGCAGATTTTTTAAACTGTTTGTCATCTGAGGGAATTTATTCAAAAAATTCTTTAAGAAACTATTTTTATTCATAAAAAACTCCATTTTCGGAGGTATTTTCAAATCGGACCAGCTAACGTGAATCTTAATATTTTTACGAAATATATTGGTGCAAGTCTTAAAAGTTATGGTCTAATTTATATACAAATCTTGGTATTTTAGTGATGTAAATGCACATGTAATAAACGATCTGTACGTATACATCTGTGGTCATAAGCAATAACCGCCTAAGTCGAATTAAGAAAGAATTCCCACGACAGCCGGTTCTACGTACCGGAATGACTCGGGTTTTACCCGACCAAGGGCTGTTGTTTCGGCGATCTAACCCAGTTTAGGTCGGCGAAATCCATCAAACGTTGCTCTATTCTAGGGCTACATCTGCTCCGTACCCTTCTGCTCAGGGCTGGCATTGAGTCCAACCTAGGGCCAGAAACTTACACCTGCTGCGTGTGCCAGAGACGACTGCACACAAACTCCACCACGGTCAGGTGCAATGCCTGTGATGGGTGGAGTCACCTCCGCAACTGCTCGGGCCTACGTACGCACCGGCAATGGACCACGTCGTTAGTGGCCCCATGCTGTGCGAACCGGACCGCCTCCACGGCAAACCACCACCCGCCCGTGCAGCACACAACCAACACACCCATACCCCAACACAACACAATAATAGAGACACACACAAACACAATAGCACCCACACACCGCCGCCGGCAACTCCTAGTCCCTCCAACAATCTGCTCGGTTTGTCCGTCCAGAATATACCGTAATGTGACATCAGTCAAGTGCAACTCCTGCCTTGGCTGGTGCCACTTTAGGGCATGCTCAGGACTTCGCACCACGCGTGATTGGACGAGTGACTATGTGGGCCCCTGCTGTGCTGCCCTGTCGCATACCTCCCCCGCGACGCCGCCAACCACCACCACAAGGCAGCACCCCCTTTTGCAGCACGTACAGCAGGGAGCCGGTAGGCAACAAAACTCCTTAACACCACACATAACAATCGGTCTGCCAAGGCACACAAAGGTGCTACAATTTAACTGTAACGAACTCCAGAGCAAGATCGATGAGATAACCGTCTTTATGGGAAGGCATGGAATATTAATAGCTGCGGTCCAAGAGACGAAGTTGCACGGCAATTCAACCTTGTTGAATTGCGCCGGATACAAGGTGCACCGTCGAGATCGCGAGCGAGACAATGGTGGAGGTTAGCGTTCATCACGCATCACACCCTGCAGTATATTATTAAAGCAGACATCGACCGCATGGATACCATCCTAGAATGTCAGGGTATTGCTATCCGGTCAGGCGAAGTTGAGCTAGAAATATTTAACGTATACATACCGTCTGTCAACAGCTGCCTGGCAGGATATCACCCTGAAATAGGTGCGCTACTCAGAGGTGAAAACCGTATGGGAGTTGGCGGCTTTAACGCGCACCACGATGTTTGGCACTCAAGCCTGTCAAATGATCGTAGGGGAATACATCTGGCTGAGCAGATAGACGATTCGACATTCTGCACAATGAACGACGACGCACCCACCAGGATTATGGGCAGCTGCTACAGTTCGCCAGATCTAACAATTGTCAGCGCTGGTCTGATCACCAGCGTATCATGGCGACCTATGCTGACCCTAGCATCAGACCATCTGCCCATAGTAATCTTGACTGATAAACCTGCCGACTTTGCTTCCGCGGATCACCGGATCTATGTCAACTTTTCCAAAGCTGACTGGAAAGGCTTCGCGGATGCTACTGAAAGCGCCTTCACTGCACTACCCATACCAACCGACGTCCACATAGGTGAACGTAGATTCCGCAGGGTTGTCACTGCTGCTGCAGCTCGCTTCATCCCAGCAGGATGTATTAAGGATCCACGTCCGAACTTTCCTGCGGAAGCGGCAGTTCTAGCCGATGAGCGTGTCAGCCTTCGTCAACCGATCCCGGAAATCCCCGTATCAGGGATCTCAATTCGGAGATTCGGCAACTTGTGAACGTACATAAGCGGAAGAAATGGGAAGAGCATTTGAAGACCTGCAACTTCGCCTCTGGTGTGAGTAAGCTTTGGTCAACCGTGAGGTCGTTGGTCAACCCGACGAAGCGTGACGACAGAGTCGAAATAGACTTTGGTGACCACGCTTCGTTGGACCCGGAGCGATGCGCGAGCTATTTTAGCCGGCAGTTTATTCTGCATCCTCCGGTGGATAAAGCCAAACGTCGAGTGACCAGAAGGCTGCACAAAATGCCAAAACCCATTGCGCCTCTTGTTTTCACTAGCGGTGAGGTAAGGGTAGCCATCGGGAAGGCGAAAGCCATTGGACCCGACGGAATATGCATGTTGATGCTGAAAAATTTTGGTCCTGCGGGAGTAGCGTACCTAATGGAGGACCTCCACTCGTCCACTCTCGTCATTCCAGACATATGGAAGATGGGGAGAGTGGTCCCACTGCTCAAACCGGGGAAACCAACCAACAAAGGAGTCTTTTCGCCCGATAACCCTCTTTTCCCCGGTAGCGAAGACACTAAAGGCCTTGCTACTCCCGTATTTCACGAACCACCTGACACCAGCGAAGCATCAGCATGGGTTCCATAATGTGCATAGCACAACAACAGCACTTAACGCTATAAACACTCAGATAACTCGTGGCCTTAACCGAAACCGCCCCTGTGAGAGAACTATTCTAGTACCTGGCCAAGGCGTTCGACACTGTCAGTCATTCAACGCTGCTAGAAGACATAGAGGACTCCTCTCTCCCACAGGGACTCAAACGGTGGTCGGCGAATTACCCGAGTGGTCGACATTCGTCAGCAATTTTCAGAGACAAAACGAGCAAGCCATGTAAAATTAAACAGGGGGTTGTTGTTGTTGTAGCGGCTACAACAACCCCGCCCAGATCGGTTGGTATCTCAGTCGTTGTCGTCAAGTTCCACTAACGGCAACCCTAGGAAGCGTGCAGCTTCTGCGGGGTTTGCCCATAAGGACAAGGTCGTTAGGGATGTCGGGTTTGCCGGGCATGCGAAGAGATGTTTCGAGTCATGTGGGGTCTCTCCGCATGCCGGACATTCATTAGGCACATCCTCATTCAGCCTACTCAGGTAGGAGTTTAACCTGCTGCAGTAGCCGGAGCGAAGTTGTGCAAGTGTGGTGCGCGTCTCCCGAGGCAGATGAAGCTCCGTCTCGTCAATGTCCGGGGGTGGTGTGCCTAGAACGGCATTCACAGGTCTAGAGTCTACATAACTCGAGACTGAGTCCCTGTGAATGCCGCTCAAGGCCTGTCTGTAGGCTGTCGGGTCCAGAGGTTGCTTAATGAACCTCTGGACTTCGTCCGTTAGTTCATATAGATGCCTCCTGACGTGCCTAGGCGAGGGCTCCTCTGCAAGCAGCTGTCTGCACGGGTGGCCACTTCTGTGGGTCCCGATCAGGAACTGCTTGCAGAGCATTATATTGTGCTCCTTTACCGGGAGCATTTGCGCCTCGCCGTGCAGGTGGTGTTCAGGCGTCATCAGGAGGCATCCCGTCGCTGTCCTCAGTGCGGTGTTTTGTGCGGTCTGTAGCTTCGTCCACTGCGTCCTACTAGTCCCAGGCGACCACACTGGCGCTGCGTAGTTCAAAACCGGCCGGCCTATTGCCTTGTATGTTGCCAGCAACGTTTCTTTGTCTTTGCCCCAAGTACTGCCGGCTAGCGACTTGAGGACCTTGTTGCGGCTCTGTACTTTATTGACAATAGCGGTTGAGTGCGCAGAGAAGGAGAGCAGGCTGTCGAAAGTTACTCCGAGTATTTTGGGGTTATTCACCGTCGGAATTGGTGTGTCATCGACGTGAATCCCCAGCGGTAGCCTGACCTCCTTCGTCCAGGTTGTGAAGAGGGTCGCGGAGGATTTCGTAGGGGAGAGGGCTAGACACTTTGCAGTGAAGAAGCGAGAAAGTTCGGAGAGATAGCCGTTTACTTTCGAACACAGGTCATCAATTCCATTCCCAGTCGCCATAATCGAGCAATCGTCGGCATAGGAGACAATCGAGACTCCCTCTGGTGGTTGAGGGAGCTTTGAAATATAAAAGTTAAACAGTAGCGGGGAAAGGACACCACCCTGAGGAACCCCCTGTTTTATTTTTCGCTGCTTACTCGTTTTGTCTCTGAACATTACCGACGAATGTCGACCACTTAGATAATTTGCCGACCACCGTTTGAGCCTCTGTGGGAGAGAGGAGGCCTCTATATCTTCTAGTAGCGTGGAATGGCAGACGGTGTCAAACGCCTTTGACAAGTCCAACGCTACTAGAATCGTTCTCTCACAGGGACGGTTACGGTTAAGGCCACGAGTTATCTGAGTGTTTATGGCGTTAAGTGCTGTTGTTGTGCTGTGCACTTTACGGAAACCATGCTGATGCTTCGCTGGGGTCAGGTGATTTGTAAAGTACGGGAGTAGCAAGGCCTCGAGTGTCTTCGCTACCGGGGAAAGGAGTGTAATCGGACGATACGAATCTCCTTTGTTTGCAGGTTTCCCCGGTTTGAGCAGTGGGACCACTCTCCCCACCTTCCAGATGTCTGGGATGATGAGAGTGGCCATTGACAAATTGAGGACCTCCGTTAGGTACGCTACCCCCGCAGGACCCAAATTTTTCAGCATCAGCATGCATATACCGTCGGGACCCATGGCTTTGGAGGCTTTCGCCTTCCCGATGGCCACCTGAACTTCACCGCAAGTGAAAGCAAGGGGGGCACAATTTGTTGGCAGTTTGTGCAGCCTTCTGGTCACTCGACGCTTGGCTTTGTCCACCGGAGGATGCAGTATGAACTGCCGGCTAAAATAGCTCGCGCATCGCTCCGGGTCCGACGAAGCATGGTCGCCGAAGGAAATTTCGACTCTGTCGTCGTGCTTCGTCGGATTAGACAATGACCTCACGGTTGACCAAAGCTTGCTCACACCAGAGGTGAAGTTGCAAGTCTTCAGATGCTCCTCCCACTTCTTCCGCTTATGTACGTTTACAAGTTGCCGAATCTCCGCCACCACCACAGGGTGGTGTCCTGTCCCCACTACTGTTTAATTATTACATCTCTAACCTTCCTCAACCACCAGAGGGTATCAATATTGTCTCTTATGCTGACGATTGTTCGATCATGGCGTCTGAGAATGGAATTGATGACTTGTTCTCGAAAGTAAACGGTTATCTCGCCGAACTTTCTCGCTTCTTCAATGCAAGGAGCCTTCCCCTATCCAATGCGTAATCCTCGGACACCCTATTCACCACCTGGACGAAGGAGGTCAGACTGCAACTGGGTATTGACGTTGATGGCGTAACAATACCGACGTGAATAACCCGAAAATTCTCGGAGTTACCATCGAAAGTCTGCTCTCCTTCTCGGCGCATACAACCGCAATTGCCAATAAAGTACTGAGCCGCAACAATGTCCTCAAGCCGCTGGCCGGCAGCACTTGGGGCAAAGATAAAGAAACATTGTTGGCAACATACAAGGCAATTGGCCGGCCGGTTCTAAACTATGCAGCGCCCGTGTGGTCGCCTGGGACTAGCGGGACGCAGTGGATGAAGCTACAGACCTGCCAAAACACGACACTACGAACAGCGACCGGATGCCTCCTGATGACGCCTCAACACCACCTACACGACGAGGCCCAGATGCTCCCAGTCAAGGAGCATAACATAATGCTCTGCAAGCATTTCCTTTTGGGGACCCAGACGTGGCCATCCCAGCAAACAGCTGCTTACAGAAGAGCCCTCGCCAAGGCACGTCAGGAGGCATCTCTACGAACTGACGGACGAAGTCCAGAGATTCATTAAACAACCTCGGGACCCGTCAGCCTACCAACCCTGAGCGGCATTCACAGGGAATCAGTCTTGAGTTATGTAGACTCCCGCCCTGTGAATGCCGTTCTGGGCACACAACCACCGGACGTGGACGGGACAGAACTTTGTCTGCATCGGGAGACCCGCACCACAATAGTCGAACTTCGCTCTGGCTATTGCAGCAGGCTACACTCATACCTGAGCAGAATTAATGAGGATGTGCCCACCCAATGCCCGGCATGTGGAGGGTCGCCACATGACTCTCGGCACCTCTTCACATGCCCTGAAAACCCCACCCAGCTGGCGCCCCTGTCCTTATGGACAGAACCTGTGGAAGTCGCACACTTCCTGGGCCTCCCCTTAGCTGAAACAAACGACAACGTTGACGGATGAACCGACCCGAGCGGGGCTTGGTAACCGCTACAACAACAACAACTTAAGAAAGAATTGAGTTATATATGCTATCGTATTCTGCAACTACTATTCCATGTGTATGTGAAATTCCCATCTAGCCAACTAGGCTTATTAAAGTTACAGATGAACATAACGGTTAACATTACAATCCAAATGTTTAAAACGTTTTTCTTGAATTCAGGTGTTTCGACTAAGGCGGTCATTGGTTATTGCCACCGACATATGCTTATGTGCACGATTTAATTTAACTTAGTTCGAA
Organism: Rhagoletis pomonella; assembly: GCF_013731165.1. Taxonomy (NCBI): domain Eukaryota; kingdom Metazoa; phylum Arthropoda; class Insecta; order Diptera; family Tephritidae; genus Rhagoletis; species Rhagoletis pomonella. The sequence goes on along the minus strand of NW_023458570.1, from coordinate 111,957 downwards.
GTAATTTCTTTAGAATTTTCATAACAATTTCTTTGCAGGTAATATCAAATCACCTTTTCATCGCGTACTCATAGCGCAAATATTTCGTATGGATTTTGCCTACATGCAGCTACGTCGGGCAGCTTCAGAAATTCTGGGCATATCTCCAGACTCTGTCGTTCAGCCTACGGTGGAGCAACTTGCCGACGAAAACAATGAAAACAAACCTATTCTCGTGATTACACAACCAGAAAATGATCCAGGTACCGAAATAAAAAGTGTCGCAGCTAAGAAAATCGGTCTCGAAAAATACACGGAGCTTTCCGTAGGTCGCGGAATGGAATGCCGTGCTTTAAATGCCATACGTCAAGCAGCTGAAGTAGGCAAATGGATTTGCATTAAAAATGTTCATCTCATTCCCGATTGGTTACCAGTGCTTGACCGAGAATTGGAAGTTTTGCAGAAACGCGATGGTTTCCGCCTTTGGCTCATTTGTGAATCAACGCGTAGGTTCAGCGAAACGATTATGTACAAGTTTGTGAAGATTTTATATGAATCTCCAAGTGGTATTAAATACAAAGTTCGTCGTATGTTGCAAAACTTTACGTTAAGTGAATTTCGTGGAATATCTAGGGAGGCGAAGCTAGTCAAAATACGTTTTGTGGTTTTTATTCTTACCGCGGTGCTGCAGGAACGTCGCAAATACATACCACAAGGTTGGTCTAAATATTATGAGTTTGGAGAAGCTGATTTAAAAGCCGCAATGGAAGTGATACATTGGCTAGACTCCATGATATCTGCCGGACGTTGCGATTGGTTCATTATGCAAAGGTTATGTGAAAATGTTGCTTTCGGTGGACGTATCAACAACACCCGTGACTTGCAAGTGCTGCAACGGTATTTAGAAGAGTTTTGTTCTGCTGATGTAATGAACAATTATTGGAGTCCATTGAATACCAAAATGATTGTCCACACAAGTGCACAAGTGCTGGATTATTTAAGCACGATTGCGAAATTCCCAGACGCGGAGGGTCCAGAAGTATTTCAGTTGTCGAATCACACGAATGTAAGCCGTGAAATTGAGCAATCAAAAAAAATTATTAGGGATCTACGCAGAGCTTATTATAAAACAGATAACGCGGAAGAAACAGCTGGCCCTGATCAGGAAAAGAATGAATTGGCTCAGTTAGAGAAACAAATTAAACCGGTGTTAGCACTTTGGCGCAAGTTGGCTGGTGTAAGACTTAGTGAATTACTTCACTGTGTACAATCAAATTTTTGTTATTTATGTTTCAATTATCCTTTCGCCCTAGAAATGTACCGTGCAACGAACCGCCGATGAAATGCGGGAATCTACGCAAGCAGACTCGCCTTGGCAATTATTCGTTATTAGTGAGTTGAAAATAGCGGTTAGGTGTTTCCAGGAAGTGCACCAAACACTCTCGTTGATACACAATTGGTTCAAGTCATTTTCTAGTAGCACAAATTCAGATATAGACATAAACTTGTTGCGAGTTTTGGCTGAAAATCAGGTAAATCAAATTATTTGTGTTCATATAGTATATATCTCTTATGCAGCTTAATGTTTGCAGGTTCCTGTTTCATGGTTACGCTGTTGGAGCGGTCCGTCATCAACTGTTGATTACATACGGGCAATTATTGTGCGTGTGCAGGCCGCCGAACTGCGCTATCGTTTGGAACTACATTTAGATTTTGGACACACAATAGACCTCAGATCCGTTTTCCATGTCGAAAGATTACTTTCCAGTCTCAAACTTACAAATTCACAACAGTTGGAAACATCTTCCAAAGGGCTCAAGCTGGCGGCCTACGCGGTGAATGGCAATGAGCAAAACAGTGGTCAATCAAATGTCTCGGTTATTACAGTGGCACCACTGAAGGTAAATGTTAATAATGCGACACCTCGTCGTTTTATGCATTTGTATATTTTGCTTATAGTAAACAAATACAACTCACTCCACCGAGTAAACGACCTCTCTGAACGCATCTCTGACGAACGGGGTTTTAGTTGCAAAGTAAAATTTAATAGTTTGTTTAGCTCTTACCTTTCCCATTTTGGCCATAAAATGATACTCCACTGTTGATAACAACTTATTATCTCAGTTGGCCGAGTAACAATTTTCGTTGCCTAGGCTTTTTGCCTTAAAATTCAAAATTTTCCAGAATTTTTGTTGGTCTCCCGGTCAGGGTTTGTTTTTGATTGGCAGTTCGGCATAGAGCTGGAAAACTATCGATGGCACCATCGATTGTATCGATGGGTTGCCATCTATTGCCACTATCGACAACATCGATAGGGAACAAATGCACAATACTACCAAATCTCGAATTAAAAAAAAAAAAAATAGGATCGATAGAGACCATTGAGGTGAACATAACGGTATATTTATTTTTTTTGGGAAACAACAACTACAACAATTATTAAAGGTCAAAGTTCAAATTAAGCATTTTCTCAAATTAATATTTCTCGAAAACCTCTTCAAGGAATTGGACTATTTTGATGTCATTTGATAGAGAATTTAATTCTCTTTAATTTGATATACATATTTATACATATACCTTTTTATAGTTTTCACGAAAATGGAATTAATGTGGAAAAAAGGTATACAGGGTTTTTGTGTATAAACACCTTTCTCCGTAGGCGGCCTTCGGCCGCACTTATGGGTATAACCCTCACAAAGTAGAATTCTCTTTCTGTGTTGCGAAGAAAAG
>NW_023458570.1:104466-109238 GCF_013731165.1 Rhagoletis pomonella | reverse complement strand
TTTCTGCGTAGGCGGCCTTCGGCCGCACTTATGGATTATAACCCTCAAAAAGTAGAATTCTCTTTCTGGGTTGCGAAGAAAAGGCGCTGAACACCTTTTGCAGAGTACACCTTTCTGCGTAGGCGGCCTTCGGCCGCACTTATGGATTATAACCCTCAAAAAGTAGAATTCTCTTTCTGTGGTGCGAAGAAAAGGCGCTGAACACCTTTTGCACAGAACACCTTTCTGCGTAGGCGGCCTTCGGCCGCACTTATGGATTATAACCCTCACAAAGTAGAATTCTCTTTCTGTGTTGTGAAGAAAAGGCGCTGAACACCTTTTGCAAAGAACACCTTTCTGCGTAAGCGCTAAATAAATATGTATACAAATTAAAGAGAATTAAATTCTCTATCAAATGATATCAAAATTGTCCAATTCCTTGAAGAGGTTTTCGAGAAATATTAAATTGAGAAAATGCTTAATTTGAACTTTGACCTTTAATAATTGTTGTAGTTGTTGTTTCCCAAAAAAAAAAAATACATCGTTACACTCACCTCAATGATCTCTATCGATCCCCGTATGAATTTTTTTAATTCGAGATTTGGTAGTATTGTGCATTTATGCCATTTCTTCTCTACTTGCACTAGTCTATCATTCTAATTTGAAATTTATTGGCAAAAAGGCTTTTTCGTTTAGATACACTTGTGCGTGTGGAAGTATGTAAATAAAGCGAAATAGTTCATATAAACGGGCAACTCTAAACTTAATTATCCATTATGGTGCAAAACTTCAACTAGCGAAACTATCGAGTGTGAACACGTTCGATAGTTTCCCGTTCTAATTAGGCATATTGTTATACCATTTTCCCACACCATCCTGAATTAAACGGCGTTTCGACGCCAACCGAATCACGCGGTTCGCTATCTCAATTATGAACTGCGAATCAACCTGTTTACACGTCACATTCGTGATCACTTTGCATTTCTGTTTCTTGTTCTTTGCTTTTGTTTAATGATTAATGTGCTGTATATTGTGCATTTCAACGGTGGAGAAAAAATTTGCAGTGGTAAATTAGCTAAATCAATAGTTTTAACGACTCTAGCTATTTTTTCAATGTTTGTGCTGGTGGGGAATTGTGTGGTCTATGTGTTTTGACAGCCGTTATCGATAAAAATTAGAAAATACAACGATTTGTTCTTGATTCGCATGTTGATTGGATCTGAAACACCTACGAATGAAGTGATTCGCTCTCCAAAATTTGTATGGCGAATTACGTGATTCGGTTCGCAATTGGGGCGCCAAATACCGATGGGATAGCGAATTACGATTGGGATAGCGAATAACTTGACGTGGAAACATCGTTTTAATTCGATTTGACAGTTCTCTGTCTGGGCTTTGTGTTTTTTCGGGTGGGGTTTAGTAGCACTCACAACTATTTCGGGCTATTCCGTCCAAAAGGGGTTGCCCGATCCAAAAAAAAATTCACACACTTGTAGTCAAGGGTCTACGCATTATTTTAACACTCACTTTTGTAAATTTTGGTCGCTAATTTATTTACAAATTGGGTTTGAAATATGGCCTTTTTTGTAAACTTCGGAAATTAGCGTACATTTATCACCCCTATTCTTCTTAAAGCAGCCGCTTCACCAATATATTTTTGTATTCCCCTTCACTTTACACTTTACTCGATTAGTTATAACTTGCTTTACGACTTTAATATTAACCAATTAATCACAATTCATTAAATAAAAACACCTTCAAATCACGCGTCTGACTTTGGTTGAGAGACAAAAGAAGATAGGATATAACCCAGTAAGCATTAAAAATATACATAGATGTTCTCTGCAAAAGGTGTCCAGCTCCTTTTCTTCGCAAAACAGAAAGGAGAATCCTACTGCCCCTGTGTTATAATCCCTAAGTGCGGCCGAAGGCCGCCTACGCAGAAAGGTGTTCTCTGCAAAGGTGTTCAGCCCCCCTTCTTTGGCAACACAGAAAGGATAATTCTACTGCCTGAGGGTTATATTCCCTAAGTGCGGCCGACGGGCACCTACGCAGAAAGGTGTTCTCTGCAAAAGGTGTTCAGCCCCTCTTCTTTGGCAACACAGAAAGCAGAATTCTACTGCATGAGGGTTATAATACCTAAGTGCGGCCGAAGGCCGCCTACGTAGAAAGGAATTCTACGCAAAAATACATTTTATAAAAACTTGTTTTTTCTATTTTTAATTAACTTTCTTATTCTTTATAACCCCTCCCCCTCCGCCACCACCCCAAAAACGATGTGAGCGCTACTCAACATTTCCCTTTTTTCTTCGCTACAAAATTTATGCAAAATGTAAGTTATTGCTAAAAATTTATAAGTTTCCGTATTAAATTGGTGATGTAAACGTGTATAAACTTTTCTTTTCGTACTCAGAAAAAACGCAAGTTTTGATTTGTGAGCTAGTTTTGATAAATTCCCGATAAAAATTAGGGACAGCACCGATTTGTTCGTAATTCGCATGGTAATTGGATCTGAATTACCAACAAATGAGGTAATTCACTCTCAAAATTTAGTAGGGCGAATTACGTAATTCGAAAGGTGGTTGGAGTACGAATGACGAATGAGAGAGCGAACTACATAATGGGGGTGGCGTGGGAAAGCCGTATTAAAGGCCCTACACATGCATAGATTTATCGACCAACCAGTTGACCAACCTACTTAACGAAATTCCCTACAAACGCACCAACTAGTTGGCCGATTTCATTTGAGTAAGAGTTTTAGAACTGTGAACAACACAACAGCACCGGTAAACTTTTAAGCTAGGCTAGGAATGCTCCTCATTTGTATGTATTTGTTATTGCTACCGACCCCGTTTTCACAAATTATACGCATTTTCACTAGCGAAACGAACCGAAAAACACATGTTAACGTTAATGCGCCTTTAATAAAATGAAATCGAATTTTAGGTTGCCAACTTGTCTACACACAGAGCAACAAGTTGACCAACTTGCCACATAAATCAAAAATTTTTGTTTTTCTCCAACCTGACGAACAACTTGACGAAGATTTGTCAACTTGCCTACACACTGCTTATTTACCACCAACTTCTAGCGGTCGCCCAACTAGTTGACCAACCTACATAACGAAGTTCCTTACAAACGCACCAACCAGTTGGCCGATTTCATTTGAGTAAGAATTTTAGAACTGTGAACAACACAACAGCACCGGTAAACTTTTAAGCTATGCTAGGAATGCTTCTCATTTTTATGCATTTGTTATCGCTACCGCCCCGTTTTCACAAATTATACACATTTTCACTAGTGAAACGAACCGAAAAACACATGTTGGCGTTAATGCGCCTTTAAAAAAATTAAATCGCATTTTAGGTTTCCAACTTGTCTACACACAGAGAAACATGTTGACCAACCTGCCTCAAAAAGCAAACATTTTTGATTTTTCTCCAACCTGACGAACAACTTGACGAAGGTTTGTCAACTTGCCTACACACTGCTTATTTACCACCAACTTCTAGCGGTTGTCCAACCGATAAATCAATGCGTGTGTAGGGCCTTTTAGAAGAATACGAATATCGAGCGGGGTTGGCACTCCACACAACCGATTGCGTAGACTAACACCAGAAAAATCGTACGAAAAATAAAAAATCGTAGGAAAAGATAACAATGCCCGTAGTCATAGTCAAAATAAAGTCGACTTTAAAGTTAGTTGCAGCTTTTTTGACAGATATCCCATTGAAAATTATGTCAAAAAGCTGCAACTAACTTTAAAGTCGACTTTATTTTGACTATGACTACGGGCCAATAGGTTTTTATTTTAATTTCAAAACAAAACAATATCAAAAACATAACATTTAAATTTCAATAACATTTGTACTCTTTTATGTATTTTTTATGGTAATTCTCTAGGGTGGGGTAACAACCCCTAAAAAAGGTGCGGAGGGGTACCAAACGACGCGTTTCAGCCCCCCTAATAACAATCCGGAGGGGGGAGAGTAATATTATTAACCATTTAAAAGTTATGAACAAAAAACTTTTGTTAAATTTCGTTGTTTTCTATCAGCAATTACCACGCCAAAAATGCACTAAATCACCAGTTTCCACTTTTAAAACACTACTAAAACGTTTCCGGTTTTTATTTTATGCAAACCAAATCATTTATTCACTTTTATTTTATATATTTCGTTAATAAAACAGAGTAAACAAACTTTGCGCCTGCTAAAATTATTATAACCTCAAATCGCTGGTATTGCCACTTTATTTCACATTTCATTTGCGCTATTATACTCAGTTTACACTCTACACTTCTTCTTCTTCTTCTTCTTTTTACTTTCATCTAAATAAGATATTGTAACCAAAATATAATAGTAAATTTCGCTATACCATGGCAGCGCTACTTTTATGATTTACAGTTATTTTAGCTTTAATTAAAAGTAAGCGTCATGGAGTGTCAAATGTGCGATTTTACGATTTGCGATGTGATTTATAAAAAAAGCATTGAACAGTGCACACATCTCATAAGGAAAAGTGAATTATTACGAAATACTAATACAGTGGCAGCACTATAGCTATTTTGGAATCTCGCGTTTCAGCACGCAAAGACTGTCAACTTCTTTTTAATAACAAAATAATCTATCTTAGGTTGATAAAACTATGTGTTTCTTTAATAAATAAGTTAAATTATATATTTTAATAGTGTTTAAAAAGTGATAAGAGGTGATTTTGTGAATCTTTGTTGGTGTAATTGCTCAAAGAAAACAACGAAATTTAACAAAAGTTTTTTGTTCATAACTTTTAAA
>NW_023458570.1:103679-104066 GCF_013731165.1 Rhagoletis pomonella | reverse complement strand
GCGTCATGGAGTGTCAAATGTGCGATTTTACGATTTGCGATGTGATTTATAAAAAAAGCATTGAACAGTGCACACATCTCATAAGGAAAAGTGAATTATTACGAAATACTAATACAGTGGCAGCACTATAGCTATTTTGGAATCTCGCGTTTCAGCACGCAAAGACTGTCAACTTCTTTTTAATAACAAAATAATCTATCTTAGGTTGATAAAACTATGTGTTTCTTTAATAAATAAGTTAAATTATATATTTTAATAGTGTTTAAAAAGTGATAAGAGGTGATTTTGTGAATCTTTGTTGGTGTAATTGCTCAAAGAAAACAACGAAATTTAACAAAAGTTTTTTGTTCATAACTTTTAAATGGTTAATAATATTACTCTCCCCCC
>NW_023458570.1:79288-103579 GCF_013731165.1 Rhagoletis pomonella | reverse complement strand
TTTTTTAGGGGTTGTTACCCCACCCTAGAGAATTACCTTTTTATATATGTTTCACGGTGGCGTTTTCCAAATACCCTACTTATAGAACTAAACTCTTTTTGCCACTTACCGCAGCACTTTCGTAATAAATAAGTGAACATTTTCTTTATTTGAGAACTAGCTGTACCCTGCCACGCTTTGCTGTGGCATATTTCTGTTATATATTATTAACGAAACAAAGCATACGTTTCATACGTGTTTGGTTATGTAATAAGTACTCGTGTGCACACAATATTTGTCAATCGAATTGGGAATTCAAATCTTTTAAATTGAATCATCATCATTAAATGGAATCATGGGAATTCTTCACCTTTGAAAGGCCACGTTAAAATCCTTGCTTACATTACGTTCTTCATAAATTTCTTAACTGCGAGTCGTATTCCGTTGCAGAGTTTTCGCTGTTTAATATTCCGCAAAATGATAATTGGCACACCTATTTTCAATTTCGGTATGTGGGGTCTCCCTGGAAGATAAATCGAGTTCAAAAATTTCGTTGGATGGTCTTTTTCCACAACGGTGTTTATCGAGGTATATGCTATTTCCTCATGTTGAATGTTGAATAACATTAGTGGTATTCACCAAAGTGAGCAAGTGGTCTGGCAGTCTAGTAAAAGAGCTGACCAGCTCAAGCAACGACTGTTGTCAATACCACTATTATTTAGTTGATAGACCTCCTTATTCTTCGCAGCAAGAATAGCCCGTTTACTGAGCCAATCGTGATTCCTAAAATTAATTTTCTTAATAAAGAAACATTCTTTCGATCAGCTCTCCTTTCGATGTTTCTAATTTACAAAAATTATCAGGCCATAAAATTCGTCTTAATCTCTCATTGACTGGCAGCTTTGCGTTCCCAATGTCCAGTTATTGTCGCGCGAATACTTCAGCTGCAGTGTATGTATGTTCGTCTTGTCGCAATGTTGAATATTTCAGGCAAGCATTTATCTCTCGTGTTAATAGAGAAACTACAGACAATGTTTTCGTAAAATCTCCTACGAGCAATATCCCGAATGGTTGAACGTTTCCACGCAAATCCCGCAACAATGGATACAAAGCCTCAAACGATTTTTTATGTGCCATGGTGCACTCATCCCAAACAATGAATTTAATTTTTTGGTAAACCTTTTCCATACCGGATGATCTGGAAATATTGCACGTGGGAGTTTCGATGATTTATATGTTCAATGGCAGCTAAAGAGCTGAATTGGCAATGTTTCCACCTGGTAATAATGTCGCAGCAATTCCAGACGAAGCGATAGCTAAGGTAATGTAATTTTTTGATCGAACCGTTGCCAAAATCCATCTGATAAGGAATATTTTCCTAGTTCCTCCTGGCGCATCCAAGAAAATGGTCCCCCAACTCCGTCATTTATCATTTGCATATTCTTCTTAAGAACGCGAGTCATTTCTCTCTGTGCCAACTTGGTCTCTCCATTGCAATGGGTGCTTCCTATTCGTCTGCTACCACCATCGGCTTGCGAGTTGAATTCTTTTACACCTGAAACTTCGGTTCCTATTGAATGACATGTCTAAGCCAGCGGAGCCGCTCTATATTCATTCGCTGCACTATGTACATTTAGTTGTAATGCTCATACAACTCATCGTTCCATCGTCTACGGTAACCCCCGTCGCCCATGCGTAGAAGCCTGTATATCTTCCGTAAGATCTTTCTCTCGAATACTCCAAGAGCCTCCTCATAAAATGTTGTCATTGTCTAAGCTTCTGCGGCATATAACAGCTCGGGCATGATGAGTGACTTATAGAGTGCGGTTTTTGTACGTCGAGAAAGGACTTTACTCCCCAATTGCCTACTCAGTCCAAAGCAGCACCTGTTGGCAAGCGTAATTCTGCGTGGGTTTTCCATACTGATATTTTTATCGGTGATAGTGCTGGTTCCCTAGTAAATGAAATTCTCCACTTTCCCGAAATTATAACTGTCAACAGTGACGTGGGTTCCAAGGCGCGAGCGCGGTGACTGGAGATACTTCGTCTTGTCCTCGTTTACCACCAGGCGCATTCGCTTTGCTTCCTTATCCAGCTTGGAAAAGGCAGAAGAGACTTCGCTATTTTTGTTACCGTTGATGTCGATGTCAGCGCCATACGCCAGAAACTACACGCCCTTGTAAAAAAATGTTCCTACATGGTTCAGTTCTGCAGCTCTTATTATCTTAACATTTGCATCATGCGATCGTAAATGCTCTTCTGCTTTCGCTTTAATTTGGGAATCCTTGATTGGGAATAGGAGTTCATAATGATAATCCTAATCATAATGGCCCGTAGTCATAGTCAAAATAAAGTCGACTTTAAAGTTAGTTGCAGCTTTTTGACATAATTTTCAATGGGATATCTGTCAAAAAAGCTGCAACTAACTTAGTTAGTTAGTTGCAGCTTTTTGACATAATTTTCAATGGGATATCTGTCAAAAAAGCTGCAACTAACTTTAAAGTCGACTTTATTTTGACTATGACTACGGGCCATTATCTCATGTTATTCAAAATTTCTTTACTCGCAATATACGTAGTAGGCCTTGGCGACCCCAAACGAAATTGCTTAGGCACTCCGCACATTACGCGATTAATCATAGTAGAGTAATCGTTTTGTCATGTCAAAACGAATGCATGACGACTCGACTTCTGCACACTTGGGCGCCCTGCGTAAGCCCTGCTTGCGCGCACATTACACATTTTCGGGCCGGTCTTTCTTACTAATACACTTCCGCGAACATTTCTGCAATAAAATATTGCATAAACGTTTATGGCTTAAAACAATTGGCACGATTTTTAGCACAAAATCATTAATTTTCAATTATTTCCTACTGAAATGACAAATAATTTGTATTTGGAGCACAAAAAAGTAAACAAATGCCGATATCAAAACGGCAAGCGCCTTACAATGTTGGGCGCTTCGATTCATGAAGTTTTTATGATTAGTCGAAAACATGATTATGAATCGTAATATACCGAGCTTCATTGAAATACATGTGTTCGGTATAAAAGCTTCATACTTTTGTACGTCGGAACGATTACACTACTATGACTAGGCGTTTAATGTGCGGAGTGCCTTACGATTAAAAGTTGACTGATTTATAATGCTAGGGAATGGTGTCAACAATTTTATGTTTTCATTAAGGGCCGTTTGCACCATGTCTAGTTAATTCTACCTCCCAGTTAAACATCTTTATCGACGTTATCGACACCCATCATATAACATGTGATCGATAAAGCAGTTAAGGTGCTTAACTGAAGGATGTACCTCCAGTTAGCGTTAACTAGACATGGTGCAAAAGGCCCTAAGTATTTTTTAAACAGCTTTCATGCGAAAGTTTTATGTTTTCGGTACTCTTTTATCATTTTGTTATTTGTTTCAGTCGTTTTTAGCCAACTTCAAAAAAAAGGAGAAGGTTATCAATTCGTCGGATTTTTTTTTATGCATGTTACCGCATGACTTTGGACAACGTCAACCGATTTCCAGGTGATCCCATACTAATTTGGTTTAGATCCGATCATTGGATCATGATAAAATTAACGGCACTATTACACTTTTATATGAGAATTGGAGTCGGTGTGTTGTTTGCTTAAAAATTACTTGTTTATGAATTTTTTACATTAACCAGCTCTTCGTTGATAATATGATCACTTCGTTTGATAAGATGTTGTAAATTCTATATTTATTTACAATGTTCGGATTTTGGATAAGGGGAAAGATTTATAAAAAATTCCCTAGTAAATCTTTCCCAAATACTTTTCGTTTGGAACCAGTTATATAATATTTCATTTAATTTCAATATTTTCAGTCTTTACTTTTAGATAGGTGATAATCAGGGCTGTTCTGAAATCCGATTTCTATCGGAATCGGAATTGAATCCGATCGTAATTGCATAGTCGTGTTCTGTAATCCTATCGAATTTGATTTATCGGAATCTATGTTCGAATCCGATTATTCAACGAATTTGGTGTTCTGTATTTCGATTTATCGGAGAATTCCGTTAGAATAAAACCGACGCGGTATTAGTTGGCGGAATTAGTTCGTTTTTACAGGTTTTTATTTTTATAAAGCAAAAAAAGCTAAGAAATGTAAGTAAAAAGTTTTTTTTAAGCCTTTCATACATTAATCGGTATTTTTTAATAAAGGGGTAAACACAAGAATGCAGCTCAAAGCGCGACGTTGCTAGAATTTATGGAACGGAATCCGGACATAGCCAAAAGCCACGCCAAAGGTGATCGGGTGAAAGTCGAGCAGCAATGGCAAGAGCTGGCTAACACTTTAAATAGTCAGGGCCCATATAAGGATGTCAATAGTTGGAAAAAGGTAGAATTAATAAATAAATACAAATACAATGTTGATAAATTTAAAGAAGAAAATTTAAATTTAAATTTTAAATTGTGTTCAAAATAGACTTTCACTGATTGGAAGTGTGAGGTGCGTAAGAAACTTGCACATAACCGCAGGGAATCTACCGAGACTGGTGGCGGAATTTTCAATAAGTATTCTCTGACTGAAGCTGAGGAAACTCTTGCGCGTATTACGGGAATGTACACGGTAGTGCAGGGTATTTCCGAGACTACATCCTTTGGGCTGGATGAAACAGTGGACTTGGAGGTGGAGGTACTAGATTTAACTGAGGAAGAAGTGATGCCCTCAACTTCCACAGGCCAAAAACGGGCACGACACGATATTCAGGCATCGACTCCAAAAAGAAAAAAAGAAACTTCCTTACTGGTAATAGTTTATTAAGATATTCTGTTATCCAGCATAACATTGTGTTCATTTTCAAGGACTGTCTCAAGGAATCCCTGGAGTTACAAAAAAATTTCAACAGAAAGGTTGAAGGCGTTCTGGATTCGTTGATGGAAAACCGAGAAGAGAACCTCGCAGCCATGCAACGTTTCTGTGACGCAATGGAAAAAACGAACGAAACGTTGGATGGCATCAGAGAAGACTTTAAAAATCACCATGAAAATATAGAAAGAATACTACATAAAAAATAGCAACATTTCTTTGTAAATACGAATTTCTTTATTTATGTATGAATTTGTTTTGTTTTGATTTATTTTTTTAAATTATTTTCATGTATTAGTTTTTAGTACAAGCTTGTAAATATGAATTTCTTTATTTATGTATGAATTTGTTTTGTTTTGATTTATTTTTTTAAATTATTTTTTTGTATTAGTTTTTAGTACAAGTTTTCTTTAAAGTATATTTTAAGATGAAATGAGTCAATAAAAATGGTCCAGTAAATTTCTTTTATTCTTTTTACATTTATTTCATTTAAATTAAATAAATTTAATTACGAAATAACACTTCACACTTCAAAAAAAACCATATAACTGAAAGTTTGAAGCTTTGTAACAAATTTATAAAAATTAGTTAAATTTTCATCAAATATAAAACTCAGTATTTTTAGAGAAATGTTTGACATGTAGTCCTATAGCCCATTTAATTATAGTTTATGGAGTTTTAAGTAACGGTGTTACGCATTTTCTTCCAACTATAAACTGTAATAAAATCGTCTTTAAGACTACATGCCAAACATTTTGCTAAAAAAAAAGATTAAGCAATTCGAAACTTTTATGAAAATTTTACTAAATTCTGTTAATTTGTTACAAGGTTTGAAACTTTCCGTTACATATGTATGTGAAGTATTATTTCATAAACAAATTTATTATATAAAAAAATTGAAGAAACTTACTGCGCGATTTTCACTGCCACTAACTGTGTGTCTGTATATGCGAAAAAAATATAAAAGACATTGAAAAATGAATAAATTTATCTGAACTTCAAACTGTAAGATTGTTTGCTATTTCATTTCTGACACGAACTCCTTCGTTATATAACGATGATACTCTTTCATCATCGATATTATTTTCGTTGTTCATATTTTGGAAATTAATATTTTCAGTAATATTTTCTTCATCGAAGTTAACGTTGTAGTGTCTACACACATTGTGAAGTGCGCAACAGACATTAATAATTTTAACAACTTTTTGTGGACTGTAGTGCAAGCAACTAATTAAACAACGAAATCGAGATTTTAAGACGCCAATAGTTCGTTCAACAATATTACGCGCAGAAGCGTGTACTACATTAAAGTTATGCTCTATTGTATTGGCAATTGGATTCCTAAATGGAGTTATCAAAAATGGTTCAATGCCATAACCACTATCGCCCAACAAATGAAAACAACGCTCGCCACCCCGATATTTTGCCACAAAATGAGAATATGCATTGCTGAGCTTCCAGATAAAAGAATCGTGGCTGGAGCCGGGATGCGTTGCATCAACAGCTTGAATTGTCATGTTGTGATCACATATCTGCAATTTATTATTTAAATAGAGAGACTCGTAAACAAAATAACGATATGTTCATGTACATATATACTCACAATCATAGCATTTATGCTGAAATAACCCTTCCTATTGTAATACGAGGGGGCATCCGTTAGTGGCTTTATTAATTCGATGTGGGTGCCATCAATGCACCCGATTACACCAGGTATCCCCCATTTGTTAAAAAAAAATGATTTACATTGGCGTCGCTCACTTTCTGACACATTTAGCTTGATCCACTTTTGGCAGAGTTTCCATTCGAGGACGGTAAGCACATTGCCAATAACTTTGGAAACAGTGCTACGACCTAATTGGATATTTGCATCTGTTCCTACTGACCTCTGGTAACCTCCTTCACCAAAGAACCTCAGTGTGGCAGCCAATTGAATAATAGGTGGAATGGACATATTTTTTAAGTATGGTTCCACTTCACTTAATACCATGGAGAACGCATCCTTATTTAGACGGTATTGAGCAACAAATCTATATAAAGATTAAATCAAATTATTAGTAATTTATAAATTTTCATTGAGTAAGCTCACAATGCATCTGAGAGACTTAGCGGATTGCTGTGGTCACGCAAAATTCTCCTCTTTAACTTTTCCATGTTATTTTGTTCTCTAATTTCAATGGCAATCGCAGCCACAAACCAAAAACTCATTTTCTTCAACTTTTTGTCAAAGTTTTCAATAACAAACAGTCTACTCTTTCACAAATGAAATAATTACAATGAAATATAAATGTAAACAATGGACGCAGCAACTAAACATTTCAATTTTGACAGTTCGAATAGGATTTGCTTTTTGTTCGAATTTCTCAATTTCGATAGGATTGCCGAACACCTTTTTGATTCCTAGTCGGAAATCCAAATCGATGCGAAATCAATTTCGATCGGATTTCAGAACAGCCCTGAATCCTATAAAAAATATTTCCAAATCCGGATTTTTCAAATACCTTTCGTTTGGCACCCATATTGTTCCTCAAACATATTTTAGATTGTAAGTCTTCATAAAACTCTTTAGTTTGATACCCACATTGCAATATTTCATTTATTTAATCAATCCAAAACGGTCCACGGTACGCATATATGTACACATGTATTTATTAGAAACTGTCATAAATTTTTCCCGCCAAATTAGCAACAACAGCCAACAGTTTTACTGCTTTGAGGTTGAACTCAATTCTATTGAAAAGAGCGCGGGTACTTATTTTCCCGTATTCAACCAGGAACGACCATCAGCCACCACCCATCGTCTGTATCCGCTTTACATTTGTACATATCCATAAAAAAATAATAATAAGTCAAACATATTTGACAAGGGACTAATTTTTCGTTGGTTTATTTTATCGCTTTATATTGAAAATACATTGGTGCAACGTACTAAGCTTTCGAGTTAAAATTTTCAAAAAGGTGGCAACTCTCCTCAAAAATATTTCCAACAGCCATCAATCTTAAACTTCCTTAATTTAATACCTATATTTTAATAAGTCAATTAATTTATCAATTATGCAAATTTAGTTAAATTTTCAAACAGGTGGCAACCCTCCTCAAATATATTTTCGGCCGTAAACCTTAATATTGAAATACTTCATTTATTTATTTTTGTAATATAAATGATCCTGCTTTGATACTGAACAATACAAAAAAAAAATTATTCAAATCAGTTCAGCGGTTCTCGAGTTTCGATGACCGTGACAAAGGAACACAATATTTTTATATATATAAATATAGATTTCTAAATCAAGATTTTTAAATGCATTAGGTTGGTACCGATATTGTAACATTTCATTTATTTTACCCATTTAATTGAGATAAATTTTCAAACAGGTGGCAACCCTCTTCAAAGAAACTTTCTACTGCAGGACTTTTAAAAACTCTTTAGTTCGCTACCCACATTGCAATATTTCATTTGTTTAATCAATGTAACTGAGTTAAAATTTTAAAATAGGTGGCAATCCTGCACAAAAGTATTTCCTAAAGTTTTCTTTCCTCAACCTCTTTAATTTGATACCTATTTCAATTATATTGAGTTAAATTTTCAAACAGGTGGCAACCCTCCTCAGGCATATTTTCGGCTGTAAGCCTTCTTAAAAATCTAAAGTTTCATACCCAAATTACCGTATTTCATTTATTTTTTCTAAATAACTGAGTTTAAATTTTCAAAGATGTGGCAATTTTACTCAAAAATATTTCCAGCAGCTATCTTTCTTAAACCTCTTGAATTTAATATCTATGTTGTAATATATCATTTAGTTTAACAATAAAATTGCGCTTAATTTTTTAACAGGTGGCAACCCTCCTTTAAAATATTTTCGACTGTAAGCCTTCTTAAAACTCTTTAGTTTGATACCCACATAGCAATATTTAATTTACTTTATCAATTTAACTGAGTTAAAATTTAAAAATTGGTGGCAACCCTTCTCCAAAATATTTCCAACAGATATCTTTCTTAAATCTGTTTAATTTGATACCCATAATGTAATATTTCATTTATTTTATCGATGTACTTCAGTTAAACTTTCAAACAGGTTGCAACACTCTTCAAACATATTTTCGGCTGTACGCCTTCTTAAAACTCTTTAGTTTTACAGCCACATGGCAATAATTCATTTATTTTATCAATTTGTCTGAGTTAAAATTTACAAATAGGTGGCAACCCTCGTCAAAAATATATCCAGCAGTTATCTTTCTTAAAACTCTTTAATTTTATACCCATATTGTAATAATTTATTTATTTTATCAATATAATTGGGTTTAAAAATTTTCAAATAGGTGGCAACCCTCCAATTTTTTGCGATATCATTGGTTCTGGTATTATACCGAACAATACAAGAAAAAAATTATTCAAATCGGTTCAGCCGTTCTCGAGTTTTGACGACCGTGATTTTTATTAATATAGATATCGATGATTTCTACGAAATATTACAATAACGCGAACCTAAGTTTTTGCCTCTGTTGAGGCACTATTTATCATGGACTACAAAACCATCGTGGAGGAAGTTCGACACACAGTAATTTGCTGTGTTTCCTTGGGCAATGATAGGGATCCGGATAAAAAAATTGCAAGCAAATGCAACAACAACGATATGTTCTTGATAGAGATCGGGTTCAATTTATGATCCGCTGTGTTTGCCGCACACAGTAGCACATTAGCGCGATTCCATCGTTGCGAATACGTTGCGAATTCGGCTGTTAACCTCGAATCCGCAAACGTGCGCACACTTGAGCGATTTTTTCGCGTCGATTTCCGATGTACAATTCACTCAATTTTCCCTTTATTTCGTGTATTTTCGCACTCGGCGTGCCCAAATCGTACAAAATACTATTATTACGAACGTTTTTATTAGTTTTTGTACATTACACGTTTTTTTTTCTTTGCCTTTATTGCTGTGACACCTTTCTTCTTCTTCTTTGACGCCTTCAAAACGCTGCAAGCCGCGTTTCGAACGCGTCAATAAAGAGGAACATTGAATGTTCGAAAAATTCGCAGCGACGGAATCGTGCAAGTGTGCGCTAGCGCATTAAAATGTATGGGTAGCATTGTTGTAATTTTTGGGCTTGCGGATTCGCAACGACAGAATCGCGCCAATGTGCGCTTCGCTTTATGCGAAAATTTTACCGGTGGTGTTATTTATGTTGGAGATATTTTTGGTCAGACGCTTCTTGCACAATTTGTAGTAAGAGTATACATTTAGATCTTGAAACCATGACACGTGTGATTTTCAAATAGTTGCAACCCATAAGTTGAATGAAATATAAAAAGTCCCCACCCAAAAATAATGAAAAATAATCTGAAGAGGTATCAAGCAACGCGTATTACTGCCAGTATTAAGAAACAGGAGGCGGGAATTGATTTTTTTCAAACCGTTCAAAAGTTATTCATAAAAAACCGCTCGATTTTAGTCCACTTTGTCGGTACTAAATTCACGTTAAGAAATGCTTTAAATCAGTGGTCAAGGACGACATGATATGAAACTCTCTCATTTTTCTTCCGAGAATCTAACTTAAACTCGTTTTCTGAATTGGCAGCACTGTCAAATAAAGTTGGACTGAACAGCTGACAAGCAAAATAGCGAGCTGCCACTAGATACGCACAAAATACACCGATTTAATTTCAATGGAATTCCTGCAAACACATTAAAAAATTATAGCGTTTGCAAGAAAAGGCATTTTATATGGTAATTTTTAACACTAAATAATTAAGAAGATACTAAAAATCCAAAATATTTGCTTGTTTTGTTAAATAAAAAAGTTCACAAATATTTTTTCAATAAATCTCCCAGTAAGATTTTCGCTGCTGTGGCAATATTGGGGGATGTTATAAAAATGAACCTTTTCACAGCGCTATCACGAGAAAAAGAGTTTCGTATGATGTCATCCTTGCAGTCAGTGTTGCCAGGTCTTCGGCATAAGAAAACGTCTCTCCTGGTCTGAAAAAACGTCATTTCCTACCCAAAAACGCCTTTTTCAAATGAATGTACAAAAAATTGTTCTTATTAAACTTTTATTGTATACAAAGGTACATATGTACGTAAGGTATATTAAAATGTCATTTCGACAGAGTACATTTAGAATTCATTGTAAACTGGTTTGAGATCGTTAATATAAAAATGATTTTATACATACACTTGTGATCAGCTGATTAATTCATCAACATTTTGATCGATTTTAGCTGTTTTTCTTTTGTTTATTTAATGTTTATTGTTTTCCCATAAAAGCCACGCTGATTATTTAATAAACAAAATATAAATCCACATTTCAAACTTAGTGCAAAATTTATAAAAAATTGCACAGTTTCAGCTATATTTTCAACTTTTTATTCATATTTTTTGAAATTTTTTTGAGTATGCAGTTTGATAGCCCATTAAATTTCAGGGCAATAATGTGCAAGTTTAAAGGGGCTACATAATCGCACTGGTGCAAACCAGTGTTGCCAAGTCTTCGGCATGAGAAAACGTCCCTCTTGGTCTGAAAAAACGTCATTTCCTACCCAAAAACCTCTTTTTCAAATGAATGTACAAAAAAATTTTCTTATTAAATTTTTATTGTATACAAAGGTACATATGTACGTAAGGTATATTAAAATGTCATTTCGACAGAGTACATTTAGAATTCATTGTAAACTGGTTTGAGATCGTTAATATAAAAATGATTTTATACATACACTTGTGATCAGCTGATTAAGTCATCAACATTTTGATCGATTTTAGCTGTTTTTCTTTTGTTTATTTAATGTTTATTATTTTCCCATAAAAGCCACGCTGATTATTTAATAAACAAAATATAAATCCACATTTCAAACTTCGTGCAAAAATTATAAAAAATTGCAAAGTTTCAGCTATATTTGCAACTTTTTATTCAGATTTTTTTAAATTTTTTTTGAGTATGCAGTTTGATAGCCCATTAAATTTCAGGCAATAATTTGGCTAATGAGGCTACATAATCGCGTTGATTTTTAATAATTTTTATTTTGTAGACATTTAGTTAGGGGGTCGGTTGTCGAAAATGCTAAATTACGTTCTGCTAAGAAGGAGCATAGCAATATTTCAGCCTTTTTTCGTTCATTACATTTTCAATGAAATCTTAAAAAAGTTGCCTACTTTTTGCTGACTTTTTATGCTGCTACAGCTTTTTTGATGCTTTTGCGAGCGTGCGTGTTGCAATAGATCAGCTCTTCCTGATTTGGCTTTTAATGTGCAGTTGCAAACATTACAATTAGTCTCGTAACCTGAAGTGTTTACACAACCAGCCTTTGTCCAAGAATCCAAAAAAATGCGCGTACACTTGGTTTGCATAATATTAGAATCATCTGTATCCAAGGAATAAATATCTTTTGAAGCAGCTGCTGCAAAACACAAAGCTTGTAAAGATTTATTAAGAAAATAATTCAAAACCAGTTCTACTTATAAGATTTATTCACAGAGAAAATTACTGGGAAGTTAAAAAACGTCATTTTTTACACAAAAAACGTCAACAGGATACAAAAAACGTCCAAATGACGTTAAAAAGGGCAACCTGGCAACGCTGCTTGCAGTGGTCGGCAACACAGTATACCAGTAGAAAAGGTTTTTGTTGTTGTGGCTGTTAATTTGGTCCCCATAAAGGACTTGAGGGTTGCGAGCAACTGTTTTACCGCATTCAGGGTGCTGTGCTGCAAAATAATGTAGTGAACAATTTTAACATCGGATAAATGGCGAGAGAAATATTTTTATGCGCTTTACAAGTAAACATGAACGTAATAAAATGTTTTATACTTCAATACAACTAATTAGCGCTATTTTTGCAATTCGAAATGATCTTAAAAATATTTGTAGTGAAATATGTACTTTATGAGTTAAATGGAAACTATCTTATATGTTGTAACGACTCACCTTTAACACCAGTAATAAGACAAACACAGTATTTATTTAAATACACTTTATTTAATCAGACTTCAGTTTCATAGAACATTTCACTTAACCGAACCAAATCACACTTCGGCAACCGCGCCATTTCCATTGCTGTCAGAATCTCCAGGTGCTGCCAGATCTCTCTCGCTGCCAGATCTCCACATCCCTCCTATATTTTTCAAAGTAAGTTTCAACGGTGGATTAGTATTTTGCTTTGCTGTATCTTTGTCAACTTCTGTTACTTCAGGTACTGGAAGCTTTTTCAAATGGCTCACATTCCGTCGTAGCTCTTTGCCATTACCACGTACTACAACGTCATTCCCTGTTCGTTTAATCACTTCGAATTCTTTTTCATTAAACGTCGTAGACAGCTTATTTGGGAGTATCGTATTACGTACCAGAACTTTGTCTCCAACTGCAATTTCGTTTTCTTTGGCTCTTCGGTCCTCATCCCCCCTCTTTTTCCCTTTTTCTTTATTGCCACAATCTAAGTCTCTGGCTTCAAGGTCCAGGAACGGTTCTTCGACGTCCTGTAGCGATGGAATCTTATCTCGTATGCGCCTATTAAATAAAAGTTCTGATGGTGATTTTCCTGTTGTTCCATGTGGGGTTACGTTGTACATGAGAGCAAACTTTTGGATTTCTTTTCTATAGTTTTCTCCCTGTGCATTGGCAATTTGTAGACGCTTAAGCAAAGATCGATTCAAGTTCTCTACCTCCCCGTTTGCCTGTGGCCAATACGGTGGAGATGTGATCAATTCAATCGCATTTTCTAAACAATAGTTCTTGAACTCCTCACTTACAAACTGTCGGCCATTATCCGCAGTGATGGATTTTGGATACCCCAATCTTGAAAATATTTCATTCAGAAAATTTATTATAGCCGTTGCAGTTATTGTTTTAAGAAATTTCAATTTATGATAACGTGAATAGTAGTCAATAACAACAAAAATGTACTCGTGGTTTGGTAAAGGTCCCAGTAAATCCATTGCGAGTGAAATC
Organism: Rhagoletis pomonella; assembly: GCF_013731165.1. Taxonomy (NCBI): domain Eukaryota; kingdom Metazoa; phylum Arthropoda; class Insecta; order Diptera; family Tephritidae; genus Rhagoletis; species Rhagoletis pomonella. The sequence continues at coordinate 89,825 of NW_023458570.1, read as the reverse complement.
CACGGCCCGTCCGGTAAGTCACGTCTTTTCATTGGGGCCGGGTTGTTGGGCCTAGATACTAGCAAGCAACTGCGGCAGTTTTTAACGAATTTTTCAACTTCCCTGTCGATGAGGGGCCACCAGACCTTAGATCGAACTCTTCTCTTCATTACTGTTTCGCCTGGGTGACCCTCGTGGGCTAATTCCAGGACGCGAGATCTCAACGATTTGGGTATAACGATCTTAGTTCCCCATAGAAGCATGTTTCCAACCGCACATAGCTCCAAGCGAAAAGGAAAAAACTTGTTAGTAGATTTGTCGCCCCAAGTATCTTCCTTAACATTTCTAATTGCCTCTAAGAGTTCGGGATCTGAGGAGCTACCTTGATAGATTTCTAAAATTGTGAGAGCTCGAGGCACAGACTTTTCAATAATGGTACAAAGACTCTGTTCTCCATATTGATCAAACGTGTTAGAGGGTTTTCCTACGTATAATCTCGAGAAGGTGTCAGCAATGTTGTATTTTCCCGGTCTGTATATTATTTTAAATTTAAAAGATTGTAAACGGAGAACCCAGCGCTCAATTCTTGCCGGCGGTCTTGATGTAGTTTTAAAAATTGCTTCTAGTGGCTTATGGTCCGTGACGAGTTCGAATTCTATCCCTGCCAGATAATAATAAAACCGTTCAACTGCCCAGACTAACGCCAAACTTTCCTTCTCGGTCTGTGAATACCGACGTTCCACTTCTGACAGGGATTTACTGGCAAACGAAATGACTTGAGGTGACTCATTTTGGAATTGAAGGAGTATCGCGCCCAACGCCACTGGGCTTGCGTCAGCTATTACCTGAGTACGTCTCTTTGGGTCAAAATATGAAAGCGTTGGTATTTTTGCCAAACTATATTTTAATTTTTGAAATGCGGCTTCTTGTTGCGGACCCCACACAAACTTTACGTCCTTTTTAATCAGGTACCTTAGCGGCTCAGTGACGTCCGCCAGATCAGGCAAAAATTTGCCAAGGTATGTTACTAAACCTAAGAAACTCCTGACTTCCTCTTTGCTAGAGGGCGCTCGAAATTTTAAAACGGCATTAATCTTTTCTGGATCAGGGTCGATTCCATCCGAAGACAACACGTGTCCTAAAAATGTCAGTTTCTGTGCTTTCCAGATACATTTCGAGTCATTAAGCTTTATGTTAAACTCCTCAAAAACTTTAAAACGCCTTGTAAGTTCCTATCATGTTCGGCCTCTGTTTCACCATATACGATAATGTCATCTAGGTAATTAAGGGCGTTTTTCTGACCAGCCAGTATATTTTCCATAGTTCGCTGAAAGATTTCAGGGGCCGAGTTAACCCCAAATAAAAGTCGCTTATATCTGAATAGGCCTTTGGTCGTAATAAATGTGGTTATCTCTCTGCTTTGTTCGTCCAATTCTAATTGGTGGTAGGCGTTCTTGAGGTCTAATCTAGAAAAATACTTCGCTCTTGTGAGTCGCGTCATAAAAGAATCAAATGTAGGCAATGGGTAGTTTTCCCTTAAAATAGCATTATTTGCACGTCGCATATCTATGCATAAACGGATGTCACCATCTTCTTTAAATACAATTACTATGGGTGAAATCCACGCACTTGGCCCTGTTACTGACTCGATAATATCTTGTGCTAACGCTTCTTTCAACTTCTGGTCCACCTTCTCCTCTACCGCAGATGGAATTCGCCTAAGCGGTTGTTGTACTGGTCTAACTGACTTGTCAATGGTCAAGGATATCTGTATTCCCTTTACTTTCGGAAAAGGAACCAGATTTTCAAGCGCGTTTACCTCGATGCCTAGCTTCAAAACGCTTAGTTTTATGGCCGTATCTCTACCCAACAGTGATTGTCTTCCATTCTCAATAACATAGAATGAGGAAATCACATTTGAATTCAAATCAATACCAATAACAGACTCAAATACAAGTTTTACTTTCAGCAGGTCTTTTCCCGCGTACGCCCGGAATTGAACATCTGACTCACTACGAATATTCCATACTGTGGCATTTTTGCTACACAAACTTTTCCAGTCATTTTCTGTGAGAAGATTAAAGCGTGAACCAGAGTCAATCAGCATCGAAATTTTGTGACCACCAATGAAACAATCTATTAGCTCATTTAAATTTTCATTGGAGTTGTCTGATACTTTAAAACAATTAAATTCGTTAAGTATATCATGTTCGCCATCAGATTTGTAATCCCCTGCAACACAGTGGATTTTGGAAGCATCATTTTTCTTCCTTTTTACCTTATCGGTTGTTTCATCATTCATTTTTCTACTAAATGCTTAAACACATCTTTCTTCTCTTCAGGTTCTATGAGCGCGCCAGGTATATTGTAGATAACCTCTTGAAGCTGCATCCCTCCTAAATGCAAAAGTTTATTCTTTCTTTTAATAGGATCTTTGATGTCCTCGGCTTCAAGGTATAGATAAAAGGCCCGGTACCACTTCTCCCACTCCGAACGACTAAGTGCTTTATCAATTGCATTGCACAGAAATGGTGGTACGTCCGCTATGTTCATGATTCCAATTTACTTTGGATTGAATGCCTTTGTTTTATCAAGTCGCAAATTTTTCTTCTAATATTTGTTATCCTATTGGGAAAATAAAACAAATACATTTATTTCATTTTGTAATGGCAAATAACACTGAAATTTTCAGTACCAACTTTATTTTCTTTCAAAAATTGTGAACATAAATTATTGCGAGACGATTTCACCCCAGCTGATAGCAAACACGCAAAGAAATACGGACAAAATCAAATGCAATTTTGCCTTTGCAGTTTGTCGTGCAAAACATAACAAAGCAATACAAACTATTTATGCGTATACGATTTTTATTTTTCTTTGGTGTCTTTTGGTCGAGAAACAAAATACGGCGAACTTATTGCTATTTCAACAGCAGCTCATGTGGTGAATGCGTCTTGCATTTAAACATATTAATTGCCTTTCAATTTCTTTGTTTGTTTTGTTCACACTATTCTTCTTTAGCTCGCCGGTACACTTCTTTGTAAGGTGAATTATTGTACTAGGTGACAGCAAACGAACAGCTGACTGCTCGTTGTTTGATTTCAATAGAGCAAAGTAAAATGCGTTTGAGTTTGCTTTGCCATCACCTCGTATCCATTCGCCTTGCCTATTTTTTTTCCTGTATACCAGTTGCTTTTGCAAATTTTCATTTGCTTATTTTGCTCGCCGACATACAATGTTATACGATTACACACACAAACGTACATTTGTATGTATGTCAGTTGCTTTTGCTCGCCGGCATAATTTATGCCAGTTGCTATGATCGTTGGTGTAATTTTTTTTGATTTGTATTGCTCGCCGGCACATTTTGTGCCAGTTTCTTTTGTTTTTCAATTATTTATTGTCGCTGCAATAAAAATTGTCTCAGTGAGCTCGCCGACTTACAATTATGTATGTTTCCATGCATACATATATGTATGCCAGTTGTTTCGGTCTCTGACCGTTGGTGTATTACACCAATTTTCGTGCTCTTCGTGCTCGCCGGCATATTTTGCATATGCCAGTTGCTATTTCTTGCCACTTGTGCTAGAAATTTTATCATTTAGCTCGCCGACGTACAATTATGTATGCTGCTTTTTTTTTCTTACATATACATATGTACGTCAGTTGCTTCGGGCTTCGGCATATTTTATGCCAGCTTCGATTTACCTATTTCTTTTTGGGTTCTCTTTAGATTTTTATTTTCACAAATTTACCTCGTCGCCAGTGTAACGACTCACCTTTACCACCAGTAATAAGACAAACACAGTATTTATTTAAATACACTTTATTTAATCAGACTTCAGTTTCATAGAACATTTCACTTAACCGAACCAAATCACACTTCGGCAACCGCGCCATTTCCATTGCTGTCAGAATCTCCAGGTGCTGCCAGATCTCTCGCGCTGCCAGATCTCCACATATGTAAAAATATATTCCGATTTACTTCAAATAAATGATGTAAAATGTTTTATATATGGATCTGATTTTAATAATAATATTTATTACTTTCATCTACATTGCTTTTATTGTAAGTTTTAACGAGTAGTTGCAGTTTTCTGCAATTGTCTCTGGCCGCTAAAGCTAAATAATTTCACAATTTCTACCCTATTAAACGTTTATATTTTAATAAAATGTGATCAATTACTTAAGAATATATAATTTCCGATCAAACTAAAGTACTGAATGCCAGAGCTGTAAAATGATTGAATCAGTAGGATCTGCATTCACCTGGCACTCGTTTCAAAATTTTGATTGTTTGGCTGTATAAAAAAAACCTCATTCCTGAGTGGCTTAAATTATTTTGAAACAAAAACAAACGTAATGTGTTGTTGAATGGCAGAGTTCCATTCAGTATAGAATGTGAATATAACAAAAGTATTCGCAATCATCGTGATTGTAAATTTTGATTGAATGCAAACAGTTTTGATCATTCAGTACTACACTGAAAAAATATGCCTTGAAGAAAATATTTATAGGAGAAAATAGTCGTTTCTTCTTCTGCTTTTCTACTACTGCTGCAATTTGGTAAAGCATTACCTAAGACCAGAAGAACGTACCAGCTTTGGATATTCTGTTAATGCTGTTTTAAACCAACTGCATGTTTTTGAGGGAGACTTGCGGTCAATTTTACTTAACGAACTAAATTTTTATTTGTACAAAGAGATATTTTTATTTCTCAATACCAGGCGCTCATACATATTGTTACGATTATCCTCGAAACCTTGAGGGATTTCCCAAATATACTCGGGCTCGTATCGCTGGATTGTTAAATAAATGCTAACGATGACCGAATTGTAGTACAATTAACTTTATTGTACAACAAACAATTTACAATACTTGCTAATACAGTAAAAACACTTTACAATACTTGTTAAAGCAATAACAACGCTTTACTACTTGTTAACACAATTAAACTTATAGCTTGCTTATTCGCAACTCGATTCTCCGCTCACTTTACTTGTAGCTTGCTGACTTGTAACTGTCCCAACTCCGCTGTGTCGTGGCTCTTATATACCTGCGCTCACACTTATGGCAACTCTAGAACGTTCTGAAGTTTATCGCTCATTCTCTTTCTCTCGCTGTTCGCAGTGTTCATCCAACTTGACGTTTCTCTTTGTGGAACATTCTACGTCATTCCTCGAACATTCTGCCTATTTCTCGTAGTTCGCTTCGCGTTGCCGCAGTATTCGCCACAATATGAAGTAGCAAGCTTTCTATATGTATAAATTTGTTTGTAGAACTTTTAAATAATTTTTTTTTTGTAGAAGCCTTTGAACTGTACAAAGTAGAATTTTGGAAATTTTAAAATTTATACAAACAATTTTGTACGTAGAGATAGAAAACTTGTTACTTAACATGCATGGGCGCCTGGTATTGGGAAATGAGAATATCGTTCTTTACAAACAAAAACTGATCATAATATTCTAAAAAAGGACATTATTTGTATGTGGATAAACCATGGACTGAATGATAAAAGCTGCTATCATTTGATGGTTGTTATGCTTGATTATTTCTGTTCTGCAGATTTTCCAATCTTTAAAAGAAAAAAATTATAGATACTAATTGTCTTGGAACATTTTGCACTCAGTTTTTAAACAACCAAAACTATAAATTTGTACAATATGTTCATGTGATCAAGCTGCGTTTCATGCGTGGAGGAGTCCAAGCACAACCATTCATTCGTAGGACATGGCTTAGCCCGCGTGGCCGCGTGCATTGATACGCGACACTATGTCAATATCGTTTTAAAGTTCATACACCTCATTATTCCATTATCTAAACTTATATATTTTTCTTAGTGTATAAAATTTTATTAGAACTGAATTAGAGAATGCACACATAGCAAAGTGTTCATTCATCTGGAAGCTAATTCAGTATTTAATTCTGTTTACTTCAGCATTCTCAGTTTTTCATTCAGGTATTTACTACCTTACTGTGTGAAATCAATTTTTTTTTAATGATTGTAGATTGAAAAAAATATAAGCCACACTACCAGACCAAAGGAAAATGAATGAAATCCTACTTGTAAATATTTCATGATTAAAATTTTAAATGATTTCACAGTTTTACAGCTCTGCTGAATGCTTGAGAAACAATTATTTAAATCAAATGATCAATAGTGAACGCACTCGGAGAGAATTTTGGAACACCGAGCGAATTATGCATATTAACACTAAATAACTTCTAACTTTCTACCATATTATACGTTTATATTTCAATTTAATATGATTAATTACTGAATAATATATAAACTCCGATCAAACTTCACTACTGAATGCTTGACAAACAATATCTGAAGCAAAAGATCAATAGTGAACGCGCACGGAGCGAATTTTGGAACACGATATAAAATATGCATGTTAAGACTAAATAATTTCTCATAAGCTTATGTTTTAATATAATATAATATAATTAATTACTGAAGAATATATTAACTCCGATCAAACTATAGTATTAATTGTTTGACAAACTATTTAAATCAAATTATAAACAGTGAACGCGCTCGGAGCGAATTTTGGAACACTTCAAAAAATATTTACAGAGGAAGTATATTATTTGGTAGAGATAAAAATGTATTTAACAAAGCGTGATTGAATTTGACCATGCTCTCAGAAGAACCATCCTATAAAGTCAAATTGAAAAAAAATTGTATGAATTTTGAATCGTTTGTCAATAACACCTTGGGCCGTATGCATAAAAACTAAGCAATTACTTTTTCTGAGATTTTCATACCTTTCACTTAAATTTATTTGAAAAAATTTAGTGAAAGGTCTGAAATTTTAAGAAAAAGCATTTGCTTAGGTCTTACAGGCTAACCTAATATTCACGCACGCCGCCAATTTATTGTCAAAAATTTCTCATGCACATGCAACTTGTATGAGATCAACCGAAATTGAACGGCGTGCGTATGAAGCTAACTCAATTTCCAATTTTTGTTCTGCGACACATTTTGATTTGACATTTATATGAAATCAAATGCAAACGCATGCAAGTCAATTTCGGGTGACGCAAAAAAACAAATTCGACGGCATGCGTACCAAAACGCAAGCCGCGAATATTAGGTTAGCCTGTTATGCATACGGCCCCTTGTTTAATACACCCATGATACAAATATTTAAAGGTAAAACCGCTTGTTCAATTCGTCGGCCATCATTTATTTTTTGAAGTTTGTCTATTTTATAAAACTGAAATTTTTAGAGCAACTCAAATGCCAAATAAAAGTAAAACAAAAAACAAATAGATGAAATCATGGATACACCTTGGTCGAGATATCACGAACAAGTTTTCCTTTATTTATTTTTACTTAAAATCCTTAAATATGTATCTTGATTTTTTCTGTAGAATACGTATTCATTTTTTTAAAGATTTTAAAAAAAGGGAGGCCAGTCGGATCTACGCAACCAGAACGACCTGAATGGGCATTGAAGTCCGTTGTATTTTTTGTTTAAATTAATTTTCATTATTGAGATACAGTTTCGCTACTATTTAGAGATTTCTCGACATACTTTTTCATATTACTGTTATTTATTATTTTTCTTACTAGTCATTTATATGTTTAGGACTTACTGTGGGTGCTTTAAGATTCATTTTGTAAATATGTATGTACATATAAAAAAAAATTGCGATATTTTATTTTAAATTATGAATTTTATTCGTGCAATTTTTTATGTTTAATAGTTTTGAGAACATTTTTTGGTTCTGTTGTATTCTTTTATTGCATGCCTTAAACTTTTTTACTCTAAGTTATAATGTTGAAGATATGCCTTCTGCCTTTGTCAAGCACTTTAGCTAGGTGCGACAAATTTAGCATATGCGCGTAAGAGCATAGAGTAGGTATACGGCTGTGCTGCCGCGATTCTCCAACATCTTGTCAAAGGAGAAAACATATTCTTAAAATCTACGAAAAAGCGATCACTGAATCTGAACTGCTATAAACCTGTGTATTCAAATCAAGCGCTGCGTTCGTAGCTACTCGAACTTAATAGCATTTTCGTAGATTTCACGAAAAATCGGACTACGATGGATTCTATGATAGCCTTGATTAGTTCGTGCGATTATGACTTATGGATCGATTATGGATGGGAACGGAACTTCAGTTGGGTTGCCGATGGACAGCGCCACTGAAATGAAAATGTTTTTTATTATGAATAGCAATAATTAAGTTTCATAAAGTTCAAGGTGGTACAATTTAAAAAAAAGAAGTTGAAAAAATAAATAAAGTATCTCAATCAAAATTTTTCGGCAGCCACAAAAATGCAGTTTCCAATATAGCAACTTAGTTGCCAGTTTTCAGTTGCTAGTTGCCATCGGTAATACCATTTCAGCCACTGGCCAACCAACTGAAGTTCGGTTGTCCTCCGTAATAGACCCATAAAATCGAATATGCATGCACGTTCTGCAGAACTATAAATATTTTGTAAATGTGTGCTCTGTCCGCTAACGAATTCCAGCCATGTGTGAAATATCGTATGTGAAGCCTCTGTCTGACTTAACGATTGTCAAAGGCATGCCAGAAGATGTTTCATCATATGTTTTCGGCCATCGTCTTCTTCGAGTAAGTTCATCGATACCAAAAACTTTACAACCTTCAGTGCCAGCAGCCCTTATTGTTTTTGCCAATGACATGGTACTATTGCACTGTTAATAACCAAATTTAGCCGCAGTTGCATTCACACGTGATATAATAGCTAGTGTCGGCAAGCTGTGGGAATGCCCATGAGATGGCGTTTGTTCAGCTATCGAAATCAGTACACCGACGGCGGTGGGCAGTTCTGCTGGAACATATTTACCACAGCAGTGGTTGCGGCGATTTGGTTTGCAACAATAGCCTGCAATGATGACATGTCATATAATGTCGACGATCAAAGATATACAATTTAAAATGACTAACCTTATTCCCGGTCGATTTGGGAGATCACCATTTGTCACGACCAGAACGCATTTACCAAGAAAAAAACCGCAGGGATTGCAGTAGTTCTTGCAATCACCGTTGATGATGCTGTGCTTATAATTAATAGTCTGAAAAGACAGAAAATTGCATTAATGAAATGTAATACACATCAAATAAATAAATTTCAATAATTTGTTTACCATTTCACAAACCGAATTACCAATAAATCACAGTATATACAGTAATAAACCTTTTTGTGTACTCCTCGGGGGTAAAATCTGATCAGCGTTGATAACAGAGTGTCCAGATTTGGCGATTTCGCGCCAATTTGGCGATTTTTTTTGGATATTTGCGCGTAAAAATTTTGGAAATCGCCATTAGCGATTTTTGGCCATTTTGTTCCCTTCAAATAAATTTTTCCGAATTTTAAAAATATAAAAAACTTAGTTTTCCACGATAATTTTACAGAAGAGGCTAATGAACTGCGTGATCAACTTGACTTAACAATCATATTAAAAGAATGTCAAAAAATGTTGATCACCCTAATCGAAGAACTTTTGAAACGATTACCTAGTCAATTAAATACTTCTAAAAAAGCTTTGATTTTGTCACCAGAAAAGTTCGTAAATCACAAGATGGCGAGTTTCAGGGACCTTCCAATTCACTATTTAACTTTGAAGGAAGTAAATGATTCAGACACTATAGATGATTTTGAAGAAATTGTGGGAATAGCTGATCTCGCCTTATTACAGGTTGTTTTTTAATTTTTAGCGCCGAACTCTTAAAAGCGGATTGTGCGATTAATCAATCAATATGAGTTATAATAAATTTAATAATTGCGCAGTCCTATTACAAAATGTGTTGACACAAATATTTTTAAAAAGTATGCGTATTTTTAAAGAAGATTTTTTGTACATCAATATTATATAAGTGATTTGTGTTATTTATTATTAACCGTTAATAAGGCGCATAAAGAAAATCACACAATTAGTCGCATGGAGTCCTCAGTGATCCCAATAAAAGTGTTAAAAAAGAGTTTTCAAAATAAAAAAAGGAAGTGTGTATTAACAAAAATATTAAAGTACTCTATTATCGTTAACTTAAAAAAGAAAAACATAATTTCGACCTCAAACTTAAAAAAAAAAATTTAAAACTTACTTCCGCGAAAAAATGTTACGTTAGTAGGCGCATGGGGTCAGCACTCAAGCGAGTAGCGACACATGTGTACACGACGATGTTCTAACCGTAACTAAATAAATAAAACGAAATGTATTTTGTCATAAATATTAAAGCTCTTTAGTACAGTTAACTTTAAGAAAGAAAAGCATAACTCATAACTTTGACTTCAAACATAGATACAACAAGTAAGAAAGTCTAAGTTCGGGTGGAGCCGAACATTAAATACCCGGCGCAAGTATTAAATATATGTTTTTTCAACTTTCCGAAAGCTACCGCTAGATGGTAAGCCAGGGTGTATCAATTTTGAGTAAATTGGCGTCCTTAAATTTCGAAATATTGCAGTTTCAAGCATTTCTGAAATTTACCGTTACATGAAAAGCGGCCGTAATTTTAGTCCGATTTCAATAATTTTCAACGTTTTGCTGTTATGTGGCAAGCACAATAAAA
>NW_023458570.1:51152-64288 GCF_013731165.1 Rhagoletis pomonella | reverse complement strand
GGTGGCCCTGTGGCCGAGATATTCCCCAAAACTTATTTTACGCTAAGAGAAGGACGTATGTACAGTCAGTCAATAAAGTTTAGGTACAGCGAATTTTTTTACAATACGGGCAACTATTTTTTAAATATTTTATTTATATTTATGGAAAAAATGTGCGACACCTTCAACAAAAAAATATCCCAAAAATCAATGGTAAGTCCTGGCTTCCTCATACTTGCACTTTATTATACTAAAATTTAATGGGCTAAAAAACTGCATACTCAACTTTTTTCTAGAGAGCATAAATAAAAAGTGCAATATTTTAGTGAAATTTTGCAGATTTTTCTTTAATTTTGCACAAGGTTTGGAACTTTGATTTTTGGGGTTTTTTGTTGTAGAATGAACCATATTTTTATAAAAAATTTGCGAAAAATAAAATATTTGAAAAATAGTTGCCCGTATTGTAAAAAATTCGCTGTACCTAAATTTTATTGACTGACTGTATGTATGTAAGTATGTGCCATGTTGCAGCCTAAACGGACGGACAGAATCGAACGAAATTTGGACAGAGTATTGCCATGACACCTGGGCCTATAATAGGGAGAATAAATCGGGATTCGACAAGGGGGCGTGGCACCTCCCATAGGCGTGAAATTTTTTATCAGCTATAACTTGGGAACCATAAGCCCCACGAATTTTAATTTTGGTATGCAGACATAGCTACGGTAGGTGTTTATAGTAAGGTATGTATATATAAATGAGTTTGTAAAAGGGGGCGTGGCATACCCCATAGGCGTGGAATATTTATCAGCTATAACTTTCAAATCATAATTCACATGAACTTTGAATTTGGGATGCAGACATATCTATGGTGGGCGCTTATAATTGGTTTATATACATAAATGAGTTTGTAAAAGGGGGCGTGGCACATCCCATAGACGTGGAATATTTATCAGCTATAACTTCGGAACTATAAGTCCCACGAACTTGAAATTTGGAATGCAAACATATCAATAGTAGATGCTTACAGAAGGGTATATATAAACGAGTTTGTAAAAGGAGGCGTGACACATCCCACAGGCGTGAAAAATTTATCAGCTATAACTTCGGAATCATAAGCCCCGTGAACTTGAATTTGGTAGGTGCTTATAATAAGGTATATATAAGTCTAAAACAAGGTTTGTATAGCTATACAGACCCCAATGCCTGCCAGCGCATCCGCCCAGACAGTCCATTAAGCACACCCTTGAGTGATCTACAAGTTACAAGCGTGTTCAGCATTTGACAGTTCATTATCGTGTACGATGAATATAACAAATTATACACTGAACTATGATAATCTGTACTAGTATCTATAGTAATAGACAAAAATTTGCAATGTTTTTACACTTTTGCAATTAGTTTCGGGTACTATTACATAGTCATGACTTGTGCTACTCTGCCATAGTACGGTTGTTGCTCCTTTTCATACCACGTAATTTTGTATACAACTCTGAATCAACAAAATTCATGCTCCTTCTCGTTATCAACCCTGATCAGATTTTACCCCCGAGGAGTACTCAAAAAGGTTTATTACTGTATATACTGTGCTATTTATTAGATGGCAGACTCAAGGAGTCAATGTGCCAAAATGCGGGTATAAACAATTATTGATTATTTAATAATGGAACCGAGATCATATAAGTTAATTGATTGGTTTTCACACACTTTTGAAACACAAATTATATGCTTTTTTACTGCAGACAAGTTGTTGCCCCAAAACACAGCAGAAATCTTCCAATCAGGGCTGCCAACTATCCTTAGTTATGAGGTGCCATATTGAGGATAAAAAAGTGTCAAAAGATGCCAAATAGAAAAATAAAAGTGCCAAAAAAGGTGTCATTCCATTTAATCATTAAGCTACATTTTCCAAACAAGAGTGCAATGATAAAATAAGATAAACCAGTTGAATAGCCTTTATAAATTATAAAATTTTAGTTGAGAAAAGAAGTGCACGCAAAAGGGTTTCACAAAAATGTATTGAAATGTTATTTTTTCTACAAAAGTGCCATTTTGGCACTTTTTGCCAAATTGAAAAATTAAGTGGCATTTGAAGTAAAATAGCACGGCTTGAGCCAAGTTGGCATCCCTGCTTCCAATAACTTATAAATATAAAAATGTGAAATATCGAGGGCTTGAATTCATTAATACCCTCTACCTGCAATTTGCACAAAAACAAATTTGTGATTTTAGAAACCATCTGGGATTTATTACCTGTCATTATATAAGGTAACATTAATATCACTGATGGCAGTTAAAGCTTAGGTGGATTTTTATATCAGACTCTCATCTTTGTGAAAAATGTGCAGATAGAGGGTATTATTGAATATAAGCCCTCGATGTTTAAAATATATACAAATTTTATTTCAACGTATACAAAAAATAAATCTACCTGCGTTACAGCACGCCGGGAGACGGGGAAGGGGGCCGGCGGCCGCAGCGTAACGTGACGCGCTGACGCGGGCCGCCGCGAAGCTAAGCAAATGTTTGAAAGAGAAATAATGTCAATGGATTTTATTTCGTTTTTAAAAAGGTAATAATGTCAATTGACTTTATTTCGCACCAGGGTTTTATCAGCTATAACTTCGGAACCATAAGCCCTATGAACTTGAAATTTGGTATGCAGACTCAGCTACGGTAGGTGCTTATAGTAAGGTGTATATGAATAAGTTAAAAAAGGGGCGTGGCACATCCCGTAGGCGTGGAATTTTTTATCAGCTGTAACTTCGGAACCATAAGCCCTATGAACTTGAAATTTGGTATGCAGACTCAGCTACGGTAGGTGCTTATAGTAAGGTGTATATGAATAAGTTAAAAAAGGGGCGTGTCATATCCCATAGGCGTGGAATTTTTAACCAGCCATAAATTGGGAAACATAAGTCACATGAACCTGAAATTTGGTATGCAGACATATGTATGGGAGGTGTTTCGAATAAATGTATATATACATGTGTCTGTAAAAGGGGGATAAATATGTATTCAACTATTTGACCACTCGGATATTTAAAACTGTGTTTTTTGAAACCTTATAGTCTTTAGACCATCTTGAAATGGAAAGATTAAATCATTTTATTGATCCCGCGATGTTGTTAAACGAAGCATGTGCATGTATAAGGAATACAACTTTTTCTGAAATAAACATTCTACAGGAAAAATGCGCTATACTAAGGGCCGGTTACTCAATGTTTGGTTAACACTAATCTCCGATTAAACATAGTTATTGACGTTACCGACTCCCTGTTGTATGCATGGAGTCGAAGAGGTCGACAATGATGTCTAACCGCAGATTAGTGTTAACCAGACATTGAGTAACCGGCCCTAAACAGCTAAGCGAATAGGAAGCTAAACGGAATGTGCCATAGTGGACTAATTTTAATTTAAAAAATTCTATCGTTGACCTTATCCAGCTAATATTAATAATGGAACAAGATTTTTAGTACAGAAAGTGGTGATCAATACATATTAGTTAAAGTACGATAAATCTTAAAGTATGGCTTATAAGAACGCCATAATTTAGAAAGAAAAGAAAATAGTTTTTCTCCTCTAATTTATGCTGATCTAAATATTTGAATTACTGTTTTATATTTTGATTTAATTACCCCGAACGACGTCGGGTGCTCTGCTAGTCTATATATATAGAAATGAAATGTTTTCCGTATGACGGCGATGCCTGACCAAACGGCTGAACCGATCTCAATTCTGTAAAAAGCACATTTTTGGACCTTCTGTGTGGAAGGTTTTTTGATTTAAAAAAATTTGAAATTCTTTGTTGATGTTGCCGAAAAATGAAGAAAGCTGAGACGTCGCGATTTCACAATTTCATAGAGTTTTCTGTACATTAAATGTCACTAAGCTACCAAACGGTTAGCCCGATTTGGTTGATATTTGGAATATATGTCAGTACCTTGAAGGGAATATTCCGACTAAAAATTTAACCGCTAGGTGACGCTAGGGCCGGGATATTTCTAAAAACTGCATTTAGTTGCAGATTTGGCTCATATTTAGAACATTTGTTAGCCAATTGAAAGGGAATATTTGGACTAAAAAATTACACGATAGGGTGCGCTGGGATAGGGATATTCCTTATACAGTGGGACAATGATGGATATCTACACATATACATACTTCACATTAAATTGTCGAAATCTCTATTTTGAGGGCACCAATATATCTCTTAAACCAACTATGCTGGGGAAACTTGGCACGGATGCATAAATTGTAAATACCTTACTTACGGCGAAAACTGGAAGCTATTGGAAAAGGGGGTATGGCACCTCCCATACATACTGAACATCTCCTATCGCTTTTCTTTGGAACCGCTTACGCCAACATCCTGAAATTTGACACAGTGTTATCAATATCGAAAAGGAAATAGGTATAGGAAAAGGGGGCGCTTATGCTAAAGTCCTGAAATTTGACACAGCACACATGTATGTTATCAGTAGCGTACTTATGGCGAAAAGTGGCAGATAACGCCCTAAATTTGAAACAGCCACATATGTTATCAATACCTTACTTTCAGAGAAAAGTTGCAGGTATTGGAAGAGGGGGCGTGGCACCTCCCATACAAACTGAAATTCTTATATCGCTTATGGCTGGAACCGCTTAAGCCAACATCGTGAAATTTGAAACAGCTATATATGTTATTAATGCCATGCTCACGACGGAGAGTGACAGGTATTGGAAAAGGGGGCGTGGTACCTCCCATACAAACTGAACTTTTCATAACGCTTATCCCTGGAACTGTTTAAGCCAACGTCCTGAAATTTGACACAGCTACATATGTTGTCAATAACGAACTTGCTTACTTGCTGTCTTAATTAGCGTACAGCCATCGCAGGAGATCTGTCAGTTTCATCCCAAGCGAAATGCTCATCGCAGAGAAATTTTGGTACTTGGGCATGTCATCGCACAAGATTTCATTTCAAAAATTGCTTACGACACATAACGAAAATTACTGTGTTCGCAAAAATAACTTACTCCCCGTTGTTTTGAGCATACTTATAATAGAAAAACACAACTTCACCAAAAGCTAAGTTAAAAAAGCTCTGAAGCTAACTATTTAACAGTTCACCCTTGCGATGAGCGGTATACACATGCGAATCATCGCCAGAGATCTATCGCAAAACATGAACAATCGCTAATGGGGACAACAAGTTACGTCTAACAGGTCTATTCTGCGCTGGTAATAAAAAGTTTGTAACCGGTAAATAAAGTTCCTGTCAATTTTTAAACCCTTTTCGCATTCTGTGTACTCTTGCAACCGGTAAATTTTGTTACCATCTCATAAGCTGGTAACAAAGTATTGCCCCGTGAAATATCCAATGCCAGAATTTGCACAATTCTTCATAGCTGAATCGCTGAATATTTTAACTGCATTACCAACGTTCCTAGAATGGCGGTGACAAGAACTGGTAACATTTTTTGGTAATAAAATTCTCCGGTTACAAAAGCTTCGGTAACGCGCAGAATAGACCTGTAAAAGTGGTAGTTATTGGAATGGCTGCACCCATGAACCAAAAATACAAGATCACGCAGGCAGGAGAGTAGCCCGTAAGAATCGCATTTAGGAAAAAAGTTTAACGATTTTGACATTAGCCGTTTGTTTACATTTCTTCGTTGTTTACAATTTAGTGGTGGCTTTTTACTGCAATTTTCTTCATTTTCGCCTGTGACAACGTGTGTACACATAAGATAAAGAATAATTTAACACAACGGCATTATTTATAGAAGAATTTGCATAATAAAAATGATTATTCATGCGTTCAACAATTTCGGGGTTTTCTCCGTTCTCTTCGTTGTTTACTTCTTACAACAAAGATGGCGTCGAAATTTCGGCAGCAAGAAAATAACTTTTTTCTTTCTTTCCTTCCCGCGTGATCTTGTGTCTTTCGTTCATGGGCTGCACCTATATATGTACATATACATAGATAGGCAAGCATCACTGGGAACCATTTTCTCCTGGATTTCTAAATCGCATTGAGCGATTGTTACTTTCTTTTTAATTTTTGGGAAAGGGTAACATTTTTTGTGAAAATTTTTAAGAATTTTTTGAAACTTTGCACAAAGTATGAAATTTTAATTTTTATGACTTTCGTTATACATACACATGTATCTATATACATACCTAAAATGGATTTTCTCACACAAGCTCTTGACTCAATCGTTATCCATTCGTCCTGAAATATACTAGCCAGAAATGCGATTGCTTTATAAAAAGAGAACCATTTAGAAATATGAGTGTTTTTATGCTCTAGGAAATAATTTCTACAACTTCACTTACGCGGTTTTGCATTTTGCTGATACGCGGTTTTGAATTTTGTTGATACGCGGTTTTGCACTTTAAACGACGATATGGTCCTGTTATAGACTAACTACTACAAAACTCGCTTGGTGGCATTGGAGTTGAGTCATTTATAAGGGTCGTATTTATTGACCGATTTCGTTCAAGTTCGCAATGTGAGCCACCTGTATGATGAATTCGCTTGCAAGAAATGGACCTGCTGGGTTGCGCTGGAGGCGAGATATTTAGAAAATCCTTATTTTTAATACAACCAGGTTGAAATTTATAATAATAATTTCATGATAAGCAATTGTTTTGCAGAAAAGAGACCCAAGGATGGCGCTGCAGCCGTAATATAAAGAAACCCCATGGGTTTGGCCTGCTTTGGCCCTATGTTTATTTTACGTGAATTAACTTTTCAGATGGTTAAATAAAATTGTGTAAGCGCACCTTTGTCTGACGCCCTCATACACCCTTAAGGCGATCTTGCATTTACCACCGATTAACGAAATCGCTCGGCGCGGCCGTTTTCGCAGCAGTAAGGCACAAAGAAGCCAGTTCATAAATATTAAGACGAATTATAAAAGTGGCAAATTGGCTAGGAAAGATTCGACCACATCCGTCCAAGA
This sequence comes from Rhagoletis pomonella, assembly GCF_013731165.1. Classification (NCBI taxonomy): domain Eukaryota; kingdom Metazoa; phylum Arthropoda; class Insecta; order Diptera; family Tephritidae; genus Rhagoletis; species Rhagoletis pomonella. The sequence goes on along the minus strand of NW_023458570.1, from coordinate 57,358 downwards.
AGGAACACGGTTTGTATATCAATGGCTTCATTTGAACGATATTTAAGATCACACGACTCATTTAGCCAATGTACGGGAAAACTTTTCATCCTGAGGGGCTGCGAGGATTCTTGGCCCTCTTATAAACAGAAAATGCTCATTTGTTCTCTTAGGCTTCCTTATAAGGATTTTTATTGGCTTCCGCATCGGACCATTGTTGTAGTTGCAAGATCAAAGGAGATTATACACGCTTAGCAGAAATTTCACAGGTAGAAATAAGACCATCGCCAAAGCTTATGACATTGAAAGGGATTGGAATTCCATATGACATCAAAGAGATACTATTTTTGGCCTTTTTTACTGTACAGACCGTTTTTTATTTTAAACGCTATTTTTGCATTCGCCCACACAAAAGTTCTTATTAGGCGTCGCGAAGCAAGCGGGCGTTGGCTAGTAGTATTATAAAAATTTTCACACAAACGCGGTTTAACATAGATATGGTACATAAAAATCAAACATAGATATGACAATTTTTCGATAGTATCGAACTTCAAATTAGGAATGTTCGATATTTAAGAAAGTATTGATATCATGAATCGATTTAATTCATTGCATGTAAAATCGCTATGGCGATATATCGGGCTGAACAATATCGATATCGGAAAAATCGATGTTGAAAATCCTACTCCCAATTGAATAGAATATTAGACCTGCCTATCAACTCACCTAATTGTGTTATTTCCATCTTGTATATTTACTGAGGATTAAAACGGCATGCCGGTCGACTCAAGCGGTTTGTCAAACTTAAGAGCTAAATAAATCACACAAGCTGCTGATGAAACCTACTTTAGTATTTTCCCATACACTTTTTTGTAGATGAAAAATAAAATTCAACTTAAATATCGATCTTGCAGGTAAAGTATCGATGTCTTCGATATATCGACCTTGGAAAATCGATTCAAAAAATCGATTATCGTGCCATGAAATATCGATGTTCAGAATAATCCATACGATATCGAACATTTTTACTTCAAATATGGCCGATAGTGGTCGCCATCGATAGTTGCAATAGTGATGTTCCATCGATAGTGCCATCGATAGTTTGCCACCACTACGGTGAGCGGCTAATTTGTGATTTTGTCGTGATAGGGTAAAGATGGATAGCAACATGATACAAAAAAGAAGTTTCATTTAATGACATTCGTTGTTGTTGTTAACCATTTGACTTTTAATAAAATTATGACATTTCATCAAATTCATCCTACCCGATCACTAGAAGAAATATTTTTTTTTTAAGCAGAATATTTTATCAGTACATTCAAAGATGTGGAATATGACGAACTAGAAAATTATGCCGGCTACATGATTTCGAAAATGGGGTTGACGACTAGGTTTCAAAAAGCATGAAGAAAGTGTATACTTACATATCGTCGCTTAAAGTAGAAAACCGCGTATCGTCATTCTGCAAAACCGCGTAACTGACATTTTTTGCCAAAAATTGGATTTGCTCACACAAGATCTTGGCTCAAGCCTTATCCATTCGTCCTGAAATGCGATTTCTTTGTAAAAAAGGGAACCATTTCGAAATATGAGTGTTTTTACTCTCTACAAAATAATTTATGCAACCTCACATACGCAGTTGTGCATTTTGTTGATACACGGTTTTGTACTTTAAACGACGATCTGTTAGTTGTTTATCGGAGGGCGGTCTGTTCAAGCCGACTTCAGGTGTTTTGCATAAATTAAAAATTTGTGAAATTTAATGATGATGCGCTAATCACAAAGCCTAATTTTTTGCAAAATCTTATGAGAAATGTGAAAGTAAATTTGAACCAAAATATAAAAAGGTTTTATTTGGGAAGAACATTCTTTAGAATTCGACTTTTAAATCGCAAGATTGCATTCAAAATAAGAAAACAAAAAATAACAGAATAATGCGCGCGTGGTTTTTATTACAAAATGAAAAGAACAATTACGATGAAGTCTCCTTTAACAGTTTACATTTTAAATATTTTTAATAAAAACAAGTAAGAAAGTCTAAGTTCGGGCGGAGCCGAACATTAAATACCCGGCGCACGTATTTTCACCTTTCCGAAAGCTACCGCTACATGGTAAGCCGGGGCGTATCAATTTTGAGTAAATTAGAGTCCTTAGATTTCGAAATTTTGAAGTTTGAAGCAGTTCTGAAATTTACCGTTATATGAAAAGCGGCCTCAATTTTAGTCCGCTTTCAATAATTTTCAACGTTTTGCTTTTATGTGGCAAGCACAATAACCATACCGAGTTTGGTACAAATTGGTAGAACGGTTACCGAAATACATATATGTGATCATAAGTGGGCGGTGCCACGCCCATTTTCCAAAATTTTATCACAAACGTATTTCTTGGTTAAGAATTGTTGCAAGCATCAATTTTGAATAAATGATCTTTAATATTTACTGATTTATTGAAGATTTTGTATTTCTCTAAATTACCGTTATAAGGGATGTGGGCGTGGTTATTGTCCGATTTTAGAAATTTTCGGCCATTTGGTATGTTGTGCGAAGGCCAACAACTGTGCCAAGTTTGGAAGAAATTGGTGCAGCGGTTACAAAGATATACACATGTAACCATAAGTGGGCGTGGCTACGCCCATTTTCCGAAAATTTATAATATTCTTATTTTTCGTCTACAACTTATAGTAAATATCAATTTTGAGTGAATAATCTCCAGTAGTTACTAAAATATCGCAGTTTTCGTATTTCTGAACATTACCGTTATATGGGAAGTGGGCGTGGTTACAGTCCGATTTCGCCCATTTTCAATACCAACCTACCTTGGATAAATGGAAACCTACATAAAAAATTTCGTTGAGATATCTCAATTTTTGCTCGAGTTATCGTGTACACGGGCGGACGGACAGACGGACGGACAGACAGACATGGCTCAATCGATTTCTCTTTTCATTCTGATCATTTATGTATACATTTGTCTATATCTATCTCGATTCGTTTTGACTGTTACAAACAACCGTTATGTGAACAAAATTAATATACCCTTGTGCACAAGTGCGCTCGGGTATAAAAAGGTGCCAACCACGTAAGCAAAAAAAAGTACCAAGCACTAATAATGGTTTTTGATTTGAAATGTTATTACTTTGGTATAAATATGGGAAAGAAAATACTCTGATTTATTGTTTTAATATTATTAAAGTGGCAAGGCTGTTGATATTACTCACAATTTATGAAACTTCAAAAAATTTTATTATCCGTCAAAAGTTGTTTATTGAAACTACCTTCTTTTTACCTTCCTTTTATTAGCTCGGGATGTAACTATGTAATATTGATGCGCCTAAAAGATGCAGCGATTTCTATTCTCAAGTTACATATCTGCTGACAGTACGAATGGCAATTATAATAGGGAGGTTTTAGTTTTTTACACTATAATCTTATTTGTATCATGGATAGCAAGGCGAATTAATATGAGGTGATAGCAGGAGTACAAAAACAAAAATTTACATGTATTTTGTTTTTGCTTTGGCGGCTTAAACTGTCAAAATCTGTAAGAGTGTGTGTAGAAATTCAAACAAAATTTTTCAATTTGATATCAGAAGCCGTGCGGCGAAACACATACACAAAATCAGCTGATCTAGTAACACCACCTTATATAAATTCGCCTTGATGGATAGCATGGATAACATGATACGAAACTCTTGCTCTCGTGAGAGCGCTGTCAAAACGCACATTTTTTATAACATTTTCGAGTGCTGCCACACAGTGAAAAAATGATTGGGTATTTTTGAAAATATTTATGGGTATTTATTTTGCAAGTACATATAATGGGAACTAATAAACAGATACATGTTTCATTTTCCAATGAAATACGGTTAACAAAACGGAAAATTAAATCAGCAATAAATAAATACATAAAACATTTAATTTTTGAACAAAAAACGAGAACAGTAATTAACAAAATAAGAAAAAACTTAAGATGCGTCAGAATATGCCAAATATAACATCAAATAATATGGAAAATTAAATCAACAATAAGTAAAAATATCAAATATTTAATTTTTGAACAAAAAACGATAACATTAATTTACAAACAAAGAAAAACTTAAAACGCGTCAAAATTTCAGAAATATGAGATCAAACTTCATAAAATATAATACTGCTATACAGCAGTAAAGAAAATAACTATTGCTTTTAAAGCAAATAAACGTATTTACATATTTACAAAAATACTGCCATAAGAATGATTTTAAGCGAATCTATATCCACTTATGAATAATATAATGCTATTTTACCAATTCCAAAAATTTATTCTACAGATGCGAAACACACAAGATTTTTGTTCTGAAATTAGGGGTGCTCAAGTCTATATTAAAAAATTTTAACAAAAAGAAGATTCTAATCCTTATGAATAAGGCCAAAACAAGATTCTGACACTTTTTAACTTATCAAATAAAATTTAACCTACACCTATTCTGGACAAGTTGAATCAAATTCTTTAAGGAAACGTTTTTCTAATTCTTTCAAATAATCTAGGAATTGCTGAGGCGGCTTAATCAAATTACATCGGTCAATTTGTCTTTGCTGGGTGAAATAAAATTGACTGAGGGTCGTCGTTATCTAAATATGGCAAGGGTTGAGAGCAAGTATGTGTCTTAAAAATTTTCAGGTAAAGATAGCCGCAAAAATAAGCGTACGCATTCTAATTTAAGAAATGTACTTCTAAATCCTCGGCATCATGCTGTTCCTCTAATCTAAGTCTGTTAAACGTATGCTCTGGTCGAGGTAGACTTTGAAATTCCTGCCAAGAAATATCCCGAACTACATTGTCATTGCACACACTTTCTAATATTTGATTGCACTGTTCTGGTAAAAAACGTTCGTTTTGTGAGACGGGTTGGCAGTTTCCATTTATTACGATGTTTGTATATCGTAAACCCCAAGACTTTTTAAACAAATTGCAGAACATATAAGGTGTTATCCTTACACTTCCGCCACCCACTCTTCTTACCTGTCCGAAATAGTTCTCTAAAACGTCCTGGCAAAGTCGTCTCGTTTGTAAGGTATTGAAACCTTCGTGCGACAAAAAGCGCCACAAACGTCTTAAACTATTAATATTTAATATCCAACCGTTGATGTAATTGAAAGAATTTGTAACGTCAGACCCAGTTTCATCTTCTACTCTAATTGTATTCAAAATTTCTAAAGCATCTTCCACAAATTTAATTTGTTCCGCTGCTGCTGAAAAAACTTTTTCGTTGGCAAAATAGCATCAACATTACTACTATTAAATATATCAAAGAGCTTATTAAAAAATAAAACGTATTCCGCGGTGTTAAAAAATGTTGCGGGAGCACAAGTCAAATCTCCCGAGCTGTAAGCGGCTAACATACCTGAACCAACAGTGCCACTAAAGACCTGGGATGCTAGTTTAACACTCATTTTTTGGAAACTATTAGGAAAGATGTGTGCTTCCGATAGCTTTGGAGCGCAATGAACAGGGTTCTGTGAATCTTTATTATAAAAATGTATCATATCTTTCCAACTTATCGGACGCGATTTAAAGCTTACCTTATTTTTAGAATTTTCTAGGCAATTTCTCGTACTTTTAAGGAGGTGGAGGTAAAAAAAGAAAAAATATGTCCTTATCATTTACTTGAAAATATGGTCGTTGTTCTGAAACTCCTAAAATGCGAGCCAAATTTATGAAATTAGAACCCTGATCACACACAAAATGGCAAGGTATAAGACCTATATTCTGCATTTGAGTAATGGCCTCAAAAATATATTTTTGGCTACATCTCCTTTACAGGAACCATGAACTATAAAATATGATACCGGATGGGTCCACGATACCCCACCGATACCTTGGACCATAAGAGTCATTGCGCTATTACCAATCTTACAGGTGCGATTCTCGTCACCATAGTCTTCAACTCCTACAATTTTATCGTATTTTGGAATATACTGCATATGGCACTTTAGTGACATTTCGTCACACGAAATTGATACAAATTTTTGGCCCTGCGAAAAACCTCGTGATCTTAACTCTAAACATTTAATGGAACTATTGCTACAACCTGGGTCACGGGGCCATCCCGAAACGAACTCGTCAAGAGTTCTCTCTTCCGGAAACCTAAGAATGGGCTTCAGGTGTATATATGCTAGAGGAGAACGGAAGTATACACCTAAAGCCAATGTTTTGAAGTGATTGTCGTATCTACGACCTTTGGGATG
>NW_023458570.1:33130-51142 GCF_013731165.1 Rhagoletis pomonella | reverse complement strand
TTCAAAACAATTGTTTTTGACAGCTCAAACGTGTGAGAAGATTGAAAACATTAATTAAATTTAAACCATTATTAAAAAGGTGTCAGCTTGCAATTGTTTCGCTTCCTAGAGTTTCGCAAAATAACAAACTGTTTGGATTCAACCCAACCCAACTTCACGATTTGCAGGAAAAGCTGGTTTCGCCATTAACAAATCTTATGAAACGTGGTGGTGAGTTAATCATATATTAAGTATACTGAGAAGATGACAATAAGAGATAATCTTTTGATTATAATTAAACATCCACTGAGAAATCGGCTGTCAGTATTTCAAACTTAAGACGACTACTGCTACGGTGCAATGCAAGTTATAAAAATTTGGAAAAGGTGCAAACTACCGACTCTTGGATATGATATAAGTAGCTTTACTTTGATTTTTGATGTTCGACTACCTGTAATTTTACTTGCACATACACATTTAACACTACTCCAAAATTCGTTTAGCGATAATTCGGTAATATACCTTTTAGTCAACATTTTAATATGAATGTTGTATTTAATAAGCACACCATCGAAATATGTTTTAAATTTGTAGTTTAAAATATGCAAACAGATTCTGACTCGAGCTCGTCTTCTACTGAAACTGAATGGGCTAAAATGTTTTTTTAATTTTCTCAATTTTTATAAATATTATAGAAAGTTTGAGACTTCAACTCACATGTCTTTTGTTATAGAATTAACTATATTTTTTTTAAAAATTAAAATTATGTAAGGAAAGAAATAATTTTCAAAACCTGTCAATACATTTTACCACTATTTTTGTGAGCCCAGCTGTACATACATACGTAATACCTTTGATTTGTTTTAAAGTAATGAATTTTTATATTGATAATACTATATGTATTATTATTTGGTTGTTATATTGTTAATAATAAAAAATACGTTTAAAATGACCTGATTTTTATGGCTTTGTACTGATTTTTTATCCCAACTGTACTGATTATGTCACTATAATATCTGGCCACCCTATCCTACACCCAAGCGTCTAAACCAAATTGAATATCTACGAAATATTAAGCAAAGAAACCTCTAGCCTTAAAACCATTAAGAGCACACTAAGCTTGGGTTAACTTTTGCAAAACCTTATTAATTTTACTACAAAGTTATCATAAAATCTGGCAAGTCTTAAATGTATTTGTATTATAGTTAATATTTCCGTAATGTACTACTTTCAGCATAATTTTTGAAAAGTTTTGTTAATCTATTTAAATGTTTAATCAACATGTTAGACAATGCTACAAAATAATACATGCATATACTGACCTGGCCCCGTCCTTCTCCTGATTAGGGAAGTTAAAAAAGCGTTGTCCACCGGAGCGCCCAAGAACGCACGTCTTCTTAGCCTTTAGCATTTTCGCTATAAAACACAAATTAACCACATTACTTATATTTAAAAGCAATCACTACATTTATTGTATATTTACCTATCAATTTTGAGTATCCTTGCGTATTTATAACTTTATTTTTTGATGAAAAGCATCCCACGCCGGCCTCATCACAATTTCACAAGCATTCCTTGAAATGAACTGTTTTCGACGCTTATTTTTCGCTGCTTTTTTCTGGCAACCTGATTTTTCGCTTATCAGCAACTGATAGCCCCCTGAACTTTCTGAGCTGCCAAGTCGTAAAACGAGTTTAAGGGCATTCTCAGAAGCGAAATGAGAGAGTTTCGTATCATGTTATCCATGATGGATAGTAAAAACGCGGATGATGCAATTGCAATGCTTTTGACTTAGGTTTTTTATGTATGTTTTACTTAAATGTATTTATATTATACCTGTTTGTATTACAAACAAATATATATAGGAATTTAGCCTCATTTATCAAAAATTCAATTAACGCACATGGCTTGAATGTATCTCTTCGGCGATATGCCCACTGCTAGCATCAAGACGAAATGAGGTTAGGGACAGTGTTGCCACTCAAAAAAAAAAATTACCTACCACAATTAGTACAAAGTCGCTCTCAGACTACCAAAATGTAACTTCATTGAATATTTGATTTAAATATTGTAACATATGTATGTCAGTAGGTATGTACCTACAGCTCTTTATTAAAAAATCAAATACAATTTTTCCATTCAGGCAAACATTTTCGGCTACTCGCTTCTTGATTTTATTTTTGAACACTCCTCATTTTGATCACTGCAATAAATTTTTTTATAAAGGTACAGTTCACTCTATTGGCCTTATTAATAAAAAATAAAATTTGTGGGTATGAAGTTTTTTTAAATTTGGTATAAAACTGGACTTTTACTTTAAATTTGGTATACATTTTGAGCATCGGTTTGCAGTTCGGTGGTATATCGTTTTTGCGGGCTGCAGGGGACTCGTTTTTGGACCCGCCGGTAAGTCGTTTTTGCGGCCCGCCGGCGAAGTGTGCTTTTCATCCGACGGCGAGTCGTTTGCGACCGTCGCCGGCGAACAAATTGTTCACTAAAACGAGTCGGAAACGACGTCGTTACGACTAGTTTGGCAAATTGGGTAATTACGCATATATTCAAATACCACAATAACTATTTCATTCATAAACGCATGCGCGTATTTCTCAAGGCCAAATAAACTCATTCATAAAAACAACCGCAGCACATCTCCCCGAAAACAAATCACCAACAAGCGCAACTTTTTAAGTCCGACACAAAAATTCTAAACCCTAAAAATTAAGAAATCTCGGCCAGCCAAGTGAAAAGTGGCAACTATTTCACTATAATCCAGTAAAATAAGTTATCTCGAATTTTGGTAATTTTTGGCAAAACAATCTATTTCTCTGTTCCATACCAATATTTCAATCATTAACTAATATTTTAAGGTGTACTTTTAATTAATATTAAATAAATACATTATTTTTTTTTAAATAAAATCAAAACTCCTAAAATCACAAACATATGTGGTTTTATCGAAAGTTCACAAATGTAACGTGGCAACCTAGCTCGTTTGCACATTTTTCGGTCCGAAATTGTAAAATTTTTGTCCATGACGCGCCACGATTTTTGTACAGGTGGGTCAATGTGCCTTGAACACCATTTGTATAAATGCAAACAAATTATTTTATTTATTTTTTAATATTAAAAATTTCTATACTTCAAAGCGTTTATAAAAATATATTTACATATATCCACGGATGATTTTTAATTTTTTTCATTCGTAAGCAAATCTTCAGTACCATAAAAAGATTCAACCACAACAAAGTACAAGCAATGCGATGTCTAAGTTATTACAAGTCCACTGTACATATCCATATATATGTCTGCATGTAAGCGTGTAAATATGTCAACTCAAGTTTGTTTTTAACCCATTTGAGCGGAGCAAGTTTTTTTCTTTCCAGTGGTTAATAAAATACATTTTTATTGAGCTTTGTACCACGATTGTTTATTAAGAAAAATTGAAAAAGCAACAAAGTCTAAGCGGTAGAAGTTATAGCAGCTATTTCGGAGATCACCACATCTCTTCATCAGACTTCTTTTTTCTAGACTTCAGCAGGGATCGAACCTGCGTAATCGATGTTCAAAATCAGAAGCGTTAACCACTGAGCTATGTTGCTAATTCATTTTCCTTATTCAACCAACTACTATCAAGTGCAGCTGATTTGCCGCTATTTAAACCCGACAGCGTGGTTGTTGTTTTCAATTTTTCCTAATAAACAATCGTGGTACAAAGCTCAATAAAAATATTAAAAATAATATGTTAATAAGCCACAATAACACTGACAAAAAAAAATACATTTTTTTTAGTTAATTTTCATGAAAGTTACATGTATCGTCGTGAAGATGTTTTCATGCAGAATTTTAAATGAATTATTATTATTCTCCATATAAAATGTACGAATATGGCTTTATTAAATGTAAACTTATGCGAAAACCTAAATATTTCGTCAACCTAGGGTTAATTTTGTTGGCGTCGTGGCAATTCGCAGAAATTTAATAATTTGGCTTCTGATGGAGGACGGCGAGGGGAAGACGAAATCAGATCAATCGTACATATGCATGCACATATTTACATTTATAAATGCATACATATTTATGCGTTTGTCTTTTTGGATGAATGAAAAATTTCATATGTGTAGTGATTTAGAGATTGTGATTTCAAGAATGTGCTGTGGTGCGTATACTTACGGTGACCATATTAACCAACGTAAAATAAAGGACTTTTTTTCAAAAGGATTTGGGAATACGTACATACAACTTGTATGAGAAAAGTACCTTACCCATATCGTAATTTAAATCAAATATTTATCAGTTAATTATATTATTTAATTGTACAAGCACCCCTGCTGTAGCGAAAAATGAAGCCAAATCCTTTTCAAGAACTTCGCCATCCTTTGCTACCAAAATGCGTTTACCATAATTCATACTGCACGACGAAGCCAGCACACAGTGGTTCAAAATTAGAATTGAATGTTCATAATTCACAGCCTTCATTTTTCAACTAATTTTTACTAAAAACCAAAAAAAAAAATATTTATTTTGGTGAACATTTTTTATAACATTTTGCTACTTTTTCTGCATTTTCCACTAAAAAATTTAATATAATCAAATAAAAAATCACAAATCAAACTGGTCTTCGTTTTGGTTGTTTGTGTCAACTGGTCTCTTGAAATCATTGTAAGCTTTCATAAAATTACGAACACTAAATGCCAATTTTTAACGACTGTGCAGCAGGGGGTTTATTGTTCTCTTACGGTGGAACTGGAAACTCAGCGTGTAACACGATCCTGGGCTAGGGCTGCCAGATATCTCTGTTGCCAAACCGGGACACTTAAGAGTGGGAAAGGCATCTCGCTCCCTTCCCTTTCGTTTCGACAAAAATTACGTACGAAAGGATGTAGTAAAATTTTATTTTGACAAACAAAAACAAAAACATAAAAACATGAGATCATGAGATCATTACAACGTACACCAGCAAAACAAAACAATTTATCACAACTAAAGCACAGAGAATTTTTCACAATGCATGTACCTTTTTGTTCCTTATAAAAATACAGTTTATACTAAACACATCAGAAAACATAAAAATAAAATTTCTAAACATTGTGCAAAACTCGGGAAAATGCAATAAATTTGCATACAAATTTGCAACTTTCTATTCAGTCTTTTTTTTTTTAAATTTTGAAAATTAAGTTTTGCAGCCCATAAAAATTTAGTTGATTTTTGGTATTGTTTTTACTGAGAGTTTCTTCCATACAAACTATGTTCGACATTTTTTTGTATGTGGAAGACACTGTCAGCAAAAAATAAATAATTGCAAAAAATCAACGAAATTTTCTGGTAACTTCAGACTTGCACTTTACTAATTGGCTCAAAAGCTACATTTTCAAAATTTTTCTAAAAGATCTGATTAGAAATTGTGATCTAATGAAAGAGTCTCCGAGCCAATAATTTTGTACGGCACGGTACTTATAAGTAATCTAGGTTTCACGAAACAAAAAAAAATTAAATACAAATTTTAACGTATTTAGGTACATACTTATATTAATCATCAACTATTGCTTGTGCAAAACGTGCTAAATTTAAAAAAAAATACGCATATGAAAGTGCACCAACCCAACTCGTAATAAATTTAAGTATACAAATTTTAGTATTTAGTATAGAAATATTCAATTCAAATCCGCCAATATTAAAATGAAGCGCTTTGCACTTAACGGATACTTTTTCGTAATTACGTAAAAAAAAAATATTTAAATTCCATGCTGCCTGTAATGGGATTTGAACCCTGACGCTCTGGAAATTAGCAAATTGTGGCAAGCATCTTCGTGCACTCAGCTACAGCCAGACATGTAAATGTGCACTCAAATGTTCAGTTTGATTCAACATCACGTGTTCGTGGTATGAAAGTATTGTTTTTAAATACGAACACGATAATCAAACAAAAAATATTCATGTTTACCATGCGTTATTTCCCATAGTAAATTCATAAAATTTTTCTTAATATTACAACGCGTTTTTTCTCTCAGTGTAGTCATTTTTATTCAAAATTTAAATCGAAAACCGGGACACTTAAACGAAACTCGGGACATTTTAAGGTTGGACCGGGACACCGGGACAAATAGTCTAAAACCGGAACATGTCCGGGAAAACCGGGACGTCTGGGAGCCCTATCCTGGGCACAACTTTCCCTGTGCTTTATAGATTGTACAAAGATTACCGATTAAATAGAAACCCTTAAGTGGGTAGGAAACAAACTGGCGAAGGTTTTCATTATATTTTACAAGGGATATTTTTATTTTTCATAGTCTGTGTTTAAAAGTTTACCTCTGAAAAGTGCAGAGCTGATTTAAAGGACAGTTTAAGAAATAAAGGACGGATGGTCACCGCACGTATACTAGAGGCGATGCAACTTTTTTGGCGTCTCGCCGTTTGTCTTGGTTCAATTCCCGGACGGACCAGGCAATACATTATTATTATTTTTTTTTTTTTAATTGCCATATCCATATTCCATTTTAAATTTTGCTATTGGTTTTCTTTAAAATAATATAAACGGATATGTAGGTACATAATAATAATAATAATAGATTGGCGCTTACACATATGTTAGTGTTTGGCCGAGCTTCTCCTCCGACTTGTGGCGTGCGCCTTGATGTTGTGACACAAAGCGGAGGGACCTACAGTTTTACGCCGACTCCGAACGGCGATTGTATTTTTATGAGAAGCCATTTTTCATGGCAGAAATACACTCGGAGGTTTGCCATCGCCCGCCGAGGGACGACCGCTGTTAAGAAAAATAACCCTTTTCTATATGTAGATACATACGCATGTATAATTTCACATAATCGCTCAAATTTGCCAAAGGTTACTGAAAGCTTTGTTGTAGGTAAATGTTTTCATGAAAATATTAGTTATTGGAATTAAAATTTTATGCGAATGTATTTGCATATTCACAAAAAGAGAACAAGTTAAAAAATTTAACAAAAGTTACAAATTAATGAAAATTAGATTTGCCATATTTTCGTTTATATGCTCGCAACACGTAGAAGAGCAGATTTTATGTTGCTCAACATTTTATTAAGTTATCAACATTAAATCCAACAGAATTTCTGTCTGTTAACAAGCGTTTCTACATTCCGTGGTTAACTTTTCCAAAGCTGTTAATTTTTCTTCCGCGGATAGTTTCCACTGTCAATTTGCACCTTCTCTATCTATCTAAGTTCTCTGGTATACCGCTCTAAGTCTTATTTGTTTTGCAAATTGATACAATTGGATCGTCTTTTCCACTTACTTTCAGTTTCTCAATGCTGTATAGCCGGAACCAAGTAATCGATGCTGCTTACGTTTACGAACGCTTAAAATCCAGATGGAACGGGTTTACAGAAATTAATAATCCACTTAAACACGATTAAAATTTAAAACAATATGACCACAGACACTTTTGATTGTGCACGCCAGGGTTGCCAGGATGTACATATATGGGATTTTATACTTGCTGATCCCGAATCCGAGGTCGGTTAACCTCCATAATGCCAGGTTGGAGGTCATTTGAGGATCAAAAAGGACAAAAAATGTATTTAAAAAAAAAAAATGTTTTTGTTATTGTTGTTTTGTAACCGACCTTGGATTCGCATTCAGGGCGTCGAATAATATAGGGATATAGAGGTTTGGTTCAATATGCGATTTTTTTTTTGTAAACCTGTGCAATAAATGAAAAAAAATTTCATAAAAATAGTTGTAAATAAGTAATATACGAATAATATAGGGATATAGAGGTTTGGTTCAATATGCGGATTTTTTTTTTGTAAACCTGTGCAATAAATGAAAAAAATGTCATAAAAATAGTTGTAAATCTTATAAATATTATAAATATGAAAGTTTGTATGTTTGGATGTTTGGGAAATCATCACGCGGAAACGACTGCACGGATTTGCATGAAATTCTGTACGCAGATAGCTTATGGGCCGGATTGGTTAATAGGCTACTTTTTTAAGAATTGCCACCTGTTTGAAAATGAAATTTTGGTCAAGGATGGTTTATGACCTGGATTGAAAAATATGCTACTTCCTTAACCGGTTTTCCGATCAGAACGAAATTTAGTACACTTACTACGGATTTCGGAAGGATGGTCTTAGACTGAAAGTAAGTCCGATAACTCAAGGCCCCTCCCATACAAATTGGAATTTTCATATTACGTACATATCTCTGGAAGTATTTGTGGGAGAGAACTGAAACTTGGTATAGTGATATGTATGTGAAATCAATGTTGGCATTCATCGATTGATGTTTTAATTAGTTAGTTAATTCGATTAAATTCAATCTGATTACAGTTAATCATGAATAATTTTAAACCGACTAAACAGTTAATCGTAACCGCGAATAAAAAATTAATTTTTAATCATTTACTATTAATTTGATCAAGTAGGTTTGGTGATTAATTAAGTTATGCTGGAATTTCCCTGTGCACACAAAGCAAGTTAATCCGGTATGGCTAAGTCGGGGTTCCTCATCAATCTAAGCAATTTGGTGTGCATTTTCATTAAGATATGTACCAACAAACGTTTTACAAACTAGGTTTGTAAAAGTTCCCAGTTTATGTATTACTAATAACAATAATTATTATTTTTTTATATTACGTGCTTTTTATAAGCGTAAAACACAAAATAATTACTATAACTGGTGTTTGGTTTCAAACTCGGACAAACTAGACAAATTAATCAGATTTTATTTTTAATTGGATTACCGATTAATGAGTTAAATTAATTAAACGTAATCGCAGCCAGCGATTAACGATTGAAAAAATGTTATCATTAATCGTACAGTTGATTACGACTACTTAATTTTAATCGTCAAACGCGATTAACATTTTAATCGTTAATCAGATTAACAGTTTGCCAACATTGTGTGAAATCATGTTCATATTCACGGAGAAAAATGGACGTTTTTGGAAAAAAGGCGTAGCACCTCCCATACTGACTGAAAGTTTCATATTGCATATCTCTTCAAATGTTTGGGGTAAAGCACTCAAGCTTGGTATGGAAATACATATGTATGCATGTATGTATGTGAAATACCATACTCATGGAGAAAAATGAGAGTTATTCGAAAAGGTGGTGTGGCAACTCCCATGCAAATTGATTTTTCTATGCTGCATATCTCTGGAGGTGTTTATTGCAGAGGACTGGAACTTGGCACCGAGATGTGTATACAAAATTAATTCCATACTCATAGAGAAGAATTTGCGTTATTCGAAAAGGGGACATGGTTCCTGCCGTACAAATTTACTGTTTTATACTGCTTATCTCTAGAGGTGTTCATGGTGGAGTACTGGGACTTGGTACTGGGGTATGTAAAATCAATTCAAAATTCATGGAAGAAGATTATGGTTATAAGAAAAAGGGGCGTGGCACTTCCAGTACAAATTTACTTTTTCTTGCCACATATCCCTGGAGGTGTTTGTGGAAGGCAGAATTAATTTCATTAAATGGAAAAGGGAGAGCCGGGTTCGACCTTATAATCTAAAGCTCTCTTGAGGCATTTGCTACAGTAATGAGAAGTGGTACTTTTACTACTACTTCTACTGGTTACTAAATTTGAGTTGGAAATATTAGAACTCGCCGTGGCACCTCCAAGAAGATTTCACGTTCACGCGTCGTATACCTGGAAACATTTTAAGGTAAACTTAGAGGGATTGATATATTGCGTATGCCTAGCGCGCAGACGAGATTTTATAATTTCGTAGTTTTAAACGGCCTTAATACCTTAACTCGCTTAAATAATAACGAGCTATAACGAAATGGGCACAGAAATAAAATCTAACATCATTAAATTATTTTTCCTATTTGTACAAAAGCGCGGGGTGAAACCCGCGGGTATAAGCTAGTAAGTAATATATTACTTACATTTGACACTGACTGTAAATCTATATCCATAAAAAGCTCCGGCCACAAAACAACTGACGCCATCTGATCATTCAGTGTCATGGATACGGTTCATTGCAACATAGGATTATCAGGCGCATATTTCCCATAGAGGGGATGCCATTTGACCACTGGGTTATCTGACTTGGCACCATTGATCTTTTTTATGAGGCTATTCGGATGACCGTATTTAGGAAAGTTACGACCACCTAAAACCATCCGGGAAAGGATACGGTAGATATAACAAAAGCCACTTTCAAGCAGTTTTTTAGAGATCACACCATTTTAGTAACCAAGAAACGCTGGAACAACTTTTCACCTTGCGAAACTTTCAGGAATTTCTATAAAAGGAAACGCTTACAGGTCACTTCCTAATGTGGAACCAGAACCTGTATTCACCTATGTGACATGTAGGACAGAATCGAAAAGGTTACCAAATTGAAAAATAAATTATGTACCAAATTTTATATATAAGGAAAAAAATGACCAATTTTGGTAAAAAATTACCAAAGTGGCAAAGCCGGTTATGATCCCTAAACGCGGCCGCAAAAAGAAGTTCTGCCTCTCTTTTCTGGCATCACGGATAGGATAATTTACGCATAAATGTTCAAATTTTAAATTTGATTTGGTATAATTATCATAAAAGCACGTTTATTACATACAATAAGTGAGTGATGAAACAAACATTTACAGCCAGTCATAGATGTTTGTGTTGCTTTTGCTTCGCTTATAGAAAACTTAAGTAATTACATATCGCAAATTTGCTTCAAGAGTGTCACAATCCAAACAATTAAAAACTCGACAAGTACAGCTTTAAAGTTTTGAATACATATTTTCTTCTAGTGAGCTACTGGCAATAGGTACAGCTATGAAATTTTAACACATCATAAGGCCAGGTAGCGGTCTGCGTACTTATCTAAAGTGTTTTTACTTTATTTTTTTTTTGATTATGGAACTATTGCAGCAAATGTGCGATATGTAGTTGCAAGTGAATGTAAAAAAGTATCATTGCTAAGCTGTTCTCATAAATATTATAAGAGAAAATTCATTTAAGATGCATTACAATGCCTCATATAAAAAAATCAGGGACTAACTAAATTTAATTCTGAAACATTCTACATACATACATACATACATATGTATATACATAGCAGTACAATATATTCAAAAATTGCTTCCGGAGCATAAAGTTCGTAAAAGTTCTATTAGTAAATATGTTAATATCTTATTCGTGATTTTTGCCGCTTTGCAGATTTTACAAGAATAAGTTTGAAATGTATTTACGTACATTCATATGTCACCATTTAATGATTTCAGTTAATTATTCTACACATTAGACTAATATATTCTTTAATTTCACGTAAATTGCCTACATTTAGCCATGTAAGCATGTATAAATTATATAACAATGAAGTATGCGAGCAGTTCATGTGTACATATCTATGTATGTATACCCAGATATACACGCAAGTAAAATATATAAAGCTTAATAATTAAATACATATTTTCGTACACATGCAATTATTTGCACATCTGCATAATATTTAATGGAAACCGAATTCATATTAGTACATACGTGCATACACACATACAAATTATGTATGGCAAATAAAGTTATTTAACAATCCATAGTTATTTGCAAGTATCTAATGCAATATTTCTAAACATAAAAATAGTTTACAGAAACAAGTGGTAACATTGTTTTTATTTTTCTAATTGTTTTAAAAAACGTATTAAAAAATATTAACAAACTTCTATGGGATTCAACTATTGGTTTTGCAACAATAACAAAGACATGCCTAAAGCTGCGAAAATAACCCATTATTATTATATTAGTTACATGTTCCAAACCAAATTTTATTAGTTATAGTAAAAGGTATAATTTCATTTCGTGTAATTCAATAAATACGTAAGTAACTAAGCATCAGTATATATCATATGCGTTAAACGATTCTCAATATAAACCTTAAAAAAAAAATTGCTTAATTTTTTTATTGGTGTAACAAATCCATTCATAAGATATGTCTAATTCAATTAGATTGTGGCTTGGCAAAGAAAGCTAAAGTTTGTCCGATCTATAGTGAAATCTTAATTTTAATTTACATACTATTAGCAAACGATATACAAAAACGTGCAAGATGCTGTTGCTGTGCAACGTAAAGAAAAACATATGTAGGTAAATGACTTTTCAATAGTTAGATATCCAACAACCGATTAACTGCATTCTTGCTTTTGTGTTCTAAAAT
The DNA here is from genome assembly GCF_013731165.1 of Rhagoletis pomonella. Lineage (NCBI taxonomy): Eukaryota > Metazoa > Arthropoda > Insecta > Diptera > Tephritidae > Rhagoletis > Rhagoletis pomonella. The sequence goes on along the minus strand of NW_023458570.1, from coordinate 39,018 downwards.
GCGATTGCTTAAATTACTATACCGGACCATACAGCTTTTAATCCCACCACTTTGTTACAGGAACTTGCGATAATTCCTAAAGTCCACCTGCTCGTCACTCAAACCAACTCCTGTCAAATCGCCCAATACACCAAAACCATAGAATTCAAAGTTCATAAAAATCTCTTAAATTTTAATTCGTTTCTATGTATGTACAGTGACGAGCAAAACTGTAACATGGTGTAACACTTTTTATTTCAGCCACCGCTAAATTTCCAAGTTCTAACGACTCTCATACTTTTGTTGTATATTCTTGTTAGTACATCCCTACTCCCTCTCTCATAACGATTTGAAGTCAATACAACAACAATAAAAAAACCAGCAAACAAAAATGTAAATTAAGGCAGATGTTTAAGTTTTGCACTCACTCTCAGAGTCTCAGTTTTGCATTTGACAGTTATCTCGTACTTAGTTGGAAGTCAGATGACTTTTTTCTATATTGTAATTTATTGAAGAAGTGATCACCAGTAAATAACATAGTTAATCAGGAACCATAAATGTAAATAATATATTTACTGCGGCAAGGCGGGACCGCACGAAAAGTGGCAAACAATTTGCTACTTGAAAATGTTAAGACTGAGAAAAAATATAGCCTAAAGTGTTCCCAAGGACAAACGAAGTCTGTCAAAAAATATTACGGTACGATATCTTGTGAACTTAGCAGCATGTAGCGATGCAGCCGCTATTACAGAAGCTCTTAAGGCTGATTCACATACAACTTTCTTCGCTTTGCTTGATAGTTCCTTGCTTTGACATAAGAAGATCGATGTAGGCAAATGCAAGAGTATGCTCACATAACAAACGTTTGAAGCAAAGCAAAGCAAAGCGAAGCAAAATCTTGGGCAACTCTCAACTTTTGCCCGCTTTGGCAATCAGCTGTCTCTATGTATCTTTTCTCGTGCGCTTGCATTTGCATTTAATGACAAAAATAGGGTAAATAGGAAATTTTATTGCTATTATTAAAGCATATTATTATATTGTTATCAATTTTACAGAGAAAATATATGGAGGAAAAGGAGAACGCAAAAGCTGTCAAAGCGTTTATTGTAGCATACCTTCTGCGTTTCACGCTTTGTTGTCAAAGTTTGAACTGTCAAGCAAAGCGAGGAAAGTTGTATGTGAATGGCCCTTTAAGGTATTAAACTTTAAAGCAAATCAATAGACAGCGAGGCAAAGAATTGCCAAATTGAGCGCAAAGGCATCATAAAGAAGAAAAAAGCAAATTTGATCATAATACATGTGCGAGTGTGGCAGCATTTCGCTGCATCGCACGAAAACCGAACCGTTGTCTATTGGGATATGTTAGGCCGTTCAGAATGCAATAAAAAATATATTTTTTAGTTTCAATTGAAGGTTATTTGGTCTGACAATACTAAATTAATCGCTTTCAATCAGATGATCGGGCATGGTATTGGATTAAAGACTCAAATTAAGCCCATGTGCATCATGTAAGGCAAACTGTGAATCACATACTACGTTTATACGCATGCATAAGTCGCTTTAATTCATTTCGCCGCGATTCAAAACATATGTATAAACTGAATTTCAATTCGCTTTGAAAGAGCGAAGTGTTTTGGCTCACAATCCATTTCAAATCGGTAGTTTATTTCTCCAGGCAGTTAGAAAGAGTGTATAAACACCGCTCCCACTCAAAGCGAATTGGAGATCAGCTGTTCCGCTCAAATTACAAATAATCGCATCAGTATTTAAAAGCTGATTAATAATAATCGTTATTTTCTTTGCCACGATTTTATAATGCCGAATAAAACTAGATTTTTATCACTTTCCATTATGTTAACTTATAAAATGTCAAATGAAAACAGCTTATTTTGTTTGCTTTTGAAGACGGTTACTTTGATGCCGATATAAAGCCGTAAGTATAAACACTAGAGCGAAATGTGTACGGTGTCAATGCGCTTTCAATTGAGTCGATTATTCTGTGCGTATAAACGTAGTAACAGTGGTATGCCAAATCGCGTCCAGGAAATGAAATAAGCAAAAAAGTACTGAGCATTGTGTTAGTAGTTTTTTTTTGTTGAAAATTGTTGAAAGGTTCTTAAAAATATATGAGTGCAAAACTGTAACATCTGCCTTAAGTTACATTTTTGTCTGCTACTTTTTTTATTGTTGTTGTATTGACTTCAAATCATTATGAGAGAGGAAGTAGGGATGTACCACCAAGAATATACAACAAAAGTATGAAAGTCGTTAGAACTTGGAAAGATAGCGATGGTTGAAATAAAAAGTGTTACACCATGTTACAGTTTTGCCCGTCACTGTAGGTGCAGCCATAAAAATTTGTACATACCCAGCCAGCAAAATATCCGGAAACGTATCCGAAAATGGAAACAATTTCGTATACAAAACTGATGTTTCATCCGTTTTCCGATTCCGTTTTCGAACGTTTTTCAGATCAATTCTCCCACTAAAGTGTTCAGCCGAAACGTATGTGCAGAAAAATATCGAAAATGGTTGTAAAACGGATGCGCTTTCGGCTGTTTTCCTGAAATTTGTCTGATTAAATTTTTCGTTGAAAACGATTTCATTATGAACTTCACAGAAACTTTTTTATAGTTACTGGAAACCAAACAAAAAACAATTTTAAGATTTAGCAATTATTTCAATTTGAATAAATAATTTTAATGTTTTGCTTCTGACGGAGTTCGAACCTGGGACCTCCTGAAAGCTAACAAATACTAGCACACTTCTCTGCACACTCAGCTACTGACGAATACGTATATATGTTATCAAATGCTCAGTTTGAACAAATATTTTTAAATAATTGTTTTGAAATAATATGATGACATTTTTCGGATTAACAAATATGGAAATCGTTTTCTGCACGTTTCCGTATACGAAAAATGTACGAAAACTGCACTTTCGGCAAAAAGTACGTTTCTCTGCTGGCTGGGTATATCTAATGTGTCTGTCGAACGCACGAATACGTATGTATATGTTTGCAGAATGCTAAGGCGATCCGCCTCTAAGCTGAATAGCAAAATGGCTAAAATTATATCCGCCTGAATTACGAGCGTGTCAAAGTTCCAATATATTTCAAAAAGGCTGTCAAATTGAGAAATTTCAGAAAGCAGTTGCATGAGCAGTCACACCTTGCATGTAAAGTGTCTTTCAAAGAAGTTTTTTTTTATTTCCGAAAGGCGAATTGCAGATTGCTAGTGCAGCACGAGCAAGTTGGAATATATTTCCGAAATCTATTTGCGCTCTCTCAACTTGCAACTTTTACTTCTGAAACTAATTTCCGAAATGTGACAGAAAGGTCTTTCTGGCTGGCGAATTGCGCGGAAAAGTTGGAAATATTGCCACGTCTGACACGCTCTTAAGCAAGTAAAAAAACTTTTATTGTTACCCCTAAAATCAGGCCCTTATATTCTGTTCTCGTGCAGAACTAAACCCAGTGGCGGATACAGGATTTTATTTGGGGAGGGGCTATTGGGATCAACTTGTTAAATAACGTTAAATTGCAGGCATCTAACTTATTCACAGCAGAGTGACTAATCACAGAGGAGTGACCAATCGATAGTATGACCACAAGCATCCAATCTGCTTGAACCCTCATTTATTCTACATGCAAATAGAGCTTCGAGTAATTTTTATGAAGTGCGCAGTAAAGTATTTTGTGATATAATTTTACTTTTAAAAAGTTTCATTTTGGGAATTTAGTGCAAGGTCCATTTACAGAGTCCCCTGTAATAAAACAATTATACTATTTTGTAAAGAAACACAAGATAAAAGGTTATGCGTTGAGTTTATTAAAGCGATTTATATGTATGTATGTATAATATATATATATATATATATATATATATATACTATTTTGAAAACTTACAATGTTTGTCAAATGATCGGAAATCGAGCAATATATATTCGAATAGCGGTATGAATATTGCCTTTCGGTAATAATTTTCGGCGTTAGATGCGCGATAATTAGCCCGAAAATTTCGTCTATTCGCTCTCCGTGGAATCCGTGTCCAAATCCAATTCCTTAGCGATATCGATATTTTTATCAGTTGCAGCAATGCATGCGTTGCCAATGCGGCGTCTTCTATTCAAAATCAAAGAGTTAAATTCGATGTCAATCAACAGCATCCCTGTGACGCCGAAAAGAATTTCTATCTGGCGAGGCCTTTAATGCATTAAACCGTTTACGGCTAATTTGTGCGAATCTTAGCAGAAGTTGGCATTCTGCTATATTTCCTACCTTTCATCATGTATTACATCGGCGTAATACTGATTAAGCCGGAACTTATAAATTTATATTAACCGTTGAATACAGATGTTTTCGTAAAATACGCTCTTATTATACAAATTAATAAGAACCGTAATGAACGGCTCTGGAAATGTTTTTAATTTTACAACGCTTTTCTCAACTTGCAACTCACATAAAACTTTTGCTTCGCTTTACGTGACAGATTCGCTTTGACAGATAAGATGAATTGTATGCAAATGCACAAAGCGTGCCACATAGATCGTTGAAACTGCAGCGCCAAGCGAAAAGATAGCCAACTCCCATCTTTGGCGCACAGTGGGGTAATCGACTCTGAAAGTGGAGATCAATTCATACGTACATTTAATTTAAAATATTTTGATGTATTTGTATAACTAGCGCCAAATGAAGTAAATAAAAGACAAATCCGAAAATAGTTTCGTGGGAATTTTGTTTTTATTTAGGTTTTCATGGCGTTACCAAAGAGCGAGAAAAGTTAAAATTTAGTTGTTACTACCATAAATATCTTATATATTATTTCTCTAAGGCGTTTTTTTTGTTAGTCTCCCTTTTCTACTTTTCTATGTAAGCAATTCCACTAATGAGGTGTCATTTGAAAAGTCAGAGGTCCCCTAAGTGGTTATTAGGTAATATTAATGGTCATAATATTATTTATCTAAGGTGTTTTTTTGTTAGTCTCCCTTTTTCTACTTTTCTATGTAAGCAATTCTACTAATGAGGTGCCATTTGAAAAGTCAGAGGTCCCCTGAGTGGTTATTAGGTAATATTAATGGTCATAACACCTCTGAAGTCAAGAAATTTGTAATTTTATTTTTGTTTTTAATTTACCATTGTTAAGCCACACTAAAGGTATTTTGTACGGAAGCACTATTGTGACTGCAGTATCGCATACACCGTAAACGACAGTGGTGAGCGCACACATAATTCAATAGTTAAAGGTTCGATAGACTGACAGTTGTCTCTCTCGCACCGCTCCCTTAGCTCAGATATTATTGCTTCTGTTAAAAAAATATTTAGTCAAAAAGTTAATTCTGAATATTTTTTCACCTCAAATACTGTATACAAAGATATATATACATATGTAAGTAACACCATGTTTCCCTCAACTCATTACACTCGTATATCAGTCAGTTTGTAATATGTTTTTATGTACCTAATAAGTATAAGTTCTGATGTACTATAAATCTCATTCATGCTTTGTAATATACATATGTATAATAAAAATAAACCCCTTAAGAATAATTCTGTTTACTATTTCCGCGAACTATTAGAACAGTCTGCTTTTATCTGTGGCTACACAGAGGGATGAGTTTCAGTGTTGCCGCGCATAATTTTTAGTGGTAGCCAAATTCCTTTAAAAAAAAGACTAAACAAGAGCTAAAAAAAGTCGTTGTGGCTAAAAATGTTAGCTAAAATTTTTTACTTACATGTACATATATAAGTATACACCAAAATATTTTCAATAAGTAATGGTATATAAAACCAATGAACTTTGGAAAAAAAGCTAATATTTTATCCGACCAAAAACCTTTTTGTATAAAAGGGGAAATATACGACACCATCTTGCTGGTTCCATCAAGTGATTGTACCATCAGGCTCGAAG
>NW_023458570.1:0-28130 GCF_013731165.1 Rhagoletis pomonella | reverse complement strand
AAAAATATTAAAATAAAATGTTAACAAGCCACAATAACATTGACAAAATTATTTAAATTAAATTAAAATTTATAAGTTAAATGAATTACTAACCGTTGGTTATTAATGGAAATGAGTTTAAAATCCTTTATTTAATAACTATATTTAGGAGTATTGCCACGTGTTTAAAAAATAAATTTCCACTCAATTCCTCAGTTACATGAAATATTTATAACAATGTCAGACGACAAATATTTAAGGAAATTTTAGTTCGAAAATAATTTTTAAGAGGGTAAGTTACATGAAATTTTAAAATATGGTTATCAAAAGAACGAGTGTTAAGAAATCTTTAAGCTGGACATTTGTTTTATTTTGTTGAAAAAATTAAGCTCAAATTATTTAATAAGTTAAATGGATTGTCAAAAGATGGGTATCAATCGAAATGGGTTTGAAAATAATTAATTTCTAAACAGCATTTAGGAGAGTTGCCATGTGCTTAAAAAAATTAAATTCTATTTAATTCATCAGTTAGCTGAAATATGTATAACAATGCCATGCGAAAGGTTTAAGTTTGAAAATACTTTTAAAGGGGTTACCACCTGTTTGAAAAGTCGAATTTGTTTTACGTATACGAAAGATACATAAAGGAAATATCGAAATATTAGTGCCAAACGAAAGAGTTTTAAGAAAACTATAGGCTGATCATAGTGAAATAATATAAATTGTACCAGGTAACTGACGTCTTCATATTTGAAAGCAAAATTTGATTTTGTTATTATATTTTCTTTAGTTTCTGGTATTCGCTTTTTTCAATTCTGGCAGTAACCCTTGGTTTGGTTGCACATCTCTGTCCTATTTCGGCTTAGATCCTCTTCTTTCTGGACTGAAAACAACAGCACTACAACGCTATGTGTGCTTTTGCGCAAGCGGCAAGAGTCTCTTGGCATATTTTGTTGATTTTTTTATTCAAATCGAAAAAATTCACAAGTTCTCACTCAAAAAGGTTAACGTGAAAGTCGAATCATAGAAAAGTTTGTGATAATAAATTGTCAAATAAGAGTGCCGAAATAAAATGTCATTGCTATCTGGCACACTTTATATTATTTCACTATGTAGGCTGATAATATTTTTATTAGAGTTGCCACCATTTTTGTTTGAAGGTCATCACATCTGCAACGTTATTTCGAATTTCCAAAATGAGAAGTCAAATTAAAGAACTGGGATTCTTCATAGATATACACTGGTTTTATTTTTTGAAGTTACAGGGAGATTTGAAATTTGATGAAATGAAAACCGACACCATGCGAGACCTCTCATCACTGAGAAATGGTTTAGATTAATCATTAGGAATATTTCTAGAGGTTTTTGAATAGGGTTTCAGCTGTTTAAAAAATTTAATTAAATGTTGGCGTTTTGACGCCATGCGGGTTCCCTAGTAAAGAAAATAATAATATAATTAGGCCTTTAAAGTTATGGTTATTCTCCGTTTACCCATCTACCCGTAATCATATTAGCTAAAAATATCATCACTTTCAGATTATAATTAACACTAAAACTATGCAATATGCACCATTCTTTACGGCTTCACAAATACCCCATAAATCATTGGACAAGTAAATTACGTCATTCTAAGCTACTATTGTAAAATTTAATAAACCCAAATTTTATTTTATAAGTCTGAGCAGATATGTGCATAAATGTATACATAAATGTATACATACTAAAAGTTTCGTCTCTGAAAGAAAACAGTATTTAGCCTACTTTTGATAACATACGTATGTACAGTATATTTTGCTTTGCTGCCTTTATGCTTAGGTGCACATTTAAGATATCTACCCTAAAATGCGCACTAGCGGCATTATTTTTAACTTTTATAAGGAAACTCCTCCGATAGATGCATTCAACATACCTGCACATTGGCGATACCTGCCATAAAATTATGCAATTATTATTAACTATCAAAGAAAGTATTAGGTTTACCTGCACTGGCCCTAAAATTACCTAATTTTACAAGCTTTTATTTATTTTTATCATCTCGCAGAACAACGAAAATGGCTATCAATTAATGTAGTTATATAGATAACACAGGTCAACAACGTTTTGTTCTAGGAAAGTGTAGGGTCATTTTCGAAGTAATTTTTTGCGTAGAATCCGAATCCGGGGTTTAAATTGCTCTATCACGTCAGGATTTTGAGATATCCTAACCTAAAAGTGCAAAAACGCTGTTTTTGCCCATTTTTGAGGTTATGTAGCTACGCAGATTTTGCTCTTCATAAAAAAGTAAACGTGGTATTTTAAAGTATAAGTCTTCCTCTTTTAAATGCCGTTGAGTTTGCTTAAATATCTTTATTTTTCACTGAGATATCGCATTTTGAAGTTTCCATGTTTGTGAATTTTTCGATATTCGAAAATCCATTGAGATAACATGAGACGTGATACGGTCGATTACATTCACAAACATGGAGACTTCAAAATGCGATATCTCAGTGAAAAATTAAGATATTTGAGCAAACTCAACGGCATTTAAAAGAGGAAGACTTGTACTTTAAAATACCACGTCTACTTTTTTATGAAGAGCAAAATCTTCTTAGCTACATAACCTCAAAAATGGGCAAAAACAGCGTTTTTTGCACTTTTAGGTTAGGATATCTCAAAGTCCTGACGTGATAGAGCAATTTAAACCCCGGATTCGGATTCTACGCAAAAAATTACTTCGGAAATGACACTACACTTTTATAGAACATTCCGAACCCATTTTTTTGCAGACCTGTGTAATTAGATACCATTCGGTAAAAATTTCGCTTGCAGTAATTTCTACATGGTAAGTGCTCCTCCATTAATTGGTTTCATAGGGATTCGGATACCTTCCTCATTGAAGTAGTAAAGAAATTCGCTTAAGTGCTTTTTTCGGTTAAGTGCACAAGTTTTTCGTGCAAAAAAGGATGGGCAGCTAAACAAAATATAATGTACCTAATAGTTATGCCGTATGAAGGGTATAAAAAAAAAACAGTAATTGAGCAAACAACGAACGTGGACAGTAACAATATTACTTTCTTGTATGTTTTGTACCTACTTAGTTTTCACTTGTTATATTTGGTTTTGTTCATCATCGAGAAATTCATGTATATTTCACCAACGAAGTTATCTATATTTATAAATGTGAATGTCTGTTTGTTTATTACCTTATAACTTCTGAACCGCGGCACGGAATTACACGAACCTTTGCACACTTATTTGCCTTTACCCCGGGAAGGTTATAGGCATAGAGAAAAATGGGTAGTACTGGAAAAGATGGCGTGGCACATCCTATACTAACTAAAACTTTCATGTTGTATATCTCTTGAAATATTTGTGGTAGAGCATTGGAACTTGCTGTCGAGATAAATAAAATTAATTCCATACTCATTTGAAAAAATTGGCGATATTGGAAAAGGGCACCTCCCATAGGCGTGAATTATTTAATCAGCTCTAACTTCGGAACCGTAAGTCAAATGAACTTGAAATTTGGTACGCAAACATATCTATGGTAGATGTTTATCTTAAGGTATATATAAATGAGTTTGTAAAAGGAGGCGTGGCAGATAACATAGGCGTGGAATTTTTAGTCAGTCATAACTTCGGAACCATAAGTCACATGAACTTGAAATGTGGTATGCAGACATATCTATAGTAGGTGCTTATAGTAAGGGCGCGTAGCACTTAACATAGGCTTGGAATTTTTTATCAGCCATAACTTCGGAACTCCAGGTCACATGACCCCTTTAGTTCCTTCTGGCGTGGGGTGAAACCCGCGGGTAAAAGCTAGTATTATATAAATCGATATACTGAAAAAGCACGCAGACATGCCGCAGCTTTTTTTCTACAGAATGACACTATAACGTCCAAGGTATATGTAAACGATTACAATTTTGCTTGATCGCACCTACTTCTCACCTATATGTCTACGCATATAGCCAAAAACCCCTCATTTTAACGCGTACGATAAAAATGAAATAAAATACTTAGAACCATAGTAAAAGGAAACTAAAATCACCTTGTATTGCCTAAATATCTGAACAAGAAAAAAAAGCCAGCTGACAAATTAGTGACTTTTTTTTTTAGACTAGAGACGTGAGACAGCGTACTGAATACCAAATAGTCTCAAAATCCAAGTTCACCACCAAAAGTCACTATTAGTGACTAGAGACCGCTTACTGGATGCCAGGGTGAATTACTGAATCCCAGGGTTAGTTTTGTTTCGAGTGTATTTCATGACTATTTTTTGCAGCACCGTTTTATCAGGAATAGGCAGAATGGGAAAATTTGCGGATTAATTTTTTCGATTTTGTATTATTATACTTTTTATTTGTCATTTATCTGATGCGTATTTAGTTTTGGTTCTGTTATACTAGGCGAAATGTTGCGGCAAATATCACCCGGCGGCAACGCTCCGTCCGACGAAATTCGCTCAGCGATTTTGTTCTGTTTACAAAGTAAAATCCTTCTCTCAATTCTTCGGCCATGTTTTTTCTTTTTGACATTTGCAAGCATTTTAAAATCATATAAAATTGCATGATACAATAATTTTTAGAAGGTAGTTTCACTTCTTATCCGCCATGTTAGCTACCTGACAGAAAACGTGTTTGGTATTTTTTGTTCTACCAACTTAAAAAAAAAATGCAGCTTTTGACATTGGAAAAATAAAACAAAGGGAAGCCGAACATATAAGTAGAGAAATTTTCTAACAATTTTTAATAATTTTCTTGAAAAAAATTTTGAAAAAATTAAGTGCTGCTTCCGTGGATATTGCAACACACGGAATAAATGTAAGGATACAGCTATAAGAGCCACCGCACACCACAGACTTTATCGGCCGCCTATTTAAATAGTAGGGCTCGTTTGAAATATGTTCATGAATATGTATGGAGGTGAGCACGCTACACCAACTTAATCGCTCCGACCAATTAGTTGTGGTGCAATGGAAAGACTAGCGAGCCCAATTAACCCTAGAACACACACCCGGGTACAAATGTATCCACTTTCAACTTTGAAGTGTTGTAACTTTTGAACCGCTATACCTCTATATTATTTATTTAGTTTTGAGTTCAAATTCAAAATTTGAACCAGATCGGACCATTGGTTCAGGAGCTACAGCCTTCCAAACACATTATATACGTAAACACACACCCGGGATACGTTTGTACCCCAATAGTAAAAATCCTCATAATAATAAAAAAAAACATTTTTTATATTATTTTTTTATTTGAAAAATTAAAAATATTCATTTCACACATTATATTATTGACTTTTATTATAAAAATTATAAAAATGCATCTTATATCTAAGGAAAATCATGGCAAATAGAGCAATTTGTTGATGTGACCGAATGTTCAAGACACATTGGCTTCTTACATTTGTCGCACAGCTTTCTGGTTTTTCTACGGCGTTTTTCCTCTTGTGCGTAACATAAAATGGCGTGCGCGCTGCGGCAGATGTTGATGCTGCTGTTGACACCATTGATTCCACCGGTCGGTTGAAATATGCTTCAATAGCAATTTTAGTCGAAAAATTTCGCGTCACTTGACGATTTATGGCTCTGGCTTCAATAATGGGCATACACAATGCTTCAGCCAAGCTGCGCAGGATCTGCTTACGCTTGTTGTTTGTTCTCCAAGGCAACATAGGGTTATTCAAATCGTAGACAATGTAGGCTGCAAGAGCTGTAATGTCCAACATGTTGAAGAACATCGCTAGTGGCCATCGTTTTGTTTGTCTTTGTGTTGGATATTCCGCAAACATTTGGTCCATTCGATCAACACCACCTTTGGTACGATTATAATATTCAATTATTTCAGGTTTCCCACTGTCAGCTATTTCAGCATCATTATGCATGGTCGAAAGCAAAATTACTGCTTTATTTTTTTTGGGAACATAAGAGCACATTGTCACATTATTTTTGAAGCCAAATGTCGTTGAACCAATTGTCCTGTTTTTGTTCTGCTTCATTTCTTGAGGAATATATGATTTGTTTTGCGCAAAGTTCCAACGATCGTGAGTTTCCAGGTGAGAAGCAGTTCTGCAACTGGCAAGGTCGTAAACAAATTGTCCATTGTAATGTTTCGGCCACTTCCTTGGTATTTGGCAGACAAATCCTTCACCACTCGTTCGCCTTGGTTCGTTTCCCTACCAGTTTCTGCTTGGCCAGTATATATTTGTCCATGCAGTGGATATGCATTTGTGGCATCGCAAATCCACCAAACCTTGATACCATATTTAGCAGGTTTTGACGGTATGTACTGCGTAAACCGTGTGCGTCCACGGTAAGGAAATAATTGTTCATCAATCGTCAAGCATGAGCTGGGCTTGTAATGTGCAGCAAGATTATTGTTCATCATCGTCCACAACTCACTGATCGGTGCTGCTTTATCAGTTAGTAAGCGTGTTGCACGAGTGTTTTTATCGTCAAATCTTAGGAACCGCAATATCGAGCAGAAACGGTTGACTCCCATTGTGGCGCGATATAAAGGATAGTTTTTTACGCTCCATAAATCTCGAACATGTTCTCCATTGCTATGGTTCGCACCAGTCATAATAAGTATGCCAAAAAATGCATACAGCTCTGTTATTGACACAGGCGTCCATGACTTAGGAGTTGTGTTTGGATGCGCATTGTTGTAAGCATTATAAGTTTTTTTTGCTAACTTATTTGTGTGGCGCATAATTATATCAGCCATTTCAACGTTCATGAAACATTTGAATGTTTGCTCTATTGACAACATTTCAGTGCATCTAGCTGGTCCAGAACGTTCTCTTATAATATTTTGTCTGAGTACCTGACGACTTACATTTGGTTCTTTCATCCACTCAGTACCATCACGTGCAACAAATTTTTCGGCACTAGCAGGTAATTCATTATTTTCTTCTACTTCTTCTTCTTCATCGTCTTCTTCATCATCCTCATAGTCCGCATAATCAGGTAATACTTCTGCGGCACTTTGCGAAACTTCAGCATCGTCATCAGCAATTTCAATGTCATTGATTTGAATTTCTTCTTCATCTTCTGAGTCAAAGTCATAGGGAGCGTCATCGTCACAAATTTCATCAAATAAAGATTGTATATATGATTCTCGCTGTTCCTCAGTTAGCCTGCATAATAAAAAAAAATTAGTATATGTTTACATTGTTGCTTATTTTACATTTTTTACCTTCTATATGCTGCACTTGATAAATATTCGTTTCTTCTTGAAGTCATTTCGTATCCAGTTATTTATAGTTTCAGTTATATTTATTTTCACTTATATTTTCACATCTTACACTTTTGAGCACCAAAACAATAATGAAAATATCAACAGGCAGCATTTATAACAACACCTCGTGTGAAAACAACCCTTGCAGCTGCATATAAAATACAAAAACCAGTTATACCAGTGTATTTGCTACCTACGTACCCATACCTTGCGCGACCTTTTTGCACATATCTTTTGAACCAGGTAGAATATTTCAATGAAATAAAAACCAAAATGTGTATTCGTTGTTACTCTACAAGTATATTATTATAAATTAGGGCTATTCGCGATTCGGTGCATAAGAGCTGACAAATTTATGCAATTGCAGAAATATGCCATGGATTGTGAGCGATCTTTATTAAACTGTCATGGTAAAGCTTTTGCAAAACAATTTTTGTGCATCAGCTTTGGTTTTGTTTATGAATGCAATGCATAGCATTTTTATGCTATGGATTTTAGGTATTGCAAATTTGTCAAGCCATGACAAATGCAAATGCGTGTATTTTGTTTGTGTATTGCAAATAATTTGCAATACAAATTTGCAATGCAATGATGCTAGGCCATTTGCACCGGATCGCGAATAGCCCTATTATATTATTTTGTTTTGCATTTATCAGGACAACAACAAAAACAAAAATCCACTGTTGCTTGTCCTGACTTTATTTGCCCATATCGCTGGAACCAGTAGGAATATTCGAATGAAACAAAAGACAAAATACTTGTTATATATTAAAATATACATTTCAAAAAAAAATCATAGAAATCGGTTGAATAAGCATTAAAAAAACCGCAAAATAAGGTCCCGGGTACAAACGTATCCCGGGTGTGTGTTTACGTGGTATTTTCTGGGTGTGTGTTCTAGGGTTAAATTGGCAGCCGATAAAGTCCGTGGTGTACGATGGATCTAAAACATGTTAAACAAGAAATGTTGCCGTCACATTTCCGTTTTTATGATTTTTATTCATGTGATTAGCAGTGGCCAGAATGTATTTATTAAATACGTATATGTATATTAAAAATTAAGTGATCAGTTATGAAATGTTCAAATCTTTACATGTTCTGTTAAAAAATATCTAAAATAACAAGCGAAAATTCCCAAGTTCTATATCATAGCAGTGGCCACATTACGTGTTTGTCACATACACGGTTTTTGTCAAAAAATTTGAAGTGAAACTACCTTCAAAAATTATTGTATCATGTAAAATTGAAAACAAAGAAATGAAATTGTTCAAAATTGTTGTTGTTTGAGATTGAAAATGGGAAGGTTTGTGTCAAGGCGAATTTATATAAGGTGGTGTTGTTTCATCAGCTGTGAGTAGCGTTTGATTGTCAAAATTTTGTATTTCGTTAGCGAGTGAGTGAAAACGTGAGAGTGTTTGTATTTTCTGTCGCCCTTTTTCATTCGGGAAGAATAGCTGAAATTTAACAACGGCCCGCTAAAAGCAAAAACAAAATACAAGTAATTGTTGTATTTGTTGAATTGATACCACCTTATATGTATTCGCCTTGGTTTGTGGGAGTTTGAGTTTTGAGTTTTATAGCTACATTATATGCAAACGTCAGAATGCCTCTTAATAGTTTTACCGATTAGGGCAGGTTGCTCAAAGCCTGGTTGACACTAATCATCGGTTAACATCGTCATCGACGTTTTCGACTTCATGCATATAACATGGTGTCAGTAACGTTGAACTTTTTAGTTCAATTTTTTATTAATATTTTGAGCATGCAGTTTTGTTGCCCATTCACTGCAAGTTTAAAGTAGCTCCGATTTACCACTGATTTTTGGAAATATTTTGTTGAAGGTGGTGCTCATTTTCTTTATATAAAAAATCGTCGAACATACTTTGTACGACCCAAAATTGAGTTCACGTGTCTCAGCGGTTTTAGTATAATTTTATCGACCCCGCCGTGTTGTCTTAACATTGTTTTCATAACTGTAGTAAAGGATAGTGAAACAAATTTCCTGTTATTTGCTTTATACTTTAGGGTCGTTTTCTCGACTGCCTCTTAAATTTATCTTCCCGGTAAACCAATATGCATATAACAAGATAAATTGGCAAGATAAACAGGCAGTCGAGAAAACGGCCCTTAGACAAAATGTGACCGCACAACTTAGGACTGTTTGTTGCACCATGTCTAATTAATTCTAACTCCCAGTTAAACATCTTTATCTACTATGTTTATGCTTCTTTTCTACTCGGCTATATTCAAGTCGGGTAGAACCAACAAGCATAAACGGTAAATTTTCAACTCGAGTTATAAAACCCAATGCAACCCTGGCTAACACTTCTAAAATCGTTTATGTACAAATTTCAGCCCGTATTAAGATTTCTACCGGAGTAGAAAAAATGAGCATATTCTACCCAGGTAGACTTCTTAACTCGATAAAAGGTGTTTATGCATGTGGGTTGAATTTACCCGAGTAGAAAAGAAGCATAAACATAGTAATCGATGTTATCGAATCCCTGCATATAGCATGTGATGTGTTTAACTGGAGGTTTTTCCTCCTAGACATGGCGCAGACGGCCCTTAGTATAATTGTCTTTAAAGTAAAAACAACCGCTTAGGCACCGATAAAGCATTTTTTAGTCTAAGGCCAAAGTATGAGCATACACATTAAGACATTTTTATTTCAGGTCGATGGTGCTATTTTTATCAGTGGAAAACTTACTATTAAAGCAGCTGTAGAAGATCATGCTCCGGGGTATAAATCTCCAGAATTCAGATTCACTTTTGAGCTTTATGTCCACACTGAGGAAAAGAAAATTGGATCAAAATCATCTGCCGACCGTATAAAACTACCGTTATATTCGAGTGCTAGTCGTGAAAAGCTTCTTTGCTTTGTGGATATTCTGACAGAAGAAACTGCGGACGTGGTACTTTTGTCAGGGGCAGCATTAATTGTGCCTGACTTTTGAAAATAATTGTATTATATAAACAAATTTAACATATTGACTTCTAAAGGTTCTTGCAATAAAATTATGTTAGTAATAATAAACTTGTTTAAAAACTTTTCTAGTAAATACTAGCACAAAGAGCGTTAAACCAAAATAGAGAGCGAAAGTGAGAAATAAAAGATTATAAGGAAAGATTGGCTGACTTCCAAAACGTACCATAACAATGTTTGGATACTGTTCTATTGCGGTATTTAAACTGTTTGTGTTGCAGAGTTATGAACAGGGACGTGAACCGGATGAAAAATTTGGTTGGTTCGGTTCAGCGGTTCGAACCGTTTTTGCACTTTTGGATTGGTTCGTCAAAGCGTTTTTTTTGGTCTTTAACCCGGGGTTTCGGTTCGGTTCAACGGTTCGAAAAACAAAAAAATAACGCGCAAGTTTAAGGGTCAAGTGCAACAACGCGCAAGGTCAAGTGTCTGTCAAATGAGATGAGTTGCCTTTACCGCAGAGCTCCACAGGCAAACACCGATGGCCTAACAGCTATCATTTTGACGAGCAATATGATTGCAAGTTCTTGTGTGTGGGCACTTTGATGTCTTGAAATAAGCATTTGCCGCATGACGCCACCAGACAACATTCTCTCAATTTCGGTGTTTAGAACCATTTAAATCTTTAAAAAACTTCTAATTTCCTAAAACGTAATCATAAATAATCCAATAGGGAACAGATTTTTATTTTGATTTAATATCAAAATTTCATCAAATGAAAATATGGCTGTCAAACTATCAAATTGCCTGAAATAGATGTCCAGCAATAAGCGCTGACATATATTGCAGCCCATGAGAAATAGGCGGTCACCATTGGAAATATATTTTGTGACATGGTTATCACGACATCAGTGTTTTCCTGTGGAGACAGGGCCTAACATTTGATATTGTCACATGGTAAACAAACACGGTAGGTACTACCATATCTACTACTATAAAAAAGAAAAAAAGTGGGTACATTTATCTATTGGTTGAAACGAACCTTTAAACCTTTATAGAACGGGGTTCGGTTTTCGGTTAAGATCAAACATTTGTGGAAAATTTCGGTTCGGTTAATGGTTCAGTTACTTAATAGAAAAAAAGCGGTTTTCCGGTTCAAAACTGGTTCGGTTCAAAACCGGTTCACGTCCCTGTTAATTATATTCTCCAATTCAATTGGTACATTTGTTGTTGCGGTGAAAACAAAGTACCACCGTAATTTTTTATGCCTTGGTTTGTATATAATATTTCTGCAACTATGTATATCAGTGCTCAATCTGGTCCACAAGTCAGTCCTACACATTTCTTAACTACTAAATGTACGTTCTACAGAAGCATTAGAAAAGGGCTATATTAGTAATGCAAATATGAAACTTCTTTAGCGGCGGTTGGTTGGTTGGGAGTAAATTGGCAAATTCAACGGAAATTGCACACGGAAATGATGCAACGGATATGGTTTGGGTTGAAACAAGTGCTTCTTGAGTGTATGCACATGGTAATAAAAGGTTAAAGAATAGCACTTAGAAAAAGACCAATACAAGAATGAAAGTAAAGGTGAGTACGTTTATAGCTAAATGAAGATGCGCAAAGAGAAAGGCAAAAGTGAAAATAAAAGTAAATTTAAACACTTTACTGACAATGTGAAGGGGAAAATATAGATGGAGAAAATGATAAACATAAAAGTAAAAACGAAGATAAATATAAAGAAAAAGATGAGAATGAGGATACCGATACAAGTAAAGATGAAGATAGAAGAAGGAAGATTAAAGTAAAGGTAATTATAGAGAAAAGGATATAGATGGAGACCCAAAGACTCAATGTGGCAACTATTTTGGGATTTTAGAGATTTTCGAGATTCTCGGGATTTATCGATATAACAATCGATATTTTCATCGGTTTTGTTATCAACATTTGTATCGATTTTAATATCGATATTTTTATCGATTTTGTTATCGATATTTTTATCGATTTTGTTATCGATATTTTTATAGATTTTCTAATCGATTTTGCTATCGAAATTTGTATCGAATTTGTCTTCGGTTTTGTTATCGATATTTTTATCGGTTTTGTTAACGATATGTTGTTGGATGTTACTAACGATTTTGTTATCGATTGAGTATAAAGATAAAAATGAAGATAAAGGATAAACCGCGCCACTTACCTAATTTTGGGCATTTTTTGTATAATATTCGCAATAAATAATTGTTTACAAAAATGATAGGCACATGAAAATTGTAGGGAATCGAATCCTCTACAAATGTTTACGTTTTTTCGCAAGAAATGCAAAATTCGCGCGCAAATCGTAAAAAACACAAAATTCAAGATGGCGGACATTTCCCATATCGCAATTGGGGGAAAATTTTAATTTCGTATTCACCTAAGCAGGAGACACCAAACTGCGTAAAAAAATTTCTTCCTGAAATTTTTTCGTTGAAAAAATCTAATGCAAAATTCACGCGCAAATCGTTAAAACACAAAATCCAAGATGGCGGACATTTCCCATATCGCAATTGGGGGAAAAATTTTCATTTTGTGTTCACCTAAACAGGAGACAACTAAACGGCGATAAAAAATTCATTTTCGTTGAAAAAATCTGAAGTGATCGGGCTATGTATGTGCTGTCGCTTTAAAGCTGATGCCAGATACAACTTTGTAGCTTTGCGTGACATTTATAACTTTGCCAGCAAAGCGCTAGACGGAAAAGGTATGCCACAATGAATGCCAAGAAAACAATTTTGTACTGCTTTTTTACTCGTCAAAATTGCTGTGGACTTTATATATTTTGCTTTAAAAATATCAAACTCGTATTTGGACGAAACAAAATAAATATTAAACCGGCTGATTGTCAAAGCGCGCAAAAAGATGGGAGTTAGCCATCTTTCAACGATCTATGTGGCATGCTTTGTGCATTTTCATACAATTCATCTTATCTGTCAAAGCGAATCTATCACGTAAAGCGAAGCAAAAGTTTTATGTGGCATCAGCTTAACTATCGAAGTGTTGTACGAACCACAGTATATACAGTAATAAACCTTTTCGCAGTTTTTCACCATTTGGTCCCCGAGGAGTACTTTTGGGTTGTGTGTGGCGTTTTCGTTTTGCGCGCACGGCAACACTTACTGTGGGGAATTTCGCCTCATGATTTGAAATGTTCTTTTCGAGGATAAAATACACATAATTATGTGTTATTTGTGTACAAAATGTAGGTTAAGTATAATATTCATCTTTAATATATGCTGATATTCATGCGTAATGAAGAATAATATCAATAGTTAAGTACATAATTAACGCTTGTGTTTTATAAGCTGGAAAACTCAAATTGTAATTATAGCACTGAATGAAGTTTTCTTAAACGTAAATTTTGTGAATTTATCAAGCAAACTTCTAAATTTCCAAATATAGTTAAGTCTTTATTAAAAAAAACAAGGTTTGTATAGTTATACAGATCCCTATGCCTGCCAGCGAATCCGCCCAGACAGTTCATTAAGCACACCCAACTTTGAGTGATCTAAAAGTTATAAGCGTTTTCAGCATTTAACAGTTCATTATCATGTACGGTCAAATAACGTAGACAACAAGAAGGGACAACTCGTTATAATTGTATCGAAAGTGAGGGGCGTGCCTTCTCTTTCCATCCAATTAAAAAACTTACTAGAGCAAAAGAGAAGGCACGACCTTGTTACTCACTTTCGCTACAATTATAACGAGTTGTCCCTTCTAGATATCTACGTTCTTGGTACGGTGTAATATAACAAGTTATACACTGAACTATGATAATCTGTACTAGTATCTATAATAATAGACAATAATTTGCAATGTTTTTACACTTTTGCAATTAATTTCGGTTATTATTACACAGTCTTGACTTGTGCCACTCTGCCATAGTACGGTTGTTGCTCCCTTTCATACCACAGTAATTTTGTATAAAACTCTGAATGAACAAAATGCATGCTCCTTCTCATTATCAACCCTGATTAGATTTTACCCCCGAGGAGTACACAAGAAGGTTTATTACTGTATATACTGTGGTACGAACAGCACAGCAAATCACAACACATCACAGTTTTCTATCGTTACTGCCGTTGCTTTTAGAAAAAAACAAGTTTTTGTAGAAATGGTATAGAATTCTTGAAAATCAATATTTTTTTTATCGGAGACTTACTGTAACAATACCCATTTGTTTATTTAACCATTTTCTATTATTAACTATTTTTTATAGGACCCCTAAAGACCTCGAATAGGTCCCCTTGCATTTTTTGAGGTTTTTTGGGATTCTATAAAAAGCAGTTAATAATTGAAAATGGTTAAATAAACAATTAGGTATTGCTATTGGAAGTCTTCTGAAGAGAAACGAATCCGATCAAAAAATATTGATTTTCAAGAAAACTTGTTTTTTCCCACATAAAATATTTTTTGATTTAAAAACAAATAAAAAAACAGGGGTATAATGTTTTTCGGTAAACAATCCTAGGGGTGAGAGGATTAAAATTCCGACTTTAATTTTTTGGACCAGCTTAGTTTGTAGTCTGTGCAAATTTGAAATGAAAAATACATAATAGAAATTTACATCGCTAAGCAAATTACATACATACATATGCTTAAGTGATGTTTGCATAAACAATGTTTAAACCCAAGATTGTCCGCATCGCACTTTTCGATTTACCATAAGAATAACACAGGAAAATTATTTTTTTTTGTTTTAATTCTGATATTCATATTTAACGAACGGTACGTTTTACAACATCAGAATAAAAAAAAAAACTTTTCGATTTCCCCAAAAAAATAAGACAGGAAAACCTCTTAAACCTCTTTGCTTTCTTTCCGCAACCTATTGGTAGACTTTTAGCCTTTGTTGGTAAAAATGGTAGAAAATATAATATAGCTAAAAAGTTAGTAGATCTACCTATAAAGTGGTGAGTCCGTACCCTGCTTGTATGTATGCACAATGGTCATTCCAAATAAAACACCAAGCGGCACGGACGCCTATCAGCCACCACCCTCCATCTCACACAAGGTAATATTGTTATAAATTCGCACTAAAATCAAAGAAGTCTTCAGTAAACATTTAGCAAGTCATTTATTAATTTAAATATTCCAATTGTGTTTTCCTTGCTCTCTTGTAAAATTTAAAATTTTAGTATAATAAATTGCAAATTTAAATAACTAGCACATGCCGTTGATTTTTGGAAATTTGGTTTTCTTGATGTTCCACATTTTTTTTTCATATAAAAATATTCTCGAACATACGTTGTATGGAAAAAATGCGTAACACCGGCATACAAAAAAAATCAACGGAAGTTTTGCAGAATTTTCATAATTTTTGCACAAAGTTTGAATTTGGTGTTTGTTAAGTAATCAGCTATAGTTTCACAAGAAAATAATACAAATTAAATAAACTAAGGAAAAATATGCAAAACTTGCTAAAATTTTTGTTATGAATATCTTAAATTTAAGTGTGAAGTTTTATTCGCAACACTTGGAAAATAACGAGATAAAGCAAAACTCTCTGGGAAGACAATAACTGTGAATAATTGTATCACGCATGTGCAGAGAGTGAGCAGGGCATTAAAAACGGGAACATTTCGAATTTATGGACATCAAAATAAAATTAAATAGTTTAAATGTTAAAAACTTAAAAAGCGACCGGATTTTTCGATATAAATGAATGGCGTTTTCTTTTCTCCAAATAATGTTGCCATTTTTCTCTCAGCCTTTCACAGCTTTACATGTTCATTCATTGCTCAAAATATTGGCCTCCGACTAAAGTGCAATAATACATAGGTGCATTCTTTTGCAACCAACCGAGCTACAAAAGAACACTCGCTTAAATGACGAAATACATGCAAAGCAACAACACAAACTCGACTATTTATCCGAGCTCAGCCAGGTCGGTAAAAAAAAATACGCGACCTTAAGGGTAGTGAAAAAACTGCTCTATTGTGAATTGTTATTGGGAAAGTGGAGAGGGAAATTTTGTATATACATGACTTATATTTTAAATACGTGTAATATATATGCAAATACCTCGGTAAATACTCATTTCCATTGGTGTTTGTATCTAAGTCCCGTTAAACTAATCACATGTTTCTTGCCAGATTCCAACAGGGTTGCTTAAGTGGCTAAAAGGAAATTTTACCCGAGTTGAGCGTTCTTTTGTCACTCGCTTCCAAAAAATGCACCTAATAATAATAATAGATTGCGGCTTACACATATGTTAAGGTCTGATTATGGTTACTTCGCACAACCGCCTGTACCAGTGCAATAGAAGTGTAACTTCAGAAAATGTGAAGCAAAATGAAGTTGTGCGAAGTTATGCGAAGTATGCATAATCAGACCATTAGTGTTTGGCCGGGCTACTATTCCGATTTGTGGCGTGCGCCTTGATATTGTCACACAAAGGGGAGGGACCTATAGTTTTACACCGACTCCGAACGGCGCACAGTGCTCCAATCTGCTCTATTAGGGTAATTTAATTATTATATTAAGAACTAAGATAGATATCGGGATGACATTTTGCACAAATTTTGTCTGAATGACTAACAACTTCTGCTCATAAAATGGGCAAGATCGAATAGCGACCACGCCTACCAACCGTATAACTAAAAAATCGTTAAATTTTTCGTCAATTTCTGGTACATTTTTGAAGCACTTGCGCACGGTTATAGATACCTGCATACCTATTTGTGATGAATTAAAAATAGAAAGTCCGTTATGTATATACTGTATTGACGCCGGATCCGAATCAGCCACCTAATATATGTATAAAATAAAAAAACTGATAAAAAGTTAGATCAAGCTTAACAACTTTTAGGGCCGTTTCCTCATCTAACCTTTAGATTACCGGCCACTTTATCGTCTCGATATACGAGTTTTCGTTTTCTCATCAGCGCATTGATTTCTCTCTCTAAACCTCTAAAAATGTGTACCCAGCTCTAAATTTTGGTTCGGTTTTGGTTCATGAGTAATGTGACCAACTATTTCATAGCTCAAAGAAGTACAGGTTAGATTGGGCTAAGTTAACGCCGCGAGCCGATTAAGAAACTTCGAATGCGAATAAGTTCGATCCCTGAGAGCTCAGTGGTTGTTCAGAAGTGCAAGCTAAAATGCTTCCATCTTAGCCTCACGAAGGTTGGGCAGTCTAAAAGAAAGTGTGGAGATGATTCCACTCCATCTTCCTCTTGACAGCTGATACGAAAGGATCAGTCGAAATTCCTATTCTCACAATATCCTCTCAGAACCCCTATCACTAGCCCTTGATAGATAACATGTTTTAAAGTGCCCTATCAAAACATTTTTTGCAGCAACGATTGGTGTATTCAAGTGTACGCATATGTTGCATGCATCACAGGCATATTGTCCGCCTGGATGTAAAGAAAGAAATTAAATGTTTAGGTAAGGAAAAGCAAACCATGCGACTCAAGGACACAAGTGCATGGTTTGAGGCTTATGTTTATATTGAGGTATGTTCACAGCCAAAAGTACGAAATATGCGACCTTGGACAGTGTCTGGATGCGTGTTGGTGTTTAATTAGGTTTAAGTTATATGTGCATAGCACCATGGAAGTGTTATGTACGGTAGATTAGTTATGTAGGCAGTTAGGTTTAGAATCTTATATAAATAAAGAACGCTACTCTATAGCGGGGTGATTCTCTAATCCCTTTCCTCAATGTTAGGCTCCTACGACAGCCGAAGTTGATTGTCCTCCTTGTTACCTGGTTCAGGTAACCTTGGGCCAGATGAAAAAGGGTGTATAGAAATCGTCCTTTAACCAAAGTTCTACATCACTTTTTCCAGTTCCTCTAGAAGGTCGTTTACAACCGAAATCCAGAGCAGGGGAAAGAGAACACTACCTTGTGGAGTGGTCCTATTGGCTCCGCACTGAGTGCAGACGCTCCCCCACTCCGCCGCGACAGTTTTGTCACGAAATAAGCTTATTAGGTTGGTTTCAACCCCTAGATTATGAATATACTAGGAGGTATATTGGCCAAACTGAATTCAAATTCGGATTCCGCGGGTCGAAATACATAACCATAGGTAGGTCCGGCCAGGACTCTTCTTTGCCAATATGTCCTTAATAGCAGTACCTCTTTCTGGAGAAGCACTTATAAGCTCATTAAGTAGCGTAGCAGAAGATCTCATTTTTAGTTCAGTGGTCAAAAAGAAATACATCTGGTTCGATAACTTTCGCAAGCTCATTAGCTTTCTTCATTTTAACTTTTTGGCAACAATCTTAAAAACTTTTAGCTGGCCTACCAAACTTAGAACACACAAATTGTGACAAGTCTATTTCAAATTCGAGCCAATCTTTATTTGCAGTAACAAACCGCTCTCTTTTTCGGAAAACTTTTGTCCATTTTAGGTCCAAATTCTGAATTAACTTCGCACGTATGATTTCAATTTAACAAATTTTGATTCTATCACTAGATCCTAAACTGATATTCCCTGGTATAAAATCCATTATTCCTCAAGTCTTTCATTTTTAGGGGTCGACAGCCAAAAATCAAAAATTTCCTGTCTTGAAATTTTAGGAGTCATTTTGAAAATTGAAAGTAAAGGTATGGGTGCCGCAGTTTGCCGCAGAATTTTTTTGTGGATTCTATTAGTATATACATCAATTGAGAGAAAAAGTATAGTAAGTGATCTATATTCCGCCATATAAGAAAGATTTCTTCTACAAAAACAAAAAAATAATAATTTGGTACTCACCAAAAAGATTAAAAACTTTATCAGGTCCAAAAAAATATGTGCGTCCACTTCGGTAATAATTTTTACATTTCCCGAGTTTTGTTACTTACAACAATGACGGATTAAGAAATGAAGTTAAAACAAAATTCCTTAAACAAGTTATTGAGCCTTCGTTGCACACACAATTTAATTTTTCACTTATCGCTTACTATGCCTTTTGGATACCGTTATGTTTATATGTAGCCAAATTTTTTTAAACAAAGTTGTATTTACTCTTAAGTAGACAATATTCTTGCATATTTGATAAAAATTTTATTGAAAAATTACAAACAAAAAATTTAATTAAATTACGCTAGCTTTGCACATTTTTATGAGAAGCTGGTTTTGATGTCAGAGGTTTCCCTATTGCCTGCCTAGGGGCGACCGCTGTTATGAAAAACCCATTTTTCTATATTTTTTGCAATGTTGCATGAACCCAGGCCCTGCGGAGTGGTAGCGCGCACTGCTAACCACTCCCTGTAGGGAAACGAACTAGTGCGAAACTGGTTCGGTTCTAGTGCGTTTGGAACCATGACTAGTACGCGTTAATTCTCTTTTGCATGCTAGCGACTGGCGAATTTAACATTGCGATGTCCTAGGAAGTGTCAATTGTCCCCCGTTACATCCCTTTGGCTCTAGTTCCGAACCAGTTCTAAATTCGATAGATACGATCTAGTTCGTTTTGCATCCCTTTTTCTATAGTTCCGAACCAGTTCCAAATTCGACAGATTAGATCTAGTTCGTTCTGCATCCCCTTTTCTTTAGTTCCAAACCAGTTCCTAATTCGACAGATGAGATCTAGTTCGATCTGCATCCATTTTTTATAGTTCCCAACCTATTATAAATTCGTCACCTTAGATCTACATACATTTCTAATCAGGCTTGTCGAAACATTTCCCTTCGATATTAAATACGATCGGTTGAAGGAAGGACAATACAATCACAAATGTTTAAGCGCATTTATTAAAAATTTATAAACCACATTAGTAGTAGTAGTAGTATTAAACTTAAGTAGTAAGTAAAAAACAAAAGTGCGTTCTGCTTAAAAGTAAAAATATAAGTTCACTTTGTCTTACTTGTCTAAATTTAAGCATATTGATTTTTAAGTAAATTCAGTTCTTTTTAAGCTTATATGTATATGAAGTACTTCGAAAGTTTTTGTCGTATTTAACTTAAATAAGATATACAGTAAGACAATAAAGTTTAGGTACACTGCAGTTTTTACAATACCGGCAACTATTTTTTTAAATATTTTGTTTTTCCCTAATTTTTTATAAAAATATGGTTAATTCTACACCAAAAACCCCAAAAATCAGAGTTCCAAACCTTATGCAAAATTAAAGAAAACTGCAAATTTCCATCCAAGTATTGCAATTTACACTCTTTAGAAAAAAGTTAAGTACTCAGTTATTAGCCCATTCAATTTTAGTATAACAAAGTGCAAGTTTGAGGTAGCTAGGACTTACCATTGATATTTAGCAATTTTTTTTGTTGTTTGGTAAGTCCTAGCTTCCTCACACTTGCACTTCATTATACTATAATTGAATGGGCTAAATAACTTTTTCTAGAGAGCGTAAAAAGAAAGTGAATTATTTTAATGAAAGTTTGCAGAATTTTCTTAAATTTTGCAAATGGTTTGGAACTCTGATTTTTGGGGATTTTGATGTAGAATTGGCCATATTTTTATAAAAAACTAGCTGTACCCTGCCACGCTTTGCTGTGGCATATTTCTGTTATATATTATTAACGAAACAAAGCATACGTTTCATACGTGTTTGGTTATGTAATAAGTACTCGTGTGCACACAATATTTGTCAATCGAATTTGGAATTCAAATCTTTTAAATTGAATCATCATCATTAAATGGAATCATGGGAATTCTTCACCTTTGAAAGGCCACGTTAAAATCTTTGCTTACATTACGTTCTTCATAAATTTCTTAACTGCGAGTCGCATTCCGTTGCAGAGTTTTCGCTGATTAATATTCCGCAAAATGATAATTGGCACACCTATTTTCAATTTCGGTATGTGGGGTCTCCCTGGAAGATAAATCGAGTTCAAAAATTTCGTTGGATGGTCTTTTTCCACAACGGTGTTTATCGACGTATATGCTATTTCCTCACGTTGAATGTTGAATAACATTAGTGGTATTCACCAAAGTGAGCAAGTGGTCTGGCAGTCTAGTAAAAGAGCTGATCAGCTCAAGCAACGACTGTTGTCAATACCACTATTATTTAGTTGATAGACCTCCTTATTCTTCGCAGCAAGAATAGCCCGTTTACTGAGCCAATCGTGATTCCTAAAAATAATTTTCTTAATAAAGAAACATTCTTTCGATCAGCTCTCCTTTCGATGTTTCTAATTTACAAAAATTATCAGGCCATAAAATTCGTCTTAATCTCTCATTGACTGGCAGCTTTGCGTTCCCAATGTCCAGTTATTGTCGCGCGAATACTTCAGCTGCAGTGTATGTATGTTCGTCTTGTCGCAATGTTGAATATTTCAGGTAAGCATTTATCTCTCGTGTTAATCGAGAAACTACAGACAATGTTTTCGTAAAATCTCCTACGAGCAATATCCCGAATGGTTGAACGTTTCCACGCAAATCCCGCAACAATGGATCAAAAGCCTCAAACGATTTTTTATGTGCCATGGTGCACTCATCCTAAGGTAATGTAATTTTTTGATCGAACCGTTGCCAAAATCCATCTGATAAGGAATATTTTCGTAGTTCCTCCTGGCGCATCCAAGAAAATGGTCCCCCAACTCCGTCATTTATCATTTGCATATTCTTCTTCTACTTTGGCTTTGTAACCGCCTAAGCCATTTTGGCCGAGCTCCACAAAGAACGCGAGTCATTTCTCTCTGTGCCAACTTGGTCTCTCCATTGCAATGGGTGCTTCCTATTCGTCTGCTACCACCATCGGCTTGCGAGTTGAATTCTTTTACACCTGAAACTTCGGTTCCTATTGAACGACATGTCTAAGCCAGCGGAGCCGCTCTATATTCATTCGCTGCACTATGTACATTTAGTTGTAATGCTCATACAACTCATCGTTCCATCGTCTACGGTAACCCCCGTCGCCCATGCGTAGAAGCCTGTATATCTTCCGTAAGATCTTTCTCTCGAATACTCCAAGAGCCTCCTCATAAAATGTTGTCATTGTCTAAGCTTCTGCGGCATATAACAGCTCGGGCATGATGAGTGACTTATAGAGTGCGGTTTTTGTACGTCGAGAAAGGACTTTACTCCCCAATTGCCTACTCAGTCCAAAGCAGCACCTGTTGGCAAGAGTAATTCTGCGTGGGTTTTCCATACTGATATTTTTATCGGTGATAGTGCTGGTTCCCTAGTAAATGAAATTCTCCACTTTCCCGAAATTATAACTGTCAACAGTGACGTGGGTTCCAAGGCGGGAGCGCGGTGACTGGAGATACTTCGTCTTGTCCTCGTTTACCACCAGGCGCATTCGCTTTGCTTCCTTATCCAGCTTGGAAAAGGCAGAAGAGACTTCGCTATTTTTGTTACCGTTGATGTCGATGTCAGCGCCACACGCCAGAAACTACACGCCCTTGTAAAAAAATGTTCCTACATGGTTCAGTTCTGCAGCTCTTATTATCTTAACATTTGCATCATGCGATCGTAAATGCTCTTCTGCTTTCGCTTTAATTTGGGAATCCTTGATTGGGAATAGAAGTTCATAATAGTAATGATAATCATAATCATAATAATATTATCTCATGTTATTCAAAATTTCTTTACTCGCAATATACGTAGTAGGCCTTGGCGACCCCAAACGAAATTGCTTAGGCACTCCGCACATTACGTGCTTAATCATAGTAGAGTAATCGTTTTGTCATGTCAAAACGAATGCATGACGACTCGACTTCTGCACACTTGGGCACCCTGCGTAAGCCCTGCTTGCGCGCACATTACACATTTTCGGGCCGGCTTTCTTACTAATACACTTCCGCGAACATTTCTGCAATAAAATATTGCATAAACGTTTATGGCTTAAAACAATTGGCACGATTTTTAGCACAAAATCATTAATTTTCAATTATTTCCTACTGAAATGACAAATAATTTTTATTTCGAGCACAAAAAAGTAAACAAATGCCGATATCAAAACGGCAAGCGCCTTACAATGTTGGGCGTTTCGATTCATGAAGTTTTTATGATTAGTCGAAAACATGATTATGAATCGTAATATACCGAGCTTCATTGAAATACATGTGTTCGGTATAAAAGCTTCATACTTTAGTACGTCGGAACGATTACACTACTATGACTAGGCGTTTAATGTGCGGAGTGCCTTACGATTAAAAGTTGATTGATTTATAATGCTAGGGAATGGAGTCAACAATTTTATGTTTTCATTAAGTATTTTTTAAACAGCTTTCATGCGAAAGTTTTTTGTTTTCGGTACTCTTTTATCATTTTGTTATTTGTCTCAGTAGTTTTTAGCCAACTTCAAAAAAAGGAGAAGGTTATCAATTCGTCGGATTTTTTTTTTATGCATGTTACCGCATGACTTTGGACAACGTCAACCGATTTCCAGGTGATCCCATACTAATTTGGTTTAGATCCGATCATTGGATCATGAAAAAATTAACGGCACTATTACACTTTTATATGAGAATTGGAGTCGGTGTGTTGTTTGCTTAAAAATTACTTGTTTATGAATTTTTTACATTAAGTAATTTGTGTACCAGCTCTTCGTTGATAATATGATCACTTCGTTTGATAAGATGTTGTAAATTCTATATTTATTTACAATGTTCGGATTTTGGATAAGTGGAAAGATTTATAAAAAATTCCCTAGTAAATCTTTCCCAAATACTTTTCGTTTGGAACCAGTTATATAATATTTCATTTAATTTCAATATTTTCAGTCTTTACTTTTAGATAGGTGATAATCCTATAAAAAATATTTCCAAATCCGGATTTTTCAAATACCTTTCGTTTGGCACCCATATTGTTCCTCAAACATATTTTCGATTGTAAGTCTTCATAAAACTCTTTAGTTTGATACCCACATTGCAATATTTCATTTATTTAATCAATCCAAAACGGTCCACCCTAATGCTTAATAATATATGTACATATGTACATATGTACGCATATATGTACACATGTATTTATTAGAAACTGTCATAAACTTTTCCCGCCAAATTAGCAACAACAGCCAACAGTTTTACTGCTTTGAGGTTGAACTCAATTCTATTGAAAAGAGCGCGGGTACTTATTTTCCCGTATTCAACCAGGAACGACCATCAGCCACCACCCATCGTCTGTATCCGCTTTACATTTGTACATATCCATAAAAAAATAATAATAAATCAAACATATTTGACAAGGGACTAATTTTTCGTTGGTTTATTTTATCGCTTTATATTGAAAATACATTGGTGCAACGTACTAAGCTTTCGAGTTAAAATTTTCAAAAAGGTGGCAACTCTCCTCAAAAATATTTCCAACAGCCATCTATCTTAAACTTCCTTAATTTAATACCTATATTTTAATAAGTCATTTAATTTATCAATTATGCAAATTTAGTTAAATTTTCAAACAGGTGGCAACCCTCCTCAAATATATTTTCGGCCGTAAACCTTAATATTGAAATACTTCATTTATTTATTTTTGTAATATAAATGATCCTGCTATGATACTGAACAATACAAAAAAAAATTATTCAAATCATTTCAGCGGTTCTCGAGTTTCGATGACCGTGACAAAGGAACACAATATTTTTATATATATAAATATAGATTTCTAAATCAAGATTTTTAAATGCATTTAGTTTGGTACCAATATTGTAACATTTCATTTATTTTACCAATTTAATTGAGATAAATTTTCAAACAGGTGGCAACCCTCTTCAAAGAAACTTTCTACTGCAGGACTTTTAAAAACTCTTTAGTTCGCTACCCACATTGCAATATTTCATTTGTTTAATCAATATAACTGAGTTAAAATTTTCAAATAGGTGGTAATCCTGCACAAAAGTATTTCCTAAAGTTTTCTTTCCTCAACCTCTTTAATTTGATACCTATTTCAATTATATTGAGTTAAATTTTCAATCAGGTGGCAACCCTCCTCAGGCATATTTTCGGCTGTAAGCCTTCTTAAAAATCTAAAGTTTCATACCCAAATTACCGTATTTCATTTATTTTTTCAAAATAACTCAGTTTAAATTTTCAAAGATGTGGCAATTTTACTCAAAAATATTTCCAGCAGCTATCTTTCTTAAACCTCTTGAATTTAATATCTATGTTGTAATATATCATTTAGTTTATCAATAAAATTGCGCTTAATTTTTTAACAGGTGGCAACCCTCCTTTAAAATATTTTCGACTGTAAGCCTTCTTAAAACTCTTTATGGGTATCAACCACATAGCAATATTTAATTTACTTTATCAATTTAACTGAGTTAAAACTTAAAAATTGGTCGCAACCCTTCTCCAAAATATTTCCAACAGATATCTTTCTTAAATCTCTTTAATTTGATACCCATAATGTAATATTTCATTTATTTTATCGATGTACTTCAGTTAAATTTTCAAACAGGTGGCAACACTCTTCAAACATATTTTCGGCTGTACGCCTTCTTAAAACTCTTTAGTTTTACAGCCACATGGCAATAATTCATTTATTTTATCAATTTGTCTGAGTTAAAATTTATAAATAGGTGGCAACCCTCGTCAAAAATATATCCAGCAGTTATCTTTCTTAAAACTCTTTAATTTTATACCCATATTGTAATAATTTATTTATTTTATCAATATAATTGGGTTTAAAAATTTTCAAATAGGTGGCAACCCTCCAATTTTTTGCGATATCGTTGGTTCTGGTATTATACCGAACAATACAAGAAAAAAATTATTCAAATCGGTTCAGCCGTTCTCGAGTTTTGACGACCGTGACATACGAACACATCATTTTTATTAATATAGATTACCGAAAACTAAAATATTAAAAAAATAGTTGCCCGTATTGTAAAAAATTCGTTGTACCTAAACTTTATTGACTGACTGTATTAAGGTAGCTGTGGTGGATTGCATTTTTAAATAAATTTAGTGAGAAAGTGGTAATTATTTTAAAAAACTTAATTTGTCTTTTCTTAAAAAAAAAGGTAGCTCTGGTGGCTTGCATTTTTAAATAAATTTAGTGAGAAAGTGGTAATTATTTTGACACTTTTTTTTAAAATGCCTCTTTTTCTGCAACTGCATTGCCTTTCTCAATTGTCCTTCAGGATCTTGGCCTTTGTTTAAGGAATCACTAAGTATAATGATTATTAAGCAACTCAAAAACTATACCAGCGTGATAACCGACGTATCCTTTTGAGAGGTAGCCGCACCCTTATAAAAGGAATAAGACCGAAACTTTTCAGGTAAAAATTTCAGTAGGTTGCGTCTTTATGGCCTTTTCAATTTTATAAATTATCATTATTTTTAAGTGGAAAAATAAAACTGAAAATTAATGATAATCTCTGCGCGAAAAAATAAAAATCATAAAATAATCATTATTTGTAATCCCAAAAATAAAAATCAAATAATAATTATTTCCGTTTGAGCGAAAAAATAAAACTCAATAATAATTCATAAAATAATGATTAAATGCTGATTTAAATTATTTTACTCATAATGATTACCTTCCCTGCTTTTAAAATTTAAAATAGAATAGTTTAGTGAAAGTACCACATTTCACTGCTTTTGGACTGGTGCGGAACTAGTTACTATCGGTTCGTTTTTGGCAAAAAAGAATTAGTACTGAACTAGAAATCTGGTTCACTAGTTCGTGTTTTCCCTACAGGGACTATACCACAGCGGCAAAAGTAACCTAACCTAATTTCTGCATAACACCGACCTATGAAGCGACTTCAGAAGCAGAAAGCGAAATATCTGAAACATTGTATTTGAGACCAGGGCCCTATTGCACCAACGAATTATCATTAGCATTTTAGCAGATTATCGAACTTACGCAAAGTTTTGTGTTTTACCAACATGATAAGGAAAAGTTACTCAAATGAGTGTTGATAAGTAAAATATCACTCAAAATCATAGATAAGCGTTGCACCAAAATTTTAAATGCTTGGCGAAAAGGCTTTAGCGGATAAGTGATAAGTTATGCAAATTATCAAAATTTATTAGCATTTCGTTGCACCAAAAATTTGTATATATCACTTATCATCTTTCATTTTGCTAACTTTAGCATTATTTTGCTAAAAGTAATTTTACCTATCATACAAGTGATAAGTTACATTTATTCAGTCTGAATGAATTTATTTATTTATTTATTGTAAAAGGATAATACAACTATACCTTAACAATCTAAAACTTAAGCTCTAACACGTGATTCGATAAAATATTGACACAAAAAATGCTTCGATTCGAACTATTAAATTTATTAGAGGAGGAAAATCTGCAAATAATAAAAGGCGTGTCATAAAAGAAAAAATCAGCTACAGTATAGATTTTGATGTAGTAGAAAAATTTCGGCTATCTCGTAGCCAAATTGAAGAAATTTTATTAAAAATTGGAGCGGACCTACAATATAACAGTGGGTGTAATAATGGCTTAAGTCCGCTACAGCAATTATTATTGACTCTGCACTAATTAGGTAATGGTAGCCAACATCATGGAATTGGTCAAATGCATGGGGTTCACAAATTAGCGGTATGTACAATAATCCATCGAGTGGCAAATGCCCTGATAAACAAATTGATGGATGAAACTATTTGTTGGCGGGAATTTACGAAAAATATTGCCACACAATTTTTTAACATTGGCGAATTTCCTTAAGACGCAGGGAGCATTGATGGAACTATGATTTGTTAACCGGTACGGAAATCATTTAATTAATGCAATGTGGTTTTTGTGTTTTTGTTACTGAGTTATTTTGGAAAGATCCAAATAAATAATCCTTAATTTAGAAAAATGTAATTATTTATGTAAACATACATAGTCAATACGGACTTGCTTTTTTCCTTAATAATTTTTAAGACAGCTAATATATTGGCTGTGCTTTGTGCGCGCGACATAGTAAGAAAAAAAAGATAAATTGAAAATGTTTATCAAATCGCACATGGGTTTGCTAAGCTTTCGTTTTCCATTGAGAAACGGTAATCATTTTAGCTAAGCACATTATTGGAAAAGTTCTCTATTTGAAAAGCAAAAGAAATTGGCTGTGCAATGGTTATCAAATCGACTTATCCAAAAAACATGCCAGTTATTA
>NW_023458569.1:6868437-6882386 GCF_013731165.1 Rhagoletis pomonella | reverse complement strand
CAATTACTCGGAAACTAAAGAAGATATCCAAAAACCACAAATTGTCAAAATGACGCTTCCGGCAATTTTCCATCCAAGCGACGATATTTGAATGTTACTCGCATATTTTCGAGCCTGTATGAAAAAAAATAACTAAGTTTGTTTACTGGATATACTGAGATCGCCAGGTTGCATTCGAGAAAATTTTAAGTAACGGTGAAATTGTAATTGTTACTGGAGATGATACCACACTACGCTCAGATATCACATTAATTGATATTAAAAGTTATAAACATGATATCGATATGGAAATTTCCTAACTTTTAATACTATAATATGGATTTACCGTATTCATATGACATATAAAAAGAATAAAATGTAGTATATAAAAAGATTAATTTGGTTTTCATTACTCAGCGGAGTGTGATCGATTAGTTAATAAAATTGGTGGTTCTAATACATACTTATGTTCACAATTATTTAAATAGGATTTGATTACACTCTAAAAAAATAATATAAACTTTTATAGAAATTCATAAGACTATTTTTTAAGCAAATTTAAAAAAAGCTCAATCTATATAATGTTAGAGGAATATATAGACGTTCAGGGATTCTATTTTAATAAGAAATTTATTGCTAAAGAAGTCAGCATATCAACCTATGATTCACATGTAACAACGTTTCTTGTTCAACCTCCTTTTGAAGAATCTTAAGTTAACGATACGGGATAAAACAACTAACAACTGGTTATATCATAATCATCATGGACTAAAATGGGAAGATGGTGATTCGAATTTAATGGCTGTTATTGAATATAACCATTCATTAATGAAAAGAAAAAATTATATATTCTATGATAAAGGATTGGAGAAAATCAGATGGATTCAACGTTCATTCTGATACGATATTATTTTATATAATTTAGATGATATAAATTGTCCAAATTTAAAGAATTTATATATTAAAAATATAAATATAAATACTTGTAAATATCATGAAAATTCTATGATATGTGCTGAAAAAAATGTAATAATATTAAGAAAATTTATTTCTTCATTAAATATCTAATAATAAGTAAAAATAAATAAGTAATTATAAAACTTTATTTTATTTCAAATAAAATTTTTTTTGTTCTCATAATCAACATCAGCAGACCTTTTCATTCATATGTGAAAGATTAAAAGATTTCGTATTTTTTTTGAATTTGTTAGACATTCGGTGACTCTTTTGAATTCAATAAATTTGTCTTTCAATGAATATAAACGAGAAAAACAAGTATCTTAATCTTTTTTCGAAACGATGTATTATTAATATCTCCTGCTTTCTATATTAAAATATGAGTTTTCATAAAAAGTATGCGTAACAACTTTTCCCACTAAGTTAGCAATATATGAATGAATAATGCTAGATGAATAAAACATTTAAATATACACATACTTTTATAAGCATATTTTTATATGTTTATGTGGGATTCGTTATCGCCCACTTGGTCAAGATCAAGGCTATTTATAATATTAGCATTTGATTTGAATCATATAATAAAATTTAAATACGGTAATAAAAAGTAAATAGATTCTTTGACAGCAACATTGAGTTCAAGATCCTTTCCACATTTTAATTGAAACATATTATGAAGTATAAAATAGATTACTAAAATATATGTATATTTAAATATGTTCTTTATCAACAGTTTACCTCAATGCGTTTTATATAGTTATGAAATGTGTATAAATAAGCTAATACCGTACATTAGAAATTATTACTTTGTTTAAAGATACTTATACAACACATCATGCCTGGAATCAATCGAATCCTCAATAGCGAGCATCATGGAGAGTACAACTTCGATTTCGAATTGCACATGTTGTGCTTTGAAGACATGAAAACCCCTTATATATGTATTGAAGATGAAGATGAGGGTCCCCGGTTACAGGTTTTGGGCATCCCAGTCAGAGCAGCCCATGCTTTATTTTAACAAAAAATGGGAAGAAGAGGATGACAATGGAAAATTCCTAACCGTTTGTGGCGGGGAAATTGAGGAGTACATAATGGAGCAACAACAAAACTAACATGAATATGAAAGAAGGGGTTTAGATATGAAGACTAAATTAAAGTATTATAGGGAAGCGATGTATGATATAGAAGTTTATTCTAAATCATATAATAATATTGTATTTGAATATAGATTAACTTTTGGTATTTAGAAATTTGAAATTTAATTATATAGAACCATAGATTTATTTAAAAAAACTTCAGCGTTTATTTGAATATAATATTATTTTATATGAGAGTTATTTATGAAAAAAGGTTTATTCATAAATCGTTAGTCGTTGGAAAAGGTTTTATAAATAATATAATTAATAAGCTTCCTATTGCACTTCATTTGCCTAGTTATCAATTTTGTGAACCTGGAACGAAACTACGGAAACTTTTAGTAAGAGGAAATCGAGGGATTAATCTACTAGACATTGCTTGTAGAGAACATGATATATCATATTTATATAATAAAGATTTAGATAACCGACATATTGCTGATAAAAAATTAATTGAGAAGGCTTGGGAAAGAGTTAAAGCGAAGGATAGCAATCTTAATGAGAAAACAAGTGCTTGGTTAGTTACAAATATAATGAAGACAAAAACGAAATTCGGTATGGGGAACATTTATAGTAAAACTAAGAAAGTGGGAGGAAAAACGGGTTATCATCTCTTCAAACATGCTTTAAAAAGTGCTAAAAAAATTTAAAGAAAAGTGATAACTTAAAAGATGCAATAAAAATTTCACGAAAGGTTGTAAATAATATTTTTAGAGGAAAAAAATCTATAATAAAAGCACCACGTGTAATGCCATTACCTAAATCTGGAGGATTTCTCCCATTAGCGCCTTTATTCGTAGCATTAGGAGCACTTGGAAGTCTATCTGGCGGTACAGCAGGAATTATTAAAACAATCAATGCTATAAAAACTGGAAAAGAGCAGTTATTGGAGGCGAAACGTGATAATAATACAATGGAAGCTATTTCAATGGAAAAAGGAATGTTTTTAAAGCCTTATAGAAAGGGATTCGGATTATATTTAAAACCATAACAAAAAAACTCTTAATGAAGCTACCCAGAAGACCTCTTACTGATGTAGACTTAAAGAAGTATTGAAAATGTATTCCAAATTTTAGAGGGGTATTCATGTGTGACACTTTACCCCGTAAACCATTTAAGAGAGAATGTCGAATAATAAATTTGGATAGTTCAGACAGAGAACGTTTATAAAATTAATACATGTTTGCAAAAATCAATTTGCAATCACCAAATCGATTTCACGGAAATTTCATATTTTCGGCAAGCAAGCAAATGTACAAAAGTCCGCTCCTTCCCCGTTTACCGTTTCTATCTGTACACTTGTCGTTCTGACTCAAATTTTTATTTTAGAGTTTGTTTTGGTCCGACACAAGCACGCGCCTGCCTCCGCAAGCACCCCCTCTGCATAGTGCTTATTGCTTGAAATACAATACCGGCGAACGGCAAACTTCGCCGAATTGGGCGATGCTGTCGTTCACCGTTGGCCCAGCTATTTCCCCTACTTAAACAGAATTAGAGCGGTAGCGAAAACAGC
Organism: Rhagoletis pomonella; assembly: GCF_013731165.1. Classification (NCBI taxonomy): domain Eukaryota; kingdom Metazoa; phylum Arthropoda; class Insecta; order Diptera; family Tephritidae; genus Rhagoletis; species Rhagoletis pomonella. The sequence goes on along the minus strand of NW_023458569.1, from coordinate 6,878,801 downwards.
TGATCCCATTTGGTCGCCTTTATGATTTGGGTGACCATATTTAGAAAAAACTAAACCATATTTAGAAATGAGGAAATGATAACAAATATAAATGTAAAACAAAGAAAGATTTTTATAAATAATTTGTTTCAAGCCAGATTTAACAAATCTGCAACTATATTTTTCAAACAACAAAAAAAAATCGTCTTTAGGTTGTTTTCTTTTAAAACTTTGAAAGCAAAAAAACAAATACGGCCACCTTTGGCAAGTACAGCTGTCATCGCCCAGCAGGGCGATAGAAATAAATCTATCGCCATGAAACGCCGCTAAGCGAACTTCGCATTTCGCTTTGGCTGTGTTCAATTTCATATGCTTGCGGGTGTTCTAATTTTGACAGCGCGAATTTCGCTGTGGTGAGTTCGCCGTTCGCCGGCATTGTATTTCAGCTATATTAGATTTCTGTTTCTCTTTTCGTTTTCGTTCTTATTATTTTGCATTTTGCTTTAAACAATGGTAAATTCCGGCTCGCGAGTGGTAGAATTGAAAATCTTTGGTGTGGTGGCAACGAGCATTCTGGCTCGCACAACTCAAAATTTTTGATGGCAAAAAGCTCACACTGGAAATGCGCCTTCTCATTTATAAACGTTCTCTGGCACAACTCAAAATTTTTGATGGCAAAAATCTCATACTGGAAATGCGCCTTCTCATTTATAAACGTTCTCTGCCAATACACTTTATCAATTTTCGACATATAAACCACCTTGTATCGGATTTCTCGGATTTCCATCAGCGGTACACCCTGTGATCAGTTCCGGATTTGTCATCAGCGACATCTTGCGGCTTTTATCTGGGCTCTGAACTTGGATTTCGATCGGCGACATCTTTTGGCGGATTAGCAAAGCTTGCGTCGGAGCAGCAGCAAACCTTATAGCAGCAGCAAACCATATACCGATTCTGGAACCGGAGCAGCAGCGCTGTTAGCACCGGTTCCAGAATCGGTATATTTATACTACTTAGGGCCAATTTCACAGTGCGTAGTTAACTCAGAATCGGCAGTTAACTAGAGATTTTCAGTACAAAAATCTGTAGTTAACTGCCGATTCTGAGTTAACTACGCATTGTGAAATTGGCCCTTAGGTAGCTTATTTTCTGGGTTGACATAGAGGATATTTTTTCTGATAGGCGGACCAGATACCGATCTATTGGAAAAAATCTTATTTATGGTGCGACTTGCTTGAAATTTGGCACGTAGGTAGCCTATTGTCTGGGTTAACATATAGGATATTTTTTCTGATAGGTGGACCAGATACCTATCTATTGGAAAAAATCTTATTTATGGAGTGACTTGCTTAAAATTCGGCACGTAGGTAGCCTATTGTCTGGGTTAACATATAGGATATTTTGTCTGACAGGTGGACCAGATACCGATCTACTGGAAAAAATCTTATTTATGGTGCAACTTGCCTGAAATTTGGCACGTAGGGAGCTTATTGCCAGGATTAACATATATGATACCTTTTTTCTAATATATGGACCAGGGACCGGTCTATTCCACAAAATCTTGTTTATGGTGCGACTTGCTTGAAATTTGGCACGTAGGTAGCCGATTGTCTGGGGTAACATATAGGATATTTTATCTGATAGGTGGACGTTGAAATTCGGCACGTTTTGGAGCTTATTGCCAGGATTAACATATAGAATAATTTTTTCTAATAGGTGGACTAGGGACCGATCTGTTCCAAAAAAATTTTATTTATGGTCCGCCGTGCTTGAAATTCGATACCCGTATTATATGTAGATATGCGTAGAATAGAATCGTGTCATTGTTTTACAGTTCGAAAGGTATTTGAAGGCGGCGCAAACATGCGGGTATTGGCTATTTAACAATACCTATTACACAGGCCAACAAAAATGGGAAAAATTTAATGCAGCAAATGTTAAAGCTATTTTTGACGAAAGCATAAAGTTTCCATCAGCTCCAGAGATTAAGAAAAACGAGGTCAAAGTGTCAAAAAATCGCGTTTTTGGCAATATTTGAGAAGCTCTAGCAAAGAAACAAAGGGTGGTAGACCCTCCCACTTAGGCTTTGATTAAAGCAAGATATCTCCCTGCAAATTCCTGCACCTTTGCTTAATGGTCAGTTATAGTCATTTGTTGAATAGAAAAAACTGATGCTGGGAAGTTTTAGTACCTACCGCAATTAATCAAAAGGTGATAGAACCTTTCACTTAGGCTTAAATTAAGGCTTGGACTTCTGACTTCAATCCCTTTCCTGCGTTTTGACCCTAAGGTCACCAATAGTCATTTATTCAAAAGCTAACACTGATTTTTACAACTTGTTTTTTTCAATTGCATAATTTTCCAGTATTTTTTTTATTGTTGTGCGATGAAAAGTAAATGAGTATGGGTGAACATCAGAGCAAGGTGCAGGAATAGTACTTTCTAGCTTTAATTTAAGCCTAAATGGAAGGTTCTATCACCTTTTGTTTCCTTGCTAGAGCTTCTCAAATATTGCAAAAAAACGCGACTTTTTGACACTTTCACCACGTTTTTCCCAAATTCGGATTCGTAATCAGCACAAAAAAGTCTATCAAAAGCAGCTTTAACATTTTCAGCATCAAAATCGGTGTTGCCCTGTGTTACCGACACTAATTATATAAAGAGAAGCTGCTTCTTTTTATATGAGGTGATCTCGCGAACGGTTGTACCGAAACATACATACACATCGAATTTTTCATAGCGTATATCTCCGGATATATTTGTAACGGGTGATTTTTTTGAGGTTAGGATTTTCATGCATTAGTATTTGACAGATCACGTGGGATTTCAGACATGGTGTCAAAGAGAAAGATGCTCAGTATGCTTTGACATTTCATCATGAATAGACTTACTAACGAGCAACGCTTGCAAATCATTGAATTTTATTACCAAAATCAGTGTTCGGTTCGAAATGTGTTTCGCGCTTTACGCTTTACCCAATTGCTGCGAACGGCGACGAATCGACATTTCACGGTCTTCAGCAACACTCTCAGAAACAGACGCAATATTCTCTTCTGTACGCACTGTACGCATTCGTGTGGTTGGTTTAATGTCCAATAAAGTAAACTGAGTGCGAAACTTGGTCACAATCGCATTAATTGTTTGCTCACTTGGTCGATTATGTAGACCATAAATAAACACATTTCGAACCGAACACTGATTTTGGTAATAAAATTCAATGATTTGCAAGCGTTGCTCGTTAGTAAGTCTATTCATGATGAAATGTCAAAGCATACTGAGCATCTTTCTCTTTGACACCATGTCTGAAATCCCACGTGATCTGTCAAATACTAATGCATGAAAATCCTAACCTCAAAAAAATCACCCGTTAGTAGTGTCCTGGAAATTGGTAGAGATTTTGGGCCTACTGGAAAAGGGGGCGTGACACTTTCCAAACATACTGAACCTTTTATCTATCTGTAAATATAGGTATACACCCAGAATACACTTTTTTTTTCTTTTTCATAATAATTTTTTTTAATTTTTTATAGAAATATGGTTCTTTTTGCATAAAATGGCACCAAATTTTGGGTATGTAGTTTTGTAGTTCACTAAATTTTAGTATAATAAAGTCCAAGTTTTAAAATCATTTTCGAGCCTGCCAAAATTTTTTGGTAGATATTTTAATTTAAAAATTAATGCGAAAAATGGATTCTCTGACCCAAAAAACCCCCGTATACACATTTTCAATAATATTTTTTTGTCTTTGAAATGCATCTAAGAGGTCGTTTATTTGGTATTTTTGAAAATATCTACCAAAAAATTTTGGCAGGCTCGAAAATGATTTTAGAGGTATGGTTCCTTGGGCGAAAATGTTTGTTATGGTCCATAGTACCAGAATCGCAAGGATATGAATCAACTTTTTTAATTGACCTACTAATTGACCCACCCTAATATATATATATATATATATATAATATTTTCAAAATATGTTGAATATGAAATTGACACATCCCCGTTTTCAATAAATACATAATCCTGTCGAGTGTGGTCTATAATAGCCGTGTTTTATTTGTCCAGAAATTTAAGCTATCAGCTTATTTTGTATGGAGGACTTACCCAACATAATTATATTGGCTTATGAAAAGCTATCTTGGCTTGTATATTGAACAAGAGGCATTGCCATTCAGCATAAGAAATTTTCTCCTTCAGCCAATCAGAAAGAGGCACAACTTACTTTGACACAATTTGCAGTCAAATAACTGTCAAAATTAGGCTAACATAGGAAATAAGCTAATTTCGTTTTATTTGACCAAGATTTAGCTATTTACTTGTGATGGTTGAATAAAACATGTCTAATGTCGGCTGCTGCTGAGTCAATCAGTATTGCAAGTATCAAAAGTATCATATTGAAAATCTACATTTGTAAAAAAATTACGATTTAATATTATCTTTATGTATAACTCTATCTCTATTATTAATTATCTTCTTATTTCCTAGATTTTCCTTTACTTGTTGTCTCCTATGTATATCTAGGTTTAAGCGTATTTCCTACCCCTACAATTTTTATATACAATTTCGCCTGGGTGGAATGGAAAAATTGTATCAACTTCGGTAGGTATTTCATCGATTTTATACTTTATGCATTCTTTCAACTTTGACAATTCGTAATTTTCATGGTCATATTTGTAATCCGTTATTTCTGAGCCCCTTTCACTCAGTATTGAACAATTATCGATATTGCCGGCAAACTCGTCGACTGGCTCTAAATCAGTGGTGTCCAACAGAACTTGGACAATGGGTTACTTTGAAACTATCGCTATAATACGCGGGCACCGCTAGCTTAACTTCAATCTTAACTGCGATAACTCGTTTCACTTTTCTTATATTCAATGTATATATTCTACTAACTGATCCTTTTAAAATATTTATTTATTATTAAAGTTTATACAGTTAAGTTAAATTAATAACAGTGCATAATATTTTAATTTCATTTTATTGTTAACATATGGGAATGTGCTGCAATTCGTACGATTTGAGATCGATGCGATCTGCAAAACCTTCTTCGGAGATTGATTAACAAAACGGCAAAATTTGGCACTGAATCGATAGATATGACGTGAGTTATGTGTTTCTCGCCGTTTTCATTTGAAATATTTATTACTTTCCCTAAAAATAATCAAAAATAGTTTGCAAATCGCACCGATTTCAAATCGTACGACTCGCAGCACATGCCCAATAAACTTAATAAGATGCTTGAATCTTCATATTTTCAGATAACTTCTTAAAATCTGGCTTATATTGCACAGTTGTGCAGGCTAAAATCATGTTATTTTTGACATGTTCGCTAGTCAGTACGTTTCAGTATTTGTTTTTTATAACCATTAGTTGAGAAAAAGCCTGTTCCAGAAGAGTAAACGTCTGGAAATGTTGAAAGTTTTTCTTTGTCAACTGCTCTATCCAAACATCGATTTCGAGATTGCAAAGTTGTATTGAAATCATTTAGTTTTGCAGTCACATCAGTTAAAAATGCTGCCTTTGGATTTCAGGAAAATCTTTATTTCTGTCATCAAAGCTACACATATTGAGAGCACTTTACCTTGACTCAGCCATCTTACTTCAGAGTGGTGGAATATGTCACCGAATTCATTCTCAAATTCATCGCGCAAGGCTTTGAATTGTCGATGCTTTAATGGTCATCCGCGAATCAAATTCACAATACGAACGATCGTGCTCATAACATTGTCAAGGTTGAGTGTTTTTGCAATCAGATTTTCCTTCTTTTTCACCACGTTATATATATATATATCTTGCCCACGAGTACGAGTTTCTAAAGCCAGATTGACTAACGGTGCCTCCTTAGCAGGAAAATCAGAAAATACCACTCTGGTGAACACTAATAAGTGCGGAGAGTCTGAAACATCGGTCGACTTATCCATTTGTAAGGAAGCCTAGTCACATTTCTTTAAATCCCTTTTTATTTGGCCATGAATATCGTTTGGTAGGTCATCAGATAACGACACTTTTTTATTTCTGAGATTACGCTGTTTTTGTTTTGAAAATCCTGAATCAGAGATTCTATCACGTCTAGCATAGAAAGATAAGAAGTGAATAAGTTCAAAAATAAAAGCCTACTTATGTACCAAAAAAGCTTCCAATTGTTAAACTTTTCAATTCAATACAAAATAATCTGTTCATCTTTTTGTTTGCGGGCGCCTAAACTTTAGGTCACGAGCTACCAGGCGCCCGCGAGCTACTGGTTGGACACTACTGATCTAAATGATCTTCATGTCCTAAAGCAAAATATTTTACTAACAATATATTGCCAGTAAAATCTCAGCAGGCTTTATGGAAACTTTATGTTCCTCAATGTCAATTCTTTAATCGACGGATTTTATGAAAGCTTTAGATTTTATGGAGGCTTAATTTTTTATCGGGAACTTTATGTTCCTTAATGCCAATTTTTTCATCGGCTGGTTTTAGGTAAGCTTTATGTTCCTAAATTTTTTCGTCGGAAGCTTTATGTTCCTTAATGCCAATTTTTTTATCGGCTGGTTTTATGGAAGCTTTATGTTCCTTAATGCCAAATTTTGTATCGGTTGCTTTTATGCAAACTTTATGCTCCTTAATGCGAATTTTTGCATCGGCTGGTTTTATGGAAACTATGTTCTTTGATGGCAGTAGTATAGTTATGGCGGTTCCAGAACCGCCATAAGGTTTGCTGTTGCTCCGGTGCAGAGCCGCTATATGGTTTGCTGCTGCTCCGCCGCTAGCTTTGCTGCTCCGCCAAAAGATGTCGCCGATCGTAATCCAAGTTCAGAACCCAGATAAAGGCCGCAAGATGTCGCTGGTGACAAATCTGAGTCCGGAACCCATCAAAGGGTGTTCCGCTAATGGAAATCCAAGAAATCCGATACAAGGTGGTTTATATGTCGAAAATTGGTAAGGTGTATTGGTATACATATATACATACGTATTCTCATACATACATCTATATGCAAACATACATACATACATATGTATATACATATATAGATGCTCCACCCCTAGAAAAGTGTGTTAATAATGTTCACATAGTTAATTGCTAAGTATTTAATATATACGTGTATATGAATGGAAAGGCCTGTTGATGTTGATGATGAGAACAAATAAAATTTAATTTGAAATAAAAGAAGGTTTTATATTTACTTATTTATTTTGATAATAAGAATTTTAAACATAAATGTCCGCAATTATATGAATTATAGCTTTGCTGTTTATTATAGTTATATTTAATGTTTTTTCCTAAATACTTTATTATTTGCTTAGGAGGCTGTAAGTTTCCAAAGCTATCGAAGTAATCAATCTCATTATCGTTTTCCAGTATTTGAACTATCCAAATTTATTATTCCACATTCTCTCTTAAATGGTTTACGGGGTAAACTGTCACACATGAATACCCCTCTAAAATTTGGAATAAATTTTGAATACTTCTTTAAGTCTACATCAGTAAGAGGTCTTCTGGGTAGCTTCATGAAGAGTTTTTTTTTGATATGGTTTTAAATATAATCCGAATCCCTTTTTATAAGGCTTTAAAAACATTCCTTTTCCCATTGAAATAGTTTTCGTTGTATTATTATGACGTTTCGCCTCCAGTAACTGCTCCTTTCCAGTTTTTATAGCATTGATTGTTTTAATAATTCCTGCTGTACCGCCAGATAGACTTCCAAGTGCTCCTAATGCTACGAATAAAGGCGCTAATGGGAGAAATCTTCCAGATTTAGGTAATGGTATTACACGTAGTGCTTTTATTATAGATTTTTTTCCTCTAAAAATATTATTTACAACTTTTTATTGCATCTTTTAAGTTATCACTTTTCTTTAAATTTTGTTTAGCACTTTTTAAAGTATGTTTGAAGAGATGATAACCAGTTTTTCCTCCCACTTTCTTAGTTTTACTATAAATGATCCCCATACCGAATTTTGTTTTTGTCTTCATTACATTTGTAACTAACCAAGCATTTGTTTTCTCATTAAGATTGCTATCCTTCGGTTTAACTCTTTCCCAAGCCTTCTCAATTAATTTTTTATCAGCAATATGTCGGTTATCTAAACCTTTATTATATAAATATGATATATCATGTTCTCTACAAGCAGTGTCTAGTAGATTAATCCCTCGATCTCCTCTTACTAAAAGTTTCCGTAGTTTCGTTCCAGGTTCACAAAATTGATAACTAGGCAAATGAAGTTCAATAGGAAGCTTATTAATTATATTATTTATAAAACCTTTTCCAACGATTAACGATTTAAGAATAAGTCTATTTTCATAAATAACTCTCATATAAAATAATATTATATTCAAATAAACGCTGAAGTTTTTTTAATAAATCTATGGTTCTATAAAATTAAATTTTAAATTTCTAAATACCAATTCAACAGTTAATTTATATTCAAATACAATATTGTTATATGATTTAGAATAAACTTCTACATCATACATCGCTTCCCTATTTGTTCTACTATAATACTTTAATTTAGTCTTAATATCTGAACCCCTTCTTTCATATTCATGTTGGTTTTGATGTTGCTCCATTATGTACTCCTCAATTTCACCGCCACAAACGGTTAGGAATTTTCCATTGTCATCCTCTTCATCCCATTTTTTGTTAAAAAAAAGCATGGGCTGCTCTGACTGGGATGCCCAAAACCTGTAATCGGGGACCCTCATCTTCATCTTCAATACATATATAAGGGTTTTTCATGTCTTCAAAGCACAACATCTCCAATTCGAAATCGAAGGTGTTCTCTCCATGATGCTCGCTATTGAGGATTCGATTGATTCCAGGCATGATGTGTTTTATAAGTATCTTTAAACAAAGTAATAATTTCTAATGTACAGTATTAGCTTATTTATACATATTTCATAACTATATAAAAAGCGTTGAGGTAAACTGTTAATAAAGAACATATTTAAATATACATATATTTTAGTAATCTATTTTATACTTCGTAATATGATTCATTAAAAATGTGGAAATAATCTTAAACTCAATGTTGCTGTCAAAGAATATATTTATTTTTTTATTATCCTATTTAAATTTTATTATATGATTCAAATCAAATGCTAATATTATAAATAGCCTTGATCTTCATTTCATCATCATTGTTTGCCTAATAAGTATAGTAACGCCAAGTGGACGATAACGAATCCCACATAAACATATAAAAAAATGCTCATAAAAGTATGTGTATATTTAAATATTTTATTCATCTAGCATTATTCATTCATTCACATATTGCTGACTTAGTGAGAAAAGTTGTTAAGCATAGTTCTTATGAAAACTCATATTTTGATATAGAAAGCAGGAGATAAATATTAGTAATACATCGTTTCAAAAAAAGATTAGGATACTGGTTTTTCTCGTTTATATTCGTTGAAAGACAAATTTATTAAATTCAAAAGAGTCACCGAATGTCTAACAAATTCAAAAATAATACGAAATCTTTTAATCTTTCACATATGAATGGAAAGGTCTGCTGATGTTGATGATGAGAACAAAAAAAATTTAATTTGAAATAAAATAAAGTTTTATAATTACTTATTTATTATTAGATATTTAATGAAGAAATAAATTTTCTGAATATTATTACATTTTTTTCAGCACATATCATAGAATTTTCATGATATTTACAAGGATTTATCTTTATATTTTTAATATATAAATTCTTTAAATTTGGACAATTTAAATCGTCTAAATTATATAAAATAATATCGTATCCGAATAAACGCTGAATCCATCTGATTTTCTCCAATCGCTTAGCGTAGAATATATAATTTTTTCTTTTCATTAATGAATGGATATATTCAATAACAGCCATTAAAGTCGAATCACCATCTTCCCATTTTAATCCATGATAATTATGATATAACCAGTTATTAGTTGTTTTATCCCGTATCGTCAACTTAGATTCTTCAAAAGGAGGTTGAATAAGAAACGTTGTTATATATGAATCATATGTTGATATGCTGACTTCTTTAGCAATAAATTTCCTATTAAAATAGAATCCCTGAACATCTATAACCAAGGTATATTCCTCTAACATTATATAGCTTAAACTTTTTTTTTTTAATTCGTTTAAAAAATAGTCTTATGAGTTTCTATAAAGGTTTATAATATTTTTTAGAATCTAATGAAATCCTATTTAAATAATTGCAAACATAAGTATATATTAGAGCCACCAATTTTATTAACTAATCGATTACACTCCGCTGAATAATGAAAACCAAATATCAAATTAATCTTTTTATATACTACATTTACATTCTTTTTATATGTCATATTTATATAATAAATCGATCTCATTCTATTAAAAGTTAAGAAATTTCCATATTCATATCATGTTTATAACTTTTAATATCAATTAAT
>NW_023458569.1:6861131-6868337 GCF_013731165.1 Rhagoletis pomonella | reverse complement strand
TGTTGGGACGTTGGGCGAGAAATAAAAAGTCAATATTTTGCGCTAATAATTCACTGCGAAAATCTGAAATTCATTTATTAACTCAAATACCATTAATACATATCATACAACAATAACTTACATTTGTGCTTCTTAAGCACCTAGTTTCCCAACATCAACTTGTCACGCCGGCTGCTGCAGAGAGAAAGAAATAACGAGAGTCGATATTCAAACTTCGACCCAACATTGCACTCGCTATTTTTATCTGCTCATACAGAGCGGTACTTAAAGTACCGAGTAAGCCAGGGATACTTTGCAGCTTACATACAAATTTGTAAAGGCTGAAACACATTCGATGCGCCAGGTGTGGAAAGCATCGTAACACTGCCTTTACACGGTCGATTTTTGTCGTTTAACCAAAATCTACCCGTGTAAATTGCAATTCAACCGTAAAATGTAAGCGTTTTGGCTAGTCGATATCTTAAGTAAATTTTCCAGTCGACAGAAATCGACCCGTGAAAAGGCAACTTCAGGAATTTTTTAATTTTCTTTTTTTTTTTTTTGCTTGAGCGTCTTTTGAAGATGTGCCAAATTATATTGTCGCCTTAAATACAAAACAACAATTTCTTTAAGCCATCTTGTGCAGCAATTTGTTGATCTTATCCTCACGGCTACCGAAATCACCAACCTCAACGTAGTGATTAGCCTTCTTGCGCCAGCTTCGGGTTGATGTGTTGAGCTTGAATAGCAACAGGAAGTTGGGGGCTTTCTTGAAGTGAAGTGAATCAACGCGCTTCGCGAAATTTGCGTTCGATCACAAAGCAGAGATTGGGACACGCTTGACCATTCCACGTTTGTACATCAATTCACAAACTGATTTAAGATTTGGATAACCCCATATAGGGGTTCGGCATACGTAGCATATTAATGGTTGCCTTGCTCAATTTGATGAACACACCGTTTTAATGTGGCGAAGACAGAACTGTAAAACTACGCACTTTTTGTGCAACTTTGTTGATACCGCGGATGCGGATCACAAAAGCCAATTTGGATTTTTCAGGCCCGTCGAATTGGCCGCATTTCTTTGCCACACAGCGTTACTCCATCTCACGGCGTCCATCACGGAGTTTTCTTGTTTGATATTTCTCAGCAAACACCAAGTTTTCACATTAACGGAGTGCAATCACAGCACAGCGCTTTAGTTTACGTTTGATCAGGGTAGCAATTTGCTGACCTGCTCTTGCTGAACTGCAGCTTCGGCTCGGGGACAGGAGGCAGCTTCCTGGAAGGTTGTCTGCCCTTTGCTTGCGGTTTCTTACCGGCCGTGATGGCAGTCCTCTTAACTTGTTACTTAGCACGTTGAAAAGGCGAAAAAAAAGTTCGCCAAATGTTTGGAGCACATCGTAAATGAGCCACTCGATTTATAACATTTCTATAAACAATTTAATTAAATACTTTTTATACATAGATATGCTGCAACCATGCACTTACTTTCCCAAATTCCATCCTGTTTATCGGCATAATTTTCCAAATATGCCAGCTACTTCATTACTAATTACTAAATTTTCCAACTGCGCCTTCTTTGTTGGCTCGACATATCCTAAAAAGACAAATTTACATTAAACAATAGAAATCGCAAAAATTAGCAAATAAAATACTTGCTTTGTTTTGTTTTGTTGTCAAATTTCTGAGAAATATGAATTCACCACGATGCGATACAGAAAGAACAAGGACCAGGGATGTAATTTTAAGTAAATCTATTATTCAGTGGCAAGGCGCAGAGCGTTCGGGGCAGCAATATTAATTTGTATCAAATATAACATTAAACGGTGGTTCTAATACATTTTTTGATATTATTAACCAGAGTACATACATTATATGGTATTTCTTTCAAAATTAATGTACTATATGAACTTTTTTTTCAAATATTTCTTAAGTTTCTTTCATGAGTGCTGAAAAGCAACCATGCGTGTAAGAAATTGTGTGCTACCTAAAATTTCACCTCTGGAAACTTTATCCCCATAAAGGACTTCACCACAGTTTTTTTACTGGATATACTGAGATTCGGAGCTTGCGTAAGTCGAGTGCGCGCGAAAGTCCTTAAAAGTTCGTATTGTAAATACATAAAAATACATAAGTGCTTATATACGCGAGTTAATTGTGCGGTCAAGTGCAACAAACGGATTCCGACTGATACCGTCGAAACGGATCCGCAGGAAAACCCGTTGGGATTTTCAACAATTTTTGGAAGTCGAGGTAAGCGGCAGTAACTTGGCTTTAAAAAAAATCTAAAAAAAGGCAAAACAAGTGACTATGCGCGTATTTACACATACCATTTGCTGATGTACATATGCACATACATATATACCGCTCATTTACTTCAATACGGTCATTACTAAAGAAAAAAAATATAGAAAAATCTTCAAACTCGCACATACATACATATAAAAAAATATAATAATAAAAATTTAATAGATTTTTTTTTGGTTCAGTGAGTTACTAGTAGTTTATGAAATTGGTCCACTACTTACCATGATAAAAGCATTATAAGGTAAATTCATTCGCTCAATTCGTCGGCCATGATTTTTTGTTCCGACGTTTGCCGGCATTTTTAAATCATACAAGCGGGCCCATGCGCAGTCTGCGCAGACATAAAAACACAGTAAACTCATCCCTCTTTGTAGCCACAGATAGAAGCAGACTGTTCTAATAGTTCGCGGAAATAATTATTCTTATAAGCCCCTTATTTTTATTATACATATATTACAAAGCATTAATGAGATTTATAGTTACGGTGACCATCCGTCCTGTATAATACGGGACGGTCCTCTTTTTTGGCCCAATGTCCTGGCAATTTATTTATTTTATACGGGACGCCAAATGTTCTGTATTTCTTTTAGTGTCCTGTGTTTGTCCCGTATTCGGTTTTTTTGACGCCTTAACAGCTCATTAAAATGGCATGCCTATGAACGAGTTTTAAGTGTGGTTGGTATATGATCGTAATTTTCTCCATAAACAGTTATTATTTTCTAATCTGAATGCCTGTGTTTCGATTCGAGGAATACATGCAGTGACCAAAATATAGTTTAGGACTCGATATTTTAGGAAGGTTTGGCTATTTTTCCTTAGCTTATTTAATGTTTTTTATTTTTTATGAAAGTAGAGCTCTTTTCCTAACAAAAAGCATATAATAGGTACTGTTTAGGCTCGATGCCTTCTCAACTGCCACGTAATAAAATTTTCTTAAGTTATAATTTGATGGCAGTTCAAAGTATACTCGGCTCAGTCTGATGCATCCTCCGGACAACCATCCGGAGCATTCTGCGCACTCTGCATGGCTTACAATCTTGCAGAGGTGGTGAAAGAACTTTACCATTAGCCACAGTGCCGATCCACCATTTTTGCACCAATAAATATTTTTTTATATAAGTACATACATACATGTAAACATACTGGTCTCCCCTCTCCCTGAGTTATTCAAATACCGAATTTCTAACTTCGTGCAAAAAACTACACAAATTAATTCTGCAATGTTTCATCAAAACTCTTTTAATTGGAATCTTTAGAAATAAATGGTTTGCAGATTTGTACCTCAAAATTGAGTATAATAACGTGCTGCCCATTTGCTTTTCGTTTTAAAAAATGGTCGAACATACTTACTTTGTATGAAAAAGAAGTGTAAGTTTTTGTAGAAAAAATTAGCAAAATTATGTTTTGTCCCGTATTTGGCTCCCATAAATATGGTCACCGTATTTATAGTACACATCAGAACTTATACTTATTAGGTACATACATAAAAACATATTACAAACTGACTGATATATGAGTGTCATGAGTTGAGGGAAACATGGTGTCACTTACTTTGTATACAAAATTGGAGGAGAAAATATATTCAGAATTAACTTTTTGATTAAATGTTTCTTTAGCAGAAACAATAATATCAGAGAATCGTCTTACTCTAGTTTAAAACAAAATGGTCCTCTACCCGGAATATTGGCAAAGTTCACCTGAACTGAAGCAAACGCAAGACCGTTGTTAAATTTACGGATATTCTCCAAATAGTTTTTTGTGATGTCATCATTGCGCTTTCAGCTCATCGCGGACAGAAATTGGTGGTAAACTCACCTTGCTCTTGTGGCAATAGATGGATGCAGTATTATCAGCTGCCTCGCCTGGAAGAGACGTGCACCGCAATACGTCTTTGGTAGCTTTTCTTGCCGCCTCCTTGCACTGACATCTTCCCTTAATCGCTGAAAATATGATGGCACCAAAACACTACTAAATTGGGGAGTGAATTTTTGCCTTTATTCGGCCCGTTGTTTCTGCCTTTGGTTCCGCATACATTCCCTAGCTCGTTGCAAATAGATCTGCCGTTGTTGCATATCTTGGTTTATTGGAAGGCAATTACGTTTTTGCGATCAGCTGACACTCCCATACACTTTTTTCGAGGCATTGTTATGCGTAATTATATTAAATTGAATCCTATAGTAGTAAAAATGGTCATTACGATCAACAAAATAACTTTTTGAAATTATAAGGTTACCGATTTTATGTAGACTTTATGAGATAAACGCAATATGTCAGTATATCTAATGGAACAATTTTTCTGTAAATGAAATGTTGAATTGAAAATCTCCAAAAATACCATAATACAAAACACCAATATGCTTATCATACCAATAATATTCGTAATAAATGTATTGCTTAGCAGTTCTCATAAAAGGAATATCCGAATATTTTTCCGACAGGGTAGCCAGAAACAATATGGGCTGGAAATAAGATTGTGATGCGAAATTTACAAAAAAATACCATAATACCAATATACATATGAATGTACTTACGGTATCTACAATTTACGCGATAAATATATTTCTCAGCTTTTATCATAAGAGGTAAAAGTTAATATTTTTAACTGACAGCGCAGCCTGCTACAATTCTTATTATTGAAATTACAGTTATGTTTAAGCTTGAAGTCACAATAGCACAGTATTTTGAAGTTAAGTGTTATTATGGTGATGCCACAGATGGCGCGCTTTAACGGCTTCGTTCATGTACGAATTGTGTGGTTTATGTTGCAGAATTGAGTAAGAATTCGTGAATGATTTCATGAAATCATGAAAACTAAAAAAAGCTGCATAAATATTTAGCAGCTATCAATACTAATCAAAAGTTTTGAAAAAAATGTTATTTGTAACTTTTTATTTTTATAGTTAAATATTTAAGTGTTTTCTGATATTATTTTAGACATAATAATCTATTGGGGGAAAATAGTGTATTTAAAATTTTATAAAGAAATAATGTTTACTTGATGTTGTATTTAGAAGTAAAGATATATACTCGTATATAAATATATATAAGAACTGAGGAATACAAAAAGCATTTTATGCTAAAGATTTAGATTTTGACGTGAAAGATTTTGTTAGTTGTGAAGACTTTATATAATTTTCACCAGTTTATAGTTACGGTATGCGTGGTAGCGCGGTTTCAAAATCGAATCCCAATACGATCACAATATGGTTTTCGGCGTTTATATCTGAATTTATGTAAGTATATTCACTACATTTAGAATGAACAAATTTAATTTGATGTGAATTACTTGGAAAAAATTGTATTTATTTATTACTTCAATAGTAAATATTTTACTGTAAAAAATTAATAATAGATTACCTACTTATTAACGGATAGGCCTTTTAAAAGATCGTAATTGTATAAAAAAAAATTTGTGCTCACTTTACGAATTCGTACCTAATTCTGTATAAATTTTTGACCTCATAATTCATGAACAAAGGAAACCCCTTTAGCGCGCCATCTACGGACTAACATCGGCAATTAGTATTGTAAAAGTATTGAAGTGCTATTGTGACTGTAGGCTCGGTTTATTTTTGTTTATTCGCTGAAAATTCATACGCAATTTCACGTGATATTTTTTTATATGGTCAAATTGAGAATTGTATCGCGATTTCAGCTGAAATTCAGGATAATGACGAAATTGCGCAACGCAGACATCGTGGAAATACCCTTTATGAATTTTATACCACAACTTTGATATTGTACCACATTTTCCAATTTTTGGCTATTCTGCAATGTTATTGTTTTTTTTTTCATTGACTACTGCACATTTTACTATATGTATATATATAATTATATAGGAAAATTGAGGTTATTGAAGCACAGTATTTTTCTAACGGTGATTTTTTCAATCTTGTTCTAAATTGTGTAACATTATTTTAAATTTTCCTTTTTTTATTTATAAATTTACGGTCTTAATATTGGGCACTATACTATTTAATTCCTTATTATTCTTTTCTCTCTTATTGTCGAGTCCCATGATTCAATAATAAAAGGCTAATTATGACATAATTACAAAACAAAAGGTTGCACTTACGAAGGACAGTGAATGAGGAAGAATGAAATCCCTTGGTCCGAAAATGGTAGTAGAAAAGTGCGCAAAGTCGGCAATTAGTAGTGAATTTCCTTTTGCGAATTCTAATGTATTTGCAGGAAAATTGGCATTTCAAACGAAGTATTAAGAATTATATTATTTCATTGGTTAATTGTGCTTTATTTGAATATAAAAATAAACATATTGCACATAAAACGTATACTTCTATTTCACACGTACATAAGCTACTATTTTTTTAATTTGCAAAGAAGCAACACGGTGCCACGGATAAGGGAGCTGTGCGAGAGAGACAACTGTCAAACCTACTATCGAACCATTAATTATGAATTATGCTGTCACAATAGTGCTTCAGTACAAAATACCTTTAGTGTGGCTTAACAATGGTAAATTAAAAACAAAAATAAAAAAACAAATTTCTTTACATCAGAGGAGTTATGACCATTAATATTACCTAATAACCACTCAGGGGACCTCTGACTTTTCAAATGACACCTCATTAGTGGAACTGCTTACATAGGAAAATAGAAAAAGGGAGACTAACAAAAAACACCTTAGAGAAATAATATATATGATGATAAAATTGAAAAAAAAAATGAAATTCCTCACAATTGTTGTTGTTTGAGATTGAAAATGAGAACGTGTGTGTGAGTTTGAGTTTTGAATTTTTAAATTATATTGCCGACTAACGTCAGACTGCCTCTCGATGGTTTTACCTGGTTATGTTTTTATCATGCTACATACTTTTCTAATAAATGAGTGATATGAATGTACATACGAAGCCTTCAAGAAAAAAAAGGAGAAGGGGTAGACTGCAAATTGTGTTT
>NW_023458569.1:6858781-6861031 GCF_013731165.1 Rhagoletis pomonella | reverse complement strand
TTTTTTTTTTCATTGACTACTGGACATTTTACTATATGTATATATATAATCATATAGGAAAATTGAGGTTATTGAAGCACAGTATTTTTCTAACGGTGATTTTTTCAATGTTGTTCTAAATTGTGTAACATTATTTTAAAATTTCCTTTTTTATTTATAAATTTACGGTCTTAATATTGGGCAATATACTATTTAATTCCTTATTATTCTTTTCTCTCTTATTGTCGAGTCCCATGATTCAATAATAAAAGGATAATTATGAGATAATTACAAAACAAAAGGTTGCACTTACGAAGGACAGAGAAAGAGGAAGAATGAAATCCCTTGGTGCGAAAATGGTAGTAGAAAAGTACGCAAAGTCGGCAATTAGTAGTGAATTTCCTTTTGCGAATTCTTATGTATTTGCAGGAAAATTGGCATTTCAAACGAAGTATTAAGAATTATACGTGAGTTTTGTAATTTATTTCATTGGTTAATTGTGCTTTATTTGAAGATAAAAATAAACATATTGCACATAAAACTTATACTTCTATTTCACACGTACATAAGCTACTATTTTTTTAATTTTCAAAGAAGCAACACGGTGCCACGGATAAGGGAGCTGTGCGAGAGAGACAACTGTCAAACCTACTATCGAACCATTAATTATTGAATTATGTGTGCGCCCACCACTGTCGTATACGGTGTAAGCGATGCTGCAGTCACAATAGTGCTTCAGTACAAAATACCTTTAGTGTGGCTTAACAATGGTAAATTAAAAACAAAAATAAAAAGAAAAATTTCTTTACATCAGAGGAGTTATGACCATTAATATTACCTAATAACCACTCAGGGGACCTCTGACTTTTCAAATGACACCTCATTAGTGGAACTGCTTACATAGGAAAATAGAAAAAGGGAGACTAACAAAAAAACACCTTAGAGAAATAATATATATGATGATGATGATAATATATCTCAGCTAATATATATTTTGAAAGCCGTTTTTTAGTTTTCGCAAGGCTCGAGAGCGGCTGAACCGATTTTTTTGAAACTGCCACCTGCCGCACGTGTCCCAAGGATGGTTTTAGGCTAAACAAAAATCTATATGTAAAGGGGGCGTGGCACTTCCCATACAAACCGAATTTCTCATGCTACATATCTCTGAAAGTGTGCATGGAAGAGTTCTGGAACTTGGTATGGAGATAAACAAAATCAATCGCAATAAATCGAATTTTTATACTGCATATCTCTGAAAGTATTCAGATATGTATGTAGTTGAAATCAAGCCCATACTCATGGGGAAAATTTGGGCTATTTGGCCTACAAACGTACCGACCTTTAGCTATCTTTGAATGTATTTTTTAATTCTTTTGTAGGTGTGTTGGTGAGTGAAATCATCCTAAATGCTTGTACGGATTTTAACGAAACTTTTTGTGTGTTTGAGTGGGTCTCTGGATGGTTTAGTTTCACAATTTAATCCGACAGTTGGCGCTGTAGTTGAGTTATTACTAAAAATCTTATTTATGATCCTATTTGGAAAATGTTTTAAATATGTATGCAATACTATTGCAAAAACGTGCTGCCAAGGGGTGTTGAAGTCGAGCTATTACTAAAAATAGCCAAGTGAGAAAAGGGGCCGTGAAGGTCAGATTAAATCGACCTGTTGCACCATTGAGTATATTGAACGCTCCTGCGTTGCGATTGGCCCAATGGATGTGATTTTCCAATATTATTATGCGTTCAAACTTTTAAGGTATTTCGTCTGAAATAAGTATATGTATATTGCATTTCTGTAGAACAATGATTCGCACCCATTTTGAAAGTGCCACCAACTATACTGTAAAGCTTCTAGGACATTTACTATAGAACCGGGTTGTTGCCACCAGGGAGTGAAGAGAAAAAAATTTATTTCGCTTTGCGAATAACCGTGCTATGAAATGCCGCACAACTGGAGAATTTCAAGAACTTCTTCACGGATATTTATTAGGTTATTTAAAGCGGCAAATGACCACCAAACCATAATCTTAGCAGACGAATGTGCCAATGAAAACGTAAACGTGAATTGTTGGTAAAAATGTTGGACCAAAAAGTCTCAATAAAATATATAAAAATGTTGGGCGCGACGAAGTTCGCCGGGTCTACTAGTAGGTAATAAACCAACAAATGAAACAAGATCAAAGCAAACTAAGTTAAGTCAGAGAAAAAAAATTTACGATTTAATTTTTAAAATGGTTGTTAAAGACCTTCAGCCCTTTTCTGTAGTCGAAG
>NW_023458569.1:6853207-6858681 GCF_013731165.1 Rhagoletis pomonella | reverse complement strand
AAAAAAATTGATGAAAATATCGATTTCAAAGTCGATAATAAAACAACACGAACGATAACAAAATCGATAACTTAATCGATTACAAAATCTATCAAAAAATCTATTACAAAATCGATAACAAAGTCGATTACAAAATCGATAACAAAGTCGATTACAAAATCGATAACAAAATCAATAAAAATATCGAAGTAAAAGCAATAACATCGATAGCAAAATCGATTAAAAATATCGGTAACAGAACCGATAAAAATAATGATGACAAGATCGATAAAAATATCGACAACAAAATCGACAGCAAAATCGATAAAAATATCGATAACAACATCGATAAAAATATCGATAACAAAACTGATCAAAATATCGATAACAAACCCGATTAAAATATCGACAACAAAATTGATAAAAATATCGATAACTAAATCGATAAAAATATCTATAATAAAATCGATAACAACGTCGATAACAAAATCGATTACAAAATCCATAACAAAATCAATCAAAATATCGATAAAAATATGGATAACAAAATCGATAAAAATATCGATCATTATATCGATAAGTTCCGAAAAATCAATAACAATATCGATAAAAATTTCGATAACAAAATCGATAAAAATATCGATAATCGATATCGAGAATATGATATCGAGAATCCCGAAATAGTTCTCAGATTGAGTCTCTGTGCTTCTATCTACATATATGTTTTTCTCTACAACTACCTATGTATATTTTAATCTTTCTTCCTCTATCTTCATCTATACTTTTATCGGTATCCTCATCCTCATCTTTTTCTTTATATTTATCTTTGTTTTTATTTTTGTTTATCATATTCTTTATATACATATTCCCCTTCACCTTTGCCCTTATATAAGTAAAGTGTTTAAATTTATCTTCGTCTTCGTTTTTGCCTTTATCTTTGCACAACTTTGTTTTTGTTTTTATTTTTACCTTTGCCTTTATCCTTTTCTTTGTCTATGTACGTACTCACCTTTACTTTTATTCTTGGATTCGTCTTTTTCTAAGTGTTGTTTCACTTCAAAAAGTTTTCGTGTATTATGCATACATGTGTTCATACATATATGTATGTACATATATAATATGTATAGACATACATAGATTACTAAAAAATAGAAACAGATCCACATTAACTGCAATCAACATAAGTATGTACATACGGTGTGATTAGGTTATAGATATTGCTCCATTTGTTTATCAACAGCCGAAATATGTACTTACGCACACATACATACGTACTTTTTGTCTCCTTCCCTCACTTCCAACGCATGCATGTGTTTGCAAAATGATGACGAAGTGATTTTGTATGGAAAATCATGTATGCCCATATATTTGTATAAAATAAACATATATAAAAGATATCAATCAATACTTCCCATATACCAAAACTCTTGAATTTTTGATTAAAGAAAACAAAAACAAAATCATTCGAGTGGTTTTCGAGCATTTTGGTAATGAAAAAAATTTGCAAATTTTTTCAACAATTTGTTGCCTTAAAATGCTCAATATTTGTTGAATTTATATAAAATTTGTACACGATAATATTTCTACTGCTTCAGAGAACCTATATCCCGAAAATGAAAGTTATATCTGCCAACCATAAGTTGCTAGAGCACTTTAAAGGCTCAAAATTGACCCCAAAATAAGGCAATGTTTACCGTTGGTTTAACGACAGAAATTAAATTGGTTACTTACATACCTACATCTGTCGATAGGTTTGGAATTTTGTCTTTGTAACGGCATACTATTCTTTGAAATTGCTTCATTAGTGCTCGTGCAATAAGCGTTTTCGTGAAGTTCTAAAAATTACAACTACAACATTTCAGCATAGCCTCCATATCGTAAGGTAAGACGTTTTCTACGTCAAAAAAAAATATGAAATTGATTAACATAAAGTTTCATCGAAATAATGCATGCAAGAAACATATGAATTCTGAATGCTCATATAAATATTCAAATATGCTCCACCCGTACATAAGAATGCTCATTTAAACATACAAATATGTTCCACCCGTCGATAGGAATTTGCCTATATACATATGTATATACGTACATATATGCTCCACTGTATAGTATGTTATAATAGACAATTTTTTGTTGATTATGGCTACGAAAAGTTTGACATGCTCTTTTTCAATACAACAACTGTATATATATTTTATAATTTTCCCAAATTGAAAAGATTAACATGTTCTTTTTCAATATACAACTATATATATTTAATAATTTTCCCAATTCCGCTGCTAACATTTTTAATGAATAAATATCAAATACGTTAAATTTTACAATGATAGTATATACATACATATGTGTTTTATTGTTTTATTTGGACATTTTTTTATTGAATTTATTAATCTCATATATAAGATTTTTTAAATCAATATTTTCCTTGTTTTCTTCATTATAATAGTCATTATATAAATTTATTAAGCTCACAACATTTTTATGTTGTCTTTCTATCAAAAAACAATTACATGTATCAGGTCCCGATTCAGTATCATTATTACTCCAAGGACAGATCGTAGAATGTTTTCCATATATAGATTTTATCCAAGACCCATTTTCCATCTGTTCCGTTAACATAAATCTATTTTGTATAACGTTTCTATGATGATCTAATATATATTTAAAATTCCTTTCTAGAAATCCTTTAATTTCATCACTTTTCATAATGAGTTTGATTGTAGTATCTAGTTTAACAGTTAGCTCTTTAATAGAACAGCCCTGTTTAGCAGTTAGCTGTTTAATAGAACAGCCTTGTTAAGCAGTTAGCTGATTAATAGAATAGTATATATAGTTTATTATTTTATAAGTGATCACTTTCAATATCTATTGTATAAAAGCCGAGTAAATATCTAATGTTTCTTACATGCACTATTTTGGTGAATTCTCATATCTAGAAAATTTCGTATTTTTTCAAATACATTTTCGACTCTAATACAATTTTTCAAACAACTAATAATTATACAAAACCCCATTTAAAATACTGTTTTTTATTAAATTTATCAACTTATACAATTTGCATTAATTCTCATATAAGTATTAATTTTATTAACTCATATAAGTTCCAAATTTTCATGTAATAGTCTCATTACCTCATACAAGTCATAATTTTTCATACAATAAATAATTGTTTATTAATTCACATAAATTCTAAATCTTCATAGATTTTCTCAATATGCAAAAAAGTCGAGTAAATATCTAATGTTTCTTGCATGCATTATTCCGATGAAACTTTATATTTATCAATTTCATTTTTTTTTTTTCATATGTATAGTTTCGGTTCTGCTAAAATTTTTTCATACAACTAATAGCCTTTTTAACTCATAGAAGTTGTGAGTTTTCATACCTAGTATACAATTTATTATCTCATATGAGTTCATTCGTTTTCATACAAGTAATTGTCTTATTAGCTCATACAAGCTATAATTTTTCATACAAGAAATAACTTTATTAATTCATAAAAACTGTATGTTTTCATATAAGTTCATCAGTTTTCATACAAGTAATATCTATATTAACTCATGAAAGTTATAATATTTGATGTAAGTAATTGCTTTATTAATTCATGTAAGTTAGTTTCATTAGTTTTCATATGCCTAATTGTTTCTAAATTAACATAAGTTTCAAATTTTCATAGATTTTGTCAATGTACAAAAAAAAAGTCGAGTAAATATGTCATGTTTCTTGCATGCATTATTTTGATGAAGTTTCATATTTTTCTCATACATTGTCGACTCTGTTACAAGTTTTTCATATAAGCAATAACCTTTTTAACTCATAGAAGTTATGAGTTTTCAATAATTTTTCATATAAGTAGCTCATTAGCTCATAGAAATTACAGATTTTCACATAAGTATTAAATTGATGAACTCATATAATTTATTAAATTTTCATATATGTTCATCAGTTTTCATATAAGCAATTGCCTTATTATCTAATATAAGTTATAATTTTTCGTACAAGTAATAACTTTATTAAGTTATAGAAATTATAGATTTTCATATAAGTATTAAATTGATGAACTCATATAATTTCATTAATTTTCATATAAGTTCATCAGTTTTCATATATGTAAGTAATAACTTTATTAACTCATAGAAATTATAGATTTGTCACCTACATATATTAAAATATGAGTTTTCATAGAAAGTGGACTTAACTTTTTTCAGTAAGTCAAGCATTTTTTAGCATTTTAGCATTTTTTTATATATTTATGTGGGCTCGTTATCGTCCACTTGGCATTAATATACTTATTAGACAAACAATGATGATGAAATCAAGATCAAGGTTATTCTTATATTAATAAAAAGATGAAAATAAGGTCCATTTTTGCGAAAGTTTTTAAGTAAACTATATAAACATATATAAATTAAATAAAGGACGAAGGTAAGCTTTTACTAAAAAGATCTAATAATAATAGAAAAAATGTTTTCTAATTTTAAAATATATATACATATATACATATACGGGCACGTTCTGTAAATCGAACGACTTTGAAATCAATATGATTTGCTAAATATTGATCGTTATTTCTGATGAAAAGATTGAATATTTTTATATAATATCAGCGATGTTATATCATCCGTATCAATACCAAATTATGAGTTTTATGATTAAAAATCCATAAAAATATTTCCAAAATCGTATCGATTTCAAATCGAACGAATTTCAGAACATACCTGATATTCTATTTTGTATATATGTTTATCATTATATATAAATAGGCAATCATGTTTACTTTACACCCTTTTTACGGCTAAACTATACTTCAAAGGTATAAACAGTTATATATCATTAGAAAGGTATTTTGATGCTGATGTGCAGGCAATTTCTAAAATTTCAAATCAGTTTAAAATAGAGCGAAAAAATCAATTCAAAAGTCACACCAATACCAATGCACACATGTACATGGTTGGGGCGGAAATGCCCCCTAAATGTATGCTTTAATATTGATAGCGAATTAAAGAAACGTGCTAAGCAGCAGTTCAGGAATAAAATGTATGTATGTATGTACATGAATAGATTAGACTCAAACAAGGAAGAAGGTAAAGTTGAGTATGGAGAAGAAGAAAGTGATAAATACAGAAATTAAAATAAAAGTAAAGAAACCTAGATATAAAGACAAAGAGGAAGGAAAATTTAAATACCTAACCTAATAACAATGGCGGGGGTGAATATGTAAATAAAGAAAAGAATGGACATATTTAGATCAGGATAAAGGAAAAGATAAAGATGAAGACCAAGACGACGAAGATGAAGATGAAGATGAAGATGAAGATGAAGATGAAGATGAAGATGAAGATGAAGATGAAGATGAAGATGAAGATGAAGATGAAGATGAAGATGAAGATGAAGATGAAGATGAAGATGAAGATGAAGATGAAGATGAAGATGAAGATGAAGATGAAGATGAAGATGAAGATGAAGATGAAGATGAAGATGAAGATGAAGATGAA
>NW_023458569.1:6844314-6853107 GCF_013731165.1 Rhagoletis pomonella | reverse complement strand
AACCCCTTAACTTTAACTCATCTTAACTTAAAAACTTACTCCACCTGAGCTCACCACACATTAATTCACCACACTTTAACTCCCCACACCTAAATTCACCACACCTCAACTCGCCACACCTTAACCCCCGCACCTAAATCCACCACACCTAAATCCACCACCCTTAATTCACCACACCTCAACTTTCTCACCACACCTTAACTCACCTCAACTCACCACACCAAAATTCACCACACCTTAATTCACCACACCTCAACTTTCTCACCATAACTTAACTCACCACACCTGAATCCACCACACCTAAATTCACCACACCGTAACTCCTACACCCAATTCCACCACACCGCTGCTCACCACACCCAATTTCACCACATGACATGATATCACTTGATGTGGCATCAAAGGCAACATCATTTGGCATAAAATGAACCAAAATAAATAAGATTTAGATAGAGGTGAAAAAAGGGATAAAAAGGAAATACAACTGAAGAGTGTGCGATGTTATATTGTGGTGTGTTATGCTTCATATGTTATGTTATTTATTCTTATGTTATGGTTATGTTATGTTATACCAAGTACTAAGCTAAACTCCCCTCCACTTAACCCATTCCAACTAATGTTATTTTAGCTCATTCAACTTACATAAACTATCCTTAATTTTATCGGTTGAATTTCAACCGCTGGGCGAACACTAGTAGACTGAATTTTATATAAATGGAGAACCTATGGAATGTAATATCTACTGAAGGTGTGGAATCGCGTGACCTACAGGTGTTTTGTGACGAGATACCTAGAAATCCTCTTCCTGAAGTAGAATATTATTGGACAGGAAAAAAAATATCTTATAGTATATTATGGACATCAATATTTTAAATTAAAACCCCGTGTGGTACGGGAAAACCCAAATTTATTAATAAACAATTAAAATAAAAAAATAAATATAATGAGGTTTTTTATTGATTTGAGTCAAAATGAATTTGAAAATACAGAGTTTTCTCTAAAACTACCTAATAATGATACTATAAACATAAAACTGAACTTTAAACTAATGAAATGGACTCAAAGTGATCAAAATGGATTAAAAGAGGACGTAAATAAAACATCTATCCCTGAAACAATATCAGAAGCACCTACATCTAATCCGAAAAAGTTATTCACAACACAGGAAGCCATAGAAGCATTTAGACAAGATCTAATATAAAAAGAGAAAAATTTTTTTTTAGGAATAATTGAGATACGAGGATAATATTATGCTAAGAATTCGTTGTATATATGATAGTGATTTGCTTCAACGCAAACTGAATATTTCTTGTTTTAAGTATCGTCAGGTTGCATTCGAGAAAATTTTAAGTAACGGTGAAATTGAAATTGTTACTGGAGATGATACTACACTATGCTCAGATGTCAAATTAATTGATATTAAAAGTTATAAACATGATATGAATATGGAAATTTCTTAACTTTTAATAGAATGAGATCGATTTATTATATAAATATGACATATAAAAAGAATGTAAATGTAGTATATAAAAAGATTAATTTGATATTTGGTTTTCATTATTCAGCGGAGTGTAATCGATTAGTTAATAAAATTGGTGGCTCTAATATATACTTATGTTTGCAATTATTCAAATAGGATTTCATTAGATTCTAAAAAATATTATAAACCTTTATAGAAACTCATAAGACTATTTTTTAAACGAATTAAAAAAAAAAAGTTTAAGCTATATAATGTTAGAGGAATATACCTTGGTTATAGATGTTCAGGGATTCTATTTTAATAGGAAATTTATTGCTAAAGAAGTCAGCATATCAACATATGATTCATATATAACAACGTTTCTTATTCAACCTCCTTTTGAAGAATCTAAGTTGACGATACGGGATAAAACAACTAATAACTGGTTATATCATAATCATCATGGATTAAAATGGGAAGATGGTGATTCGACTTTAATGGCTGTTATTGAATATATTCATTCATTAAAGAAAAGAAAAAATTATATATTCTATGCTAAGCGATTGGAGAAAATCAGATGGATTCAACGTTTATTCGGATACGATATTATTTTATATAATTTAGATGATTTAAATTGTCCAAATTTAAAGAATTTATATATTAAAAATATAAAGATAAATCCTTGTAAATATCATGAAAATTCTATGATATGTGCTGAAAAAAATTTAATAATATTCAGAAAATTTATTTCTTCATTAAATATCTAATAATCTTATAAATATTATAAATGTGAAAGTTTGTATGTTTGGATGTTTGGGAAATCATCACGCGGAAACGACTTAACGGATTTGCATGAAATTTTGTACGCAGATAGCCTATGGGCGAGATTGGTTAATAGGCTATTTTTTTAAGAGTTGCCACCTGTTAAAAAAGTTTCATTTATTTAATATGCGGGAACGACTGAACGGATTTCATGAAAATTTGCACACAGATAGCTTATAACCAAGATTGGAAAATAGGCTACTTTTCTTAAGAGTTGCCACCTGTTAAAAAAGTTTCATTAAATTAATACGCGGGAACGACTGAATGGATTTGCATGAAATTTTGCAAGCAGATAGCTTATGACCTGCAGTGGAAAATAGGCTAATTTTTTTTAAGAGTTGCCACCTGTTAGAAATGTTTAATTTAATTAATACGCGGAAATGAGTGAACTGATTTGCATGGAAGTTTTCACACGGATAGCTTATGAGCTAGGTTGAAAAATGGGCTACTTTTTTAAGAGTTACCACCTGCTAAAAAGTTTAATTAAATTAATACGCGGAAAAGTCTGAACGGATTTGCATCAAATTTTGCAAGCAGATAGCTTATGACCTACAGTGGAAAATAGGCTAATTTTTTAGAAGAGTTGCCACCTGTTAAAAAAGTTTTAATTAAATTAATACGCGGAAACGACTGAACAGATTTGCATGACATTTCGCACAGAGATAGCTTATGACCTATGTTGGAAAACGGGCTACTATTTTAAGAGTTATCACGTATTAGGAAAGTTTAATTAAATTAATTCGTGGAAATGACTGAACTGATTTGCATGAAAGTTTGCACACAGATAGCTTATGACCTAGACTGGAAAATAGGCTACTTTTGTAAGAATTTCCACCTGTTTTAAAATTAAATTTTGCTCAAAGATGGTTTATGAAATTTGGTACAAATCGGCATTTTCATATTACATACATATCTCTGGAAGTATTTGTGGGAGAAAACTGAAACTTGGTATAGTGATATGTATGTGAAATCAATGTTGGCATTAATCGATTGATGTTTTAATTAGTTAGTTAATTCGATTAAATTCAATCTGATTACAGTTAATCATGATTAATTTTAATCCGACTAAACAGTTAATCGTAACCGCGATTAAAAAATTAATTTTTATTCATTAACTCTTAATTTGATCAAGTAGGTTTGGTGATTAATTAAGTTATGCTGGAATTTCCCTGTGCACACAAAGCAAGTTAATCCGGTATGGCTAAGTCGGGTTTCCTCATCAATCTATGCAATTTGGTGTGCATTTTCATTAAGATATATACCAACATGGGCGTAGCCAGGTAGGGGCAGGGGGTGATCGATCGAGCCCCCCCCCCCCCCCCTCCCTAACTTTCAAATTTTAATTATATATATATAAAATAGTACCCTGAAGTGCCAGCTTAATAGGGTCGAGCCCTCCCCCTAAATTTAATTCTGGCTACGCCGATGTATACCAACAAACGTTTTACAAACTAGGTTTGTAAAAGTTCCGAGTTTATGTATTACTAATAACAATAATTATTATTTTTTTATGTTACGTGCTTTTTATAAGCGTAAAAAATAAAATAATTACTATAACTGGTGTTTGGTTTCAAACTCGGACAACTAGACAAATTAATCAGATTTTATTTTTAATTGAATTAACGATTAATGTTTTAAATTAATTAAACGTAATCGCAGCCGGCGATTAACGATTAAAAAAATGTTATCATTAATCGTACAGTTGATTACGACTAATTAATTTTAATCGTCAAACGCGATTAACATTTTAATCGTTAATCAGATTAACAGTTTGCCAACACTGTGTGAAATCATGTTCATATTCACGGAGAAAAATGGACGTTTTAGGAAAAGAGGCGTAGCACCTCCCATACTGACTGAAAGTTTCATATTGCATATCTCTTCAAATGTTTGGGGTAAAGCACTCAAGCTTGATATGGAAATACATATGTATGCATGCATGTATGTGAAACTAATACCATACTCATGGAGAAAAATGAGAGTTATTGGAAAAGGTGGTGTGGCAACTCCCATGCAAATTGATTTTTCTATGCTGCATATCTCTGGAGGTGTTTATTGCAGAGGACTGGAACTTGGCACCGAGATGTGTATACAAAATTAATTCCATACTCATAGAGAAGAATTTGCGTTATTCGAAAAGGGGACATGGTTCCTGCCGTACAAATTTACTGTTTTATACTGCTTATCTCTAGAGGTGTTCATGGTAGAGTACTGGGACTTGGTACTGGGGTATGTAAAATCAATTCTAAATTCATGGAAGAAGATAAGAAAAAGGGGCGTGGCACTTCCTACACAAATTGACTTTTTCTTGCCACATATCCCTGGAAGTGTTTGTGGAAGAATACTGGAACTTGGTATGGAGTTGTGTATGCAAAATGTATCAATTGCTCATGGAAAAAATGTGAGTTATTAAAAAAGGTGGCATGTCGCCTCCCATACATACTAAAAACTTCTTAATACATATCTCTGGAAGGATAGAAAATCTCTCGAAGTATTTTAAATTTGTTATGGAGATTTATTTTATAAGTGCCGTACTGACAGAATAAATTTCATTAAATGGAAAAGGGAGAGCCGGGTTCGGCCTCATAATCTAAAGCTCTCTTGAGGCATTTGCTACAGTAATGAGAAGTGGTATTTTATCAAGGCCAGGTTTCTAAATTTGAGTTGGAAATATTAGAACCCGCCGTGGCACCTCCAAGAAGGTTACACGTTCACGCGTCGTATACCTGGAACCATTTTGAGGTAAACTTAGAGGGATTTATATATTTCGTATGCATAGCGCGCAGACGAGATTTTATAATTTCATAGTTTTAAACGGCCTAAATACCTTAACTCGCTTAAAAAATAACGAGCTATAACGAAATGGACACAGAAATAAAATCTAACATCATTAAACTATTTTTCCTATTTGTATAAAAGCGCGGGGTAAAACCCGCGGGTATAAGCTAGTAAATAAGTAATTATAAAACTTTATTTTATTTCAAATTAAATTTTTTTTGTTCTCATCATCAACATCAGCAGACCTTTCCATTCATATGTGAAAGATTAAAAGATTTCGTATTATTTTTGAATTTGTTAGACATTCGGTGACTCTTTTGAATTTAATAAATTTGTCTTTCAATGAATATAAACGAGAAAAACAAGGGCTGCGTTTCTTTATACATTCCGGATAATCCCATTTCACAGCCGGAATAAACAGAATACGTTTGAAATATACGTTAACATATCATCAGGAACGTTCTAAAGAATAAGTAAACAAAAAAGTTTATTCCAAACGTTCAGAATGAATAAAGAAATTCAGCCAAATATCTTAATACTTTTTCGAAACGATGTATTATTCATATCTCCTGCTTTCTATAACAAAATATGAGTTTTCATAAAAAGTATGCTTTACAACTTTTCTCACTAAGTTAGCAATATATGAATGAATAATGCTAGATGAATAAAACATTTAAATATACACATACTTTTATGAGCATATTTTTATATCTTTATGTGGGATTCGTTATCGTCCACGTGGTGTTACTATACTTATTAGGCAAACAATGATGATGAAATCAAGATCAAGGCTATTTATAATATTAGCATTTGATATGAATCATATAATAAAATTTAAATAGGGTAATAAAAAGTAAATAGATTCTTTGACAGCAACATTGAGTTCAAGATTCTTTCCACATTTTAATTGAATCATATTATGAAGTATAAAATAGATTACTAAAATATATGTGTATTTAAATATGTTCTTTATCACCAGTTTACCTCAATGCTTTTTATATAGTTATGAAATGTGTATAAATAAGCTAATACTGTACATTAGAAATTATTACTTTGTTTAAAGATACTTATAAAACACATCATGCCTGGAATCAATCGAATCCTCAATAGCCAGCATCATGGAGAGTACAACTTCGATTTCGAATTGCACATGTTGTGCTTTGAAGACATGAAAACCCCTTATATATGTATTGAAGATGAAGATGAGGGTCCCCGGTTACAGGTTTGGGGCATCCCAGTCAGAGCAGCCCATGCTTTATTTTAACAAAAAATGGGATGAAGAGGATGACAATGGAAAATTCCTAACCGTTTGTGGCGGGGAAATTGAGGAGTACATAATGGAGCAACAACAAAACTAACATGAATATGAAAGAAGGGGTTTAGATATGAAGACTAAATTGAAGTATTATAGGGAAGCGATGTATGATATAGAAGTTTATTCTAAATCATATAATAATATTGTATTTGAATATAAATTAACTTTTGGTATTTAGAAATTTTAAATTTAATTATATAGAACCATGGATTTATTTAAAAAACTTCAGCGTTTATTTGAATATAATATTATTTTATATGAGAGTTATTTATGAAAAAAGGTTTATTCATAAATCGTTAGTCGTTGGAAAAGGTTTTATAAATAATATAATTAATAAGCTTCCTATTGCACTTCATTTGCCTAGTTATCAATTTTGTGAACCTGGAACGAAACTACGGAAAGTTTTAGTAAGAGGAAATCGAGGGATTAATATACTAGACACTGCTTGTAGAGAACATGATGTATCTTCTTCTTCTTCTTATTTGGCGCTGTAACCGCCTAAGCGATTTTGGCCGAGTCCAAAACAGCACGCCAGTCATTTCTCTTCTGTGCTAACTGACGCCAATTGAAAATGCCAAGTGAAGCCAAGTCCTTCTCCACCTGGTCTTTCCAACGCAGAGGAGGCCTTCCTCTTCCTCTGTTACCAGCATCGCGGCCCGCGTTGAATATTTTCAGAGCAGGAGCGTTTCTGTCCACCCGAACGACATGGCCAAGCCAGCGGAGCCGCTGAATTTTAATTCGCTGCACTATGTCTATATCGTTGTAAAGCTCATACAGCTCATCGTTAAATCGTCTGCGATATTCGCCATCACCAACGCGTAAAGGTCCGTAAATCTTTCGCAGAATCTTTCTCTCGAAAACTCCAAGAGCCGCCTCATCAGATGCTTTCATTGTCCATGCTTCCGCGCCATACACCAGCACAGGCATGATGAGTGACTTATAGAGTGTGATCTTTGTACGACGAGAGAGGACTTTACTTCTCAATTGCCTACTCAACCCAAAGTAGCACTTGTTGGCAAGAGTGATTCTCCGTTGGATTTCAAGGCTGACATTATTATTGGTGTTAATGCTGGTTCCCAAATAAACGAAGTCGTCTACTTTTTCAAACTTGTAACTGTCAACAGTGACGTGGGTGCCAAGACGCGTATGCTCTGACTGTTTGTGTGCTGACAGGAGATACTTCGTTTTGTCCTCGTTCACCACCAGACCCATTCGCTTTGCTTCTCTATCCAATCCCGAGAAGGCAGAACAGACGTAGCCCTTGTTTTTACCGATAATATCGATGTCGTCGGCATACGCCAGCAATTGTACGCTCTTATAAAGTATTGTGCCTGAGCGGTTCAGTTCTGCGGCTCTTATTATCTTCTCCAACATAAGATTAAAGAAATCACACGAAAGGGAGTCCCCTTGTCTGAAACCTCGCTTGGTATCAAACGGCTCGGAGAGGTCCTTCCCTATTCTGACGGAGCTGGTGGTATTGCTCAACGTCATTTTACACAGCCGTATTAGTTTCGCGGGGATACCAAATTCAGACATCGCGGCATAAAGGCAACTTCTCTTCGTGCTGTCGAAAGCGGCTTTGAAATCGACAAATAGATGGTGTGTGTCGATCCTATTCTCGCGGGTCTTTTCCAAGATTTGGCGTATTGTGAATACCTGATCTATGGTGGATTTTCTAGGCCTAAAGCCACACTGATAAGGTCCAATCAGCTCGTTGACGGTGGGCTTCAGTCTTTCGCACAATACGCTCGATAAGACCTTGTAACCTATGCTTAGAAGGCTAATTCCGCGGTAGTTGGCGCGTATGGCGGGGTCGCCTTTCTTGTGGATTGGGCAGAGCACACTTAAATTCCAGTCGTCGGGCATGCGTTCATCTGACCATATTCTGCATACGAGCTGATGCATGCACCTCATCAGCTCCTCGCCGCCGTACTTGAATAGCTCGGCCCTCATAGTCAGGCGGTGGGACAGCTACTCCATCATCATCGACTGGGGACTCGGGTTCGTCTTCCTCACTACTTTCAGCGCTGCTACCATTCAGTAGGTTATAAAAGTGTTCCCTCCACAATTTAAGTATATTCTGGACATCGGTCACTAGGTCGCCATTGTTGTTCTTACAGGAGTTCGCCCCGGTCTTGAAACCTTCCGTAAGTCGCCTAACCCTCTGGTAGAATTTTCGGGCGTTCTTCCTGTCGGCCAGCATCTCAAGCTCTTCGCACTCACGTATTTCGGCCTCTCTCTTCTTATTGCGGCAAGTACGTCTCGCTTCCTTCTTCAGTTCCCTATAACGGTCCCACATGGCTCGCGTTGCGCCCGATCGCAGCGTGGCCCTGTAGGCGGCATCTTTTTTCTCTGCGGCTTCCTGACATTCCTCATCGTACCAGTTGTTCTTTCGGGCTCGCTGAAATCCAACTACTTC
>NW_023458569.1:6842727-6844214 GCF_013731165.1 Rhagoletis pomonella | reverse complement strand
AATAAAACATCTATCCCTGAAACAACATCAGAAGCACCTACATCTAATCCGAAAAAGTCATTCACAACACAGGAAGCCATAGAAGCATTTAGACAAGATCTAATATAAAAAGAGAAAATTTTTTTTTTGGAATAATTGAGATATGAGGATAATATTATGCTAAGAATTCGTTGTATATATGATAGTGATCTCCTTCAACGCAAACTGAATATTTCATGTTTTAAGTATCGTCAGGTTGCATTCGAGAAAATTTGAAGTAACGGAGATATTGAAATTGTTACTGGAGATGATACTACACTACGCTCAGATGTCACATTAATTGATATTAAAAGTTATAACCATGATATGAATATGGAAAGTTCTTAACTTTTAATAGAATGAAATGGATTTATTATATAAATATGACATATAAAAAGAATGTAAATTTAGTATATAAAAAGATTAATATGATATTTGGTTTTCATTATTCAGCGGAGTGTAATCGATTAGTTAATAAAATGTGTGGCTCTAATATATACGTATGTTATTTAAATAGGATTTCATTAGATTCTAAAAAAATATTATAAATCTTTACAGAAACTCAAAAGACTATTTTTTAAACGAATTTAAAAAGAAAGTTTAAGCTATATAATGTCAGAGGAATATACGTTGGTTATAGATGTTCAGGGATTCTATTTTAATAGGAAATTTATTGCTAAAGAAGTCAGCATATCAACATATGATTCATATATAACAACGTTTCTTATTCAACCTCCTTTTGAAGAATCTAAGTTGAGTTATATCATAATCATCGTGATTTAAAATGGGAAGATGGTGATTCGACTTTAATGGCTGTTATTGAATATATCCATTCATTAATGAATAGAAAAAATTATATATTCTATGCTAAGGGATTGAAAAAAATCAGATGGATTCAACGTTTATTCGGATACGATATTATTTTATATAATTTAGATGATTTTAATTGTCCAAATTTAAAGAATTTATATATCAAAATTATAAAAATAAATCCTTGTAAATATCATGAAAATTCTATGATATGTGCTGAAAAAAATTTAATAATATTAAGAAAATTTATTTCTTCATTAAATATCTAATAATAAATAAAAATAAATATGTAATTATAAAACTTTATTTTATTTCAAATTAAATTTTTTTTTGTTCTCATCATCAACATCAGCAGACCTTTCCATTCATATGCGAAAGATTAAAAGATTTCGTATTATTTTTGAACTTGTTAGACATTCGGTGACTCTTTTGAATTTAATAAATTTGTCTTTCAATGAATATAAACGAGAAAAACAAGTATCCTAATCTTTTTTTGAATCGATGTATTATTATTATTTATCTCCTGCTTTCTATACAAAATATGAGTTTTCATAAGAACTATGCTTAACAACTTTTCTCACTAAGTCAGCAATATATGAATGAATGAATAATGCTAGATGAATAAAACATTTAAATATACACATACTTTTATGAGCATA
>NW_023458569.1:6840955-6842627 GCF_013731165.1 Rhagoletis pomonella | reverse complement strand
TCATCGTACCAGTTGTTCTTTCGGGCTCGCTGAAATCCAACTACTTCTTCGGCGGCGGTACTTATGATGTATCATATTTATATAATAAAGATTTAGATAACCGACATATTGCTGATAAAAAATTAATTGAGAAGGCTTGGGAAAGAGTTAAAGCGAAGGATAGCAATCTTAATGAGAAAACAAGTGCTTGGTTAGTTACAAATATAATGAAGACAAAAACGAAATGCGGTATGGGAAACATTTATATTAAAACTAAGAAAGTGGGAGGAAAAACTGGTTATCATCTCTTCAAACATGCTTTAAAAAGTGCTAAACAAAATTTAAAGAAAAGTGATAACTTAAAAGATGCAATAAAAATTTCACGAAAGGTTGTAAATAATATTTTTAGAGGAAAAAAATCTATAATAAAAGAACCACGTGTAATGCCATTACCTAAATCTGGAGGATTTCTCCCATTAGCGCCTTTATTCGTAGCATTAGGAGCACTTGGAAGTCTATCTGGCGGTACAGCAGTAATTATTAAAACAATCAATGCTATAAAAACTGGAAAGGAGCAGTTATTGGAGGCGAAACGTCATAATAATACAATGGAAGCTATTTCAATGGGAAAAGGAATGTTTTTAAAGCCTTATAAAAAGGGATTCGGATTATATTTAAAACCATACCAAAAAAACTCTTAATGAAGCTACCCAGAAGACCTCTTACTGATGTAGACTTAAAGCAGTATTCAAAATTTATCCCAAATTTTAGAGGGGTATTCATGTGTGACACTTTACCCCGTAAACCATTTAAGAGAAAATGTGGAATAATAAATTTGGATAGTTCAAAGGGTCCGGGAACGCATTGGGTAGCTTAGTGGAAAAACGATAATGAGATTGATTACTTCGATAGCTTTGGAAACTTACAGCCTCATAAGCAAATAATAAAGTATTTAGGAAAAAACACTAAATATAACTATAATAAACAGCAAAGCTATAACTCATATAATTGAGGACATTTATGTTTAAAATTCTTATTATAAAAATAAATAAGTAATTATAAAACTTTCTTTTATTTCAAATTAAATTTTATTTGTTCTCATCATCAACATCAACAGGCCTTTCCATTCATATACACATACATATTAAATACTTAGCAATTAACTATGTGAACATTATTAACACACTTTTCTAGGGGTGGAGCATCTATATATGTATATACATATGTACGTATGTACGTTTGCATATGGATGTATGTATGAGAATACGTATGTATATATGTATACCAATACACTTTATCAATTTTCGACATATAAACCACCTTGTATCGGATTTCTCGGATTTCCATCAACGAACCTGTAATCGGTTCCGGATTTGTCATCAGCGACATCTTGCGGCTTTTATCTGGGTTCTGAACTTGGATTTAGATCGGCGACATCTTTTGGCGGAGCAGCAAAGCTTGCGTCGGAGCAGCAGTAAACCTTATAGCGGTTGTGAAACCGAAGCAGCAGCAAACCATTCTGGAACCGGTGCAGCAGCGCAGTATATATTTATACTACTTACCTACGTACCAAATTTCAAGCAAATCGGACCATAAATAAGGCTTTTTCGAATTTATCGGGCCCTGGCCCACTTAACGGAAAAAAATTTTCCTATATGCTAATCTAGGCAAAAGGCTACCTACGTACCAAATT
>NW_023458569.1:6840328-6840945 GCF_013731165.1 Rhagoletis pomonella | reverse complement strand
AAGTGAGAATAATCTAAAAAGTAAAAAAAGTGATTTCCTTTTTGGTTGTTGTTGTTTCCGACAGGGTGGGTGTATGATGTATTATGGAACGAATTTCCGTCATCCCTTGTCAAATTTGGTTTGGAGACAAACCGGTTTCGGCGTTGTGCCATCTTCAGTGTCATTTTTCGTTCTGCATAATTTTTGTTGGTTGCTCGTATTTATACTCCTTGTTAACTACCTCTTTCTTTTGTTAGGTACGTCTTTTTTAGTTTTGCAGTGTTTGCGGTACTCAATAGGTAGATGAATTGTTTTGGCTCGTTTTTGACGGCAGGTAGAAGTCCGTGATTTTTACCCCCTTTGTTTTTGCAGTCGGTGTATTCCCTTCCATATCTGTCCTTAATATTTTCTTGTTGTCATTCTTCTTCTTGTACAGTAGTTTTAGAGGTTCAAACAGTACGTCCGATGCAGTATTTATTTGCTCAAATAGTCGCCACTCGACTCACACACCTGCTCTCTGAGAGCACTCTTCAACAATCCGACGTACGCGAGCAGTGGAACCACATTTCCCGATCATTAAGTACCGCCGCCGAAGTAGTTGGATTTCAGCGAGCCCGAAAGAACAACTGGTACGATGA
>NW_023458569.1:6799728-6840228 GCF_013731165.1 Rhagoletis pomonella | reverse complement strand
AAAATAATATCGACCGTATTCCTCGAACTTCTGCAAAGAAAGTATATAGTATACAAGGAAAAGTGAAAATGTTCCTAAGGGCAATGAGGTTCCACTAAAAGCTGCTGTACATGAGGTCACTGCTCCTGGTATTGGTAGCATTGCACCCACAGGTAATAATGTTGATGGTGATGTTGAAGGTGTTGAGGCAGATGAACATCTTGAAGCCTTAAATTAAATGATTAATTGAGTATATACTTTGTTTACTTACTTTTAAAATACAGTGTTTATTTTATAATTAAAAAAAAGACTGATGTACAGCCATATTGAAGTGCCTCAAATATCAAAAGTATAATTGACAAAAATTAATAAATACAAATAATAAATTCTTGCTCAATAGCCGAGGAAGCTTATTACACAAAAAGTATTAAAAGTTGCAAGAAAGCAAATGTTTATTAATCAATGAAAAAGTTGATGTTTATTTACTCAAAGACATTACTGTATTTCTTATTTATTTAATTTAATTATTTAAAAGAACTGTTAAAGTGAGTACTTTGTTTATTTAGTTTTAAATACAGAGTTAATATTATAATTAAAAAAGTACTGATGTACATCCATATTATAGTGCCTCAAATATTAAAAGTATATTTGACAAAAATTAATAAATATAAATAATAAACTCTTACTCAAGGGCAGAGGAGGCTTATTACACAAAGAGTATTAAAAGTTGCAAGAAAAGAAATGTTTACTAATTGATGAAAAAGTTGATGTTTATTTACTTAAAGAAATTACTTTATTTCATATTTATTTAATTTAATTATTTAAATGAACTGATAAAGTGAGTACTTTGTTTACTTAGTTTTAAATACAGAGTTTATATTATAATTAAAAAACTTTTTATTTAGCAGTGTGAAGTAACGGAATGAAAACTGTTGAATTGTCGTCATATTTCACAGATAACAGTTTAAATTTAATATCTTTGAAGCTACATATCCGTGCTGCTTTTTCTTTGCAATCTGAGGATTATATATTGAGGAATGAAGAACGTATCGGCGTCTCTAAAAAACTTTCCTGATGTTGTAGACAGATATCTCTTTATTAGTTAATGTAGCATTCTTCACGCACACGATCTTATTTCCAGTTGTAAGAAACCATTTGTCCCGATTTTGGGGGCTTAGTAAAAAACCATTCGGCTGCTGAACTGTATTATTTTTTAAAATCGGTAATTCGTTATTAACATATTCACTAGCCTTTATTTGCAAATTACTAAATTCAGTTAGTCGTCTGGCTACCTGCGCCAAAGCCTTGTTTCCATACCGTAACATATTATTTATCTGTTACAATTTGCTTTCAAAAGGGTAAGCACTAAATGTTGATAAAATACCAAGTCTTTTTACATCATCAATAATATGCGACAGGTTATGCACATTACTAGTTATATGCTCTTCACCATAAATGTCTCTGTAGTATTCAATAAAGTGTAGGAACAAA
Source organism: Rhagoletis pomonella (assembly GCF_013731165.1). Lineage (NCBI taxonomy): Eukaryota > Metazoa > Arthropoda > Insecta > Diptera > Tephritidae > Rhagoletis > Rhagoletis pomonella. The sequence goes on along the minus strand of NW_023458569.1, from coordinate 6,838,758 downwards.
GTATGAGCTATATCGAGATATGTACTGTATGCAGTTAAGGAGCATATTGTGACAGCACAAAAAAATACAAGGAAATGCTGGTATACATCGTGTGGTAAACGATCCTTCAGTATTACAACTCCTATATAATTAGGCTGTTCCTTTGAACTTCGGACTAAAACCTGTGGAACTGTCAAACTACAATTTTACTCTCTCAAGTGAGAGTAAAAGAAGAACAGATGCAGAAGTGCACGGGAACGCAAAAAGCACTATTTCCTGTAAAAACGTCAGCCGGTTTGTTTACATGTCATTTGTACAACACTGATTTGGCTGAAATATCACTAAATAATTAAAATCTATACACATTCAAACATTTCGTTGTTTACTTCCATTTTTTTACAAATATAAGGTTCTTTGCTTTCACCGCTTTTTGCTTTTGCTTGCACATGCAAATCAGCTGATCGTTTGACACTTACAGGAAAAAAAACTCCGGACTAAATCCTGTAACTTCTGATTAGGAACAGTTGCTCAGTTACTCTCTCAAAAGTGTTCCCACTTACAGGTTTTATGTCAATAGGAACGACTTCCTGTAAGTTCTGACTAAATCCTGTAAACCGGACTGCTATTGGAACAGACTAAATATAAGAATGTGAGATATTCCAAAGCTTTCCAATGTGCCAGGCAATCTAATCCCCTTAAAGCTCGATGAAGTTCTGAGGGCATTTTGATGTTTTGTAAGCATTGTGAAATGCCGTAGCTTTCCCTTGCACTCCATTTTGACCGAAAGTTAAACTTGCCACCTCTCCATCCAATCAAGAACTTTCTCATGATACCTAAATCAATTAAATACAGAGAATCTGCAACTGGAAAGTTATCAACAATATTTAAACCGGGCAGTTCTTCAAGCGAAGTGTTAACTTTATGGTGTGAATCATAAATCCTGTTACGAAATCCCTTCGTCTGTTCTTTTAATACATTCTGTTCTCGGGAAAATATTGGAATGTGAAACGTAAGAATATTTTCCGACTGTTGTACACTTTTGACATCCGTGTTGACCATTGAAATAAGTAACACCTATTTACATATTTGTGCAAAGACCCGCTTAATATAAAATATATATACATATATATATATAAATATCCTTTTTACCTTTTATAAAAGCCCGTGCTGGAGAGTCACCTATGAAAGAGTGGATTTTAACGGCAACTTTATGCTGTCCATTGATGGTAACTCCATTGGTCAGGACTTCTTTCGCTTCATCCACAAACGGTCGTATGAACAACTCTAGACTGAGTGGTTTACCTTTGCCACTAGCCGTGGGTAACACAGTGCGGCGCCGCGCCATTGCGCTGATACCGAGAGCTGAGTTACTGGCGCCGATACCGATTGTCACAACTTAGTGACGCAATGACACCATCAACACCCGAACACGGACAACACCGGGCGGCGCAAAGAACACAGCGAAGTGTCACTTGTAAAATGTGCCGCACAAGGCGAATTTTTACAAGGTGGTGTGGTTAAAATTACCCGCGGTCCTTCTGAATGTGAAAATTATGTGTTTGTTGTATTTTTGGGTTTTGAACTTGGGTATATTTGAATTGGTTTTGCCCAACCGATACCACCTTGTATTAATTCAGCTTAGTTCAACACCGGAACACTGACAACACCGGGTGTCGCAAAGAACCAGCAAAGAACACCCGAAATAGAAGTGTCTCTTGTAAATTGTGCAGCACAAGGCGAATTTATACAAGGTGGTGTTGCTAGAATTCGTCGCTGTCTTCTGAATGTGAAAATGATTGGTTTGTTGTATTTTTGGGTTTTGAACTTGGGTATACTTGAGTTTTTTCTCAACCGATATAACTATAACCTTGTATTAATTCACTTTAGTGCAGCGTGCAGCAATAAAGGAAATGAGCTTTATCCTGAAGAGGCGCCATTGCGCCAACACACTGTGCTGATTCCGACAATGGCGCTGAAGGTAGTGTGTCAGCGCCAAAAAATTTGCGCCGTTACCCAGGCCTATTTGCCGCTATAGATACCGATGACCATTGGTTCTTCATATATATTAAATAAAATGGGCCAGAACTCCTCTCTGGAACTCTTATATATTGGTAAGCCATCAATGTTGATGTTAATGGAAATTCCTAACGATTCTTTGATATTGGCAAAACATTGTTGTAAACAAAATGCAAGCCCTTGGTGCCAATATTGGGCACCCAAACCGACTGCCTGAATTGTAGTAACAGTTGGTATTTGTACCAACGTTCTTGCATCTTTTGGCAATGAATCAGGGTTTCGTTTATTACATATTTGTAACAATCGTTTTAATGCTTGGTGCCTTATAATAAACAGAATTGCCCAATTTTTTAATTCAGTTCCATAAACTTAATTTTTTTTAACCCAGTATCGATTATCTGGTATTCCTCATCATCATATTGCTGAAAGGGAATACAACATTTAATTTAATTACTTTTCGTGTTAATTACATGCCATGGTGCTTTTATATTATCAAGAGAAATTTCTGCATCGTGACCTTCATTCGAGTTGTTCTGAATATGATTACAGCTGTTATATTCTGGACGAACAGATTTTTGATATAAATTGTCCGCAGACCGCGCACTATTTTTAGAATATTGTTTAAAATTCGCAGTAACTCTTTTATTGGCTGTAACACTCTTGGACGTGTTATCTTTTAATTTAAGGCACATCTTCTGAATTTTCCTTCGCAAATTAGTGGATCTTTTAACTTTTTTCCAATTAAACTTATCCATTTTGACGGATCAACCCTGAAACAAGGTATGTTGGCTGACAGAATATTTTTCTTGATATAAGTGCGCTCTATTGTAGTGTTTATGAGAATAATGATTCTTTTCTACTCATAAGAGTTTTCTTATACGTGTTTTAACATTTTACGTCTCATAAGGGCATATTTATAAGTTGTTTTATACTTTATATCTTACAAGAGTTTTCTTATAAGTATCATAACAATTTACTACTCATATGGGCATTTTTTCAAGAGTATAACTCGTTGAGAGTTGAAGTTTTATAAAAAAGGTACAAGATGGTCTTATTATGAGATTTAAAGGCTTACTAACTCTAGTAGCATTATTATCTCACAAAAAATAGTACTATGAGACCTAAATTAAGTCTTTTTACAAGAATTATGTTATGAGTTTATCCAAGTATGTTAAAAGAGTCTTATGAGATCTTTTCGTAATTTGTAAGAGTTTTGTTCTGGAGAGTTGGTTAGTTGGGATTATCTCTTATACCACTGATTGTTCAGATACCAGTTTTTGCGATATACATATCCTTCATGTAGGAAGCGAAACCCATTAAATTGTGTTACCGGTTTACATACCGGTGCAGTGAAAATCACTTAGATTGGTGCTATATAAGGTATATCTTCCATACCTCTGATTGTTTAGATATGCTTTTTTATATATCTATGTGTGAATATATAAATTTTTTCAAATGCAGTAATCTGCTAAAGTAAAATTTTCAGATGTTCATGAAAGGTATGAAGCATTCGGCATAGCCGAAGACCGCGCTGCTCTTACTTGTTTTATTTTAATAATGAAATTTAAATTGTTTCTTTGTTTTAAATATTGTTCTATTACTTCTAAACAGAAATTTGCAAAGGCCAATAAAACCATATTGGCTTTATTTCCATTTCCAGTTGGTATGGAATTACTTTCTTCCTAGGAATAAGATTTTAATTTTTATTTTCAAATTATTCAAGGGTTAGAAAGAAAATTTGATATTATATCTCTATTCATTAAATTTCGTTAAAAATCACCGTAGTAAGTTTAAGTAACAAATAGTATAGATGAATTTAGTGACAAAAATCCTCGCACAATATCATACAGCGATAAATATATCCAACGCCTTTGCTTCAATTTTGAACCGCCTTGGCAGTGCATACGAATAATATTCATACATATTTGTGCAACTATTGTTCAAAAGTTATCTTTCGCAATTAACTTTAAAACTGTTAAATTGTTTCCTATTTAGATTACCAAAGTGCTTACATAGATTTCATGTTGAAAATGTTTAGGTAAATTGTAAATATAGACTAAGGAATACAAAAGCCACCAAAATAACTACTTAAACTTCATCTCCTAATTCTCACCGAGCTCATAATGGGTTAATCTTATTACAACCATTTACTAAATTACTTTATACACATAATTTGTATGCAGTTACTCGTGCGCTTTTTTCACCAGGACTGAATAATATCTTTGCTTGCGGGTTATATACGCGGTGATTTTGTTTCTTCAATACTCAATGGGGTTAGGTTCGCGTGGTTTTCGCGAGTATTTTAGGCCTAGCGTGTCACTTATCTCATCGATGACTTCAAGTGCATAGTCTAATTGTTCTTTGGTGTGTGCTGCTGAAAGGCAGTAGCGTATACGCCCCTCCATTATTGGTGTTGCTGGAAACCCGACACCAACAACGGCGATATGGCGTGTTGTCAATGTGCGCACAACGGCACTAAAATAAGTAAAAACAAATTAAAACATTGCAAATACATCAAGGGATGGCAAACAAATGCCTCAAAGCCTCACCCTATTTTCGAAAACAAGTACACCAACATGGGTACCACAGGCGAATCCTCGTGCCCATAAGTGATAACACCCATTTGTGCCAAACGGCGACGGAAATAGCGTGTATTCCGCGCCAACTGATTGATCTTCCTACGACCAGTATCGGTGCCATCCTGTCCCATTATAATGCTCATCGAAGTGTAAATCTGCTGAGCAATGGGAGGTGACATGCTACTGGCATAACAATGTGCATGACTGTTTGTGCGCAAAAAGTCAATTAGTTGCTGCAAATAATGTTTCAAAACACAGATTCACTAAATACGAATCTCAATGACTCGCAAAATTAAGCATACCTTCGAACCGGCTAAATAGCCTCCAGCGCTACCGAAACTCTTCGTGAAAGTGCCCATCAGTATATCTACATCCTTAGGATCCACGCCAAAGTAATCAACAGCACCACCTCCATTCGGGCCCATGGCGCCAATACTGTGTGCTTCATCTAAATACAAGTAAGCTTTGTATTTCTTTTTAAGAGCAATAATCTCTGGCAAACGCACGACGGAGCCCTCCATACTGAACACACCTTCCACCAAAATCATTATCTTCTTCCAGGGTTTGCCTCTCTCTTTCGGATTGCCATGGACCACATTATATCGAAGCAGCCGCTCCAAATCGCTCATATTGTTGTGCTTAAACACCTTCGTTGTGGCTCCCGATAGCCGTAGACCCAAAATGATCGAGGCATGGTTCTTTTCATCGCTTAACACAAGGCAACCTGGTGAAATCAGGGAAGGCAAATTAAGCGCGTTCGTGGCAAATCCCATCCCAAATACAATTGCATCTTCTACACCTAAATAGCGTGCAGTCAAACACTCCAAGTCCAAGTGCAGTTGTGTTGTGCCTAACTCAACTCGTGACGAAGTCATTGCCAAACCCATTTCCTGGGCTGTATTTTCGGAATCCTGTGCACAAGGACCTTGGGCATCAGCGAACCCCAAATAATTATAAGATCCCAAATTCAAGCAAAGCGTCTCAGTTCCAGTAAATTGAAAGCTCCAGCCGTAGTCGTTAGTCACACGGTCTTTGAGAGTAACCTCCGCAGCGGGCACACTGCATATCGGGCGATTCCAACAATCACGCACACGTCGATACACATAGCGCGAGTAGAAACTCTCAAAGGCATCATAGAGTGTTACATAGCCATCACGATTCTCCTCCTTAGCGACCTTTGGCACAAAGAGCAACTGGTTTATATAACCAAGAATCATAAGCAAATAGAAGCCTAAATATGTGAGACAGGCAGTGTGAAGAGGTACTTCCTCGAAGGATGTCTTGCGTATGTGTTCCGCAGCAATCTCTGAAAGTTTTTTCGCTGGCGTGATTAGTGGCTGATTGCAGTTATCATTAGCCTTGACATAGTGGATATCTTTACAGTTCTGAAAAAAGTGAAAAGGAAAGTAGTCATAAAAGTACGTTGTTCTTTAGAGAACAATTGCAAATAAATGTAAGCAAAAATTTTTATGTATGTATTTGTAAACCATTAACATAGCAGCTTATTAGATATGTTCGTCAAAACGTACAGAAAGAATTATCCATTATAAAAATTTTAGAGAGTAGGAAAAAATTCTCTCTCAAATAGAGAAAGTTGCAATTTCTGCACGAACGCACATTTTCCAGAATTCGCAAGCTTCACTACCAGGCTGGTGTCCATAGTTGCATTTCAAACAAAAAAAAATTTATGGATTTTTTAAAATTCTTTCTGACAGACAAAAACAGGACCTATATGTATATTTCTTCTGATTAATACTTTCTTTTTGTAGTCCCTATGGGGTTTCCAATATCGACTGTGGTTTCAGCTGCATTTCGATTATGAATACAGCCTTTTCAGCAGAATATCTTTAAAATTTATGGAAATAACTAAATTAATTAAGTGAAGAAATAGTTTCTTACTTTTTTCATTTACAAATGGCAACAAGTGTATACATTTTCAAATTAAACGAATTTGTTGTTGAAACAAAAAACGTCGAGACACGTAAACTTAATTATGGTTAAAGCCTGTTCTGTTACCAAAAAATTAAGCCACTAACGATGAAAATCAGTGGACAAATAAATCCCTTTTGAATGGTCAAATGAATATGTGTAATAATTTTTAATATGAAATAGAAGCAGGAAATAATGTTACTCATACGTCATATCGTACATGACCGTACTCGTACATAATCGTACTTGGCGTATGAGCAGGGCTGCCAATTTAGCTATTTTCCCGTCAAATCTGGGCTCGAATCGCAACAAACGATATCGTACTACCTGTCACGTAAAAACACATTTTTCGGATGATGAAATACGTAAACGTACTCTTTGTCCCATTCAGCTTATGCTGCCTGACGTATCACGTAATTTTCTTTCGTATCGCTTTCGATCCGTGAACGGACGTTACGATGCGAGACCTGGCTTTTTCAAAGCCCATTTAGCGGCAGGAAATGAGAAATTGCGGAAAGCGGGAAATCCAGCCTTTTGAGAATTTTTTTTTACGGATTTTTAGCCTTTTCCCTTATGCATACATATGTAATTAAAATTACCAGATTATTTCGATGCGATTAAAAAAGTTAATATGAGTTCTGTGGGCAATGTTCTAAAACATTTAAATTACAGAGATGAAATGATGGAAAAAATAATAATTCTTTTTAATAGAATTTGTTTAAAGGACTTGGATCCATTTAAATCGCAATGAATCACTGTCGACAGTAATTGAAAAGCATCCCTGCAAACTCCTTTTGTAAAGCATCCCTGTCTGCATTCGAAGTCGCCACTGGATGCCTTCCAGTGTTGAGTAGGTATAAATGCAGCGATCGCATTTGAAACCGGTCTCTTTTCATTTTCGCAACATCATCACCTGGATGTCAGACAGCGAGGGAGCTTTGCCTAAAACAACAACACGTGGGAATTCGCCTTTTCTATTTACAACAATCATATCGACGTGGGAAACTGCATATACGTAAAACCAATCAATTTTTCTTATATTTAAAATCAACCCTTTCTAAATATTTAAATGAATGTAATTACTACGATACCTGAATTTAATGAAGTAGTGTTAACTTTAAACTGAATTAAAACTATCATTGTACGATTCATATTGAAAATCATTTGCATACAGTCCATTCGCTTTTTTATAATATTATTCGCTGTTCATTCATTCAGTATATAAGTTAAACTTTGTAATTACAAGTACATATTGAATTGAATTAAAGTACACTATAAAACCCAAAGCAAAACACTACGCTACGCAACACTAGACCACAACTGTCATTTTGCACATCATCTTTCTTTCTTTGTCGGCGACCAGCAGCAAATACCTAACAGCAGAAACAGCGAACAGCAAAAAATTTAAATTTCGTCTTGAGCTCGCTGCAACGAGGGAAATCATTTGTTCAGCAAAACGCAACCACAAAAAAGTTTCGTGAGAAGTTAAAGCCTATACTTTTTAATAATCTGTTCGGAGGAACGAATAAATATTTGCAACAGGCGCACGCAAAAATTCAGTGCCCAACGCGGGACTACTCATATCGCAAGGAAACCTTCCTCAACAAGCGCCCATCCAAGCATTAGCGCTCACCGTGGGACTAAACTCCAGCATAGTCAATTGGAAATAATCAACGTGCGCACATCGCGGGAGCCTCCAATATTTGCAACCTGCTTACATACAGTATCGGCATGCGCACATCATCGGTGGAATCCTTTTACAAACAAAATGAGAAGTATCAAGGAAAAATCGTAAGTCTGTGCATTCATATACATATATATTTTGTCAGATATACTTACGTACCAACTGTACAATCTGCATTAACCGTTGCTCTAAAACGGTTTTAATATACATATATACATATGTATATGCTGTTATATATATGTACACATATAAGTAAACTCGTTGCTTCTCATCAAACCCTAAATTCTCTCGCACTCGTTGCTTCTTTTAAGATTACACATTTCTCGTTGCTTTTCGAAGATACCCTACAAGACAGCTGAGTTTCATATGAGTGCTCGTATTGACACTATCGCTAATTACAAAAGTGCTTATAAAAGTCCTAATTTTCGTTCAGGCCATGGGCAAAAATTTAGTACTTTCTCCTCAATGTTGTCATCAGAAAGTCCTCAGCACTAATATTCAAACTACTAATTTATGCCATAATACAAAAACACCAGTGTAAATGTGTTAGAATTTTGCTAAAGTGCTCAGCAATGTCTTGTCGGGTATACACATATATATAGACCTACTTGTGTACATATGTTAATGCATATACATATGCATTCAATTCCATTTCATTTTGCGCTTACTCCAAATATTTGTGCCTATGTTTCTTCGCTACACGCCCTCCCTCCCCCCTAACTTTCAAATTTTCCTTATATATATATAAAATAGTACCCTGAAATGCCAGCTTAATAGGGTCGAGCCCCCCCCTAAATTTCATTCTGGCTACGTCGATGAATCTGTATGTATATATCAATTTGCTCAGCAAAACGAAATTTAGTTAACGAGCAAAGTGCATGTACCCAGTAGGCATACGACAACGAATTTACTCCGAACGATGTCTAAATGGTATCTATGTAAAAAGTGATTAAAATTTACGGTTCATCCCCTATCTGAAGCGAACTGACTAAGTTCTGGTAGCCTAAAATACCGGTTTACATAAAATTTAATCAATAGTTGGGGTGCGTATATTTGTAGTACATACAAACACTTGTATATGTACATCAGTGAAGTTTAGTTTGGGTTGGCGTTCAACCAAACAGTTTTTTCACTTGTTCCAGTCTTCTTATTAGAATTTGTATGCATGTATATATCAAATTGCTAAGCAAAACGGAGTTTAGCTAACGCGAATAGTGCGTTTACCTAGTAGCAAACAGCAACGGATTTTCCCAGTAGGTAAAAAATAGTACATCCTGATTTGCTCCGTACGATATTAGTCAATACTATTATATATAGTCAATACTATTAAGGTGCATACAATTTTCGGTTTTTATCCCAAATCTAAATCGAATTCAATACTTATCGTTAACCTCAAATATACTTTGGATTTATACAGCACTTGTTTCTGCTAAGAGCAAATTTAATTATCATACAAAATAACAATTATTTCTAAACGAAGCTTTTCCAATTGCGATATACATATCACCGGTAGATAAGACTCATTCCCACGACAGCCGGTTCTACGTACCGGAATGACTCGGGTTTTTACCCGACCAAGGGCTGTTGTTTCGGCGATCTAACCCGTTTAGGTCGGCGAAGTATCTCAGAAGTTGTTCGTCCATAGGGCTACATTTGCTACATTTTCTCCTCCTCAGGGCTGGCATCGAGTCAAACCCAGGGCCAGAAACCTACACCTGCTGTGTATGCCAGAGACGACTACACCACAACTCCACCTCTGTCAAGTGCAATGCTTGCGAGGGGTGGAGTCACCTCAGAGTCTGCTCAGGACTACGGACATATCGGCAGTGGACCACGTCTTTTGTGGCCCCCTGTTGCTCTAACAGAGCAGCCCCCACGGCTAACCCCAGTCCACCTGAGCAGTCCCACACAAATACCACAGCACAACAACATAACATAATAGACCACACCACAACGGCTACAGACCACAGAATACACACAACCGCACCACCACCCACACGCCGCCGCCAACAACTCCTGGTTCCTCCTACAATCTGCACGGTATGTCAGACCAGGATATTCCGTAATGTGACATCAGTCAGCCTTGGCTGGTGCCACTTTAGGGCATGCTGAGTTCTGCGCACCACGCGAGATTGGACGAGGAACTCCGAGGGCCCGTGCTGCGCTGCTCGGTCGCAGACATCGACCGCAGGGATACCACCCTAGAATGTCAGGGCATCGCTATCCGGTCAGGCGATGTTGAGCTCGAAATATTTGACGTTTATATACCCCCTGTCACCTGCTGCCCGGAAGGATATCACCCTGACATAGGTGCGCTCCTCAGAGGTGAAAACCGTATGGTAGTAGGCGACTTTAATGCGCACCACGACCTTTGCCACTCAAGCCTGTCAAACGATCGTAGGGGAACTGACTTGGCTGAGCAGATAGACGATTCGACATTCTGCACAATGAACGACGACGCACTGATAAACAGCATAACAGCGCTGGTCTGATAAACAGTATATCATGGCGACCTATGCTGACTTTGGCATCAGACCACCTGCCAATAGTCATCTCGATCGATAAACCAACCGACTTTGCTTCCGCGGAGCACCGAACATATATCAACTTTTCAAAAGCTGATTGGAAAGGCTTCGCGGAATTTACAGAAAATACCTTCGCTGCCCTCCCTACACCAACCGACGTCCACCTTGGTGAACGTAAGTTCCGTAGGGCTGTCACCGCTGTTGCAGCCCGCTTCGTACCGGCAGGATGCATCACCGACCCACGCCCAAATTTCCCTGCTGAAGCGGCTGTTCTAGCCGATGAGCGTGACAGCCTTCGTCAGGCGGATCCCGGAGATCCCCGTATCAGGGATCTCAACACGGAGATTCGGCAACTAGTAAACGTACATAAGCGGAAGAAGTGGGAAGAGCTTCTGAAGACCTGCAACTTCACCTCTGGTGTGAGTAAGCTTTGGTCAACCGTGAGGTCACTGTCCAATCCGACGAAGCACGACGACAGAATCGAAATTTCTTTCGGCGACCATGCTTCGTCGGACCCGGAGCGATGCGCGAGCTATTTTAGCCGGCAGTTCATACTGCATCCTCCGGTGGACAAAGCCAAGCGTCGAGTGACCAGAAGGCTGCACAAACTGCCAACAACCTGTGCCCCCTTGCTTTCACTTGCGGTGAAGTTCACGTGGACATCGGGAAGGCGAAAGCGTCCAAATGGGTCCCGACGGAATATGCATGCTGATGCTGAAAAATTTGGGTCCTGCGGGGGTAGCGTACCTAACGGAGGTCCTCAATTTGTCCATGGCCACTCTCATCATCCCAGACATCTGGAAGGTGGGCAGAGTGGTCCCACTGCTCAAACCGGGGAAACCCGCCAACATAGGAGATTCTTATCATCCGATAACACTCCTTTCCCAGGTAGCGAAAGCACTAGAGGCCTTGCTACTCCCGTATTTCACAAACCACCTGACCCCAGCGAAGCATCAGCATGGTTTCCGTAAAGTGCACAGTACAACAACAGCATTTAACGCCATAAACACTCAGATAACTCGTGGGCTTACCCGTAAACGTCCCTGTGAGAGAACGATTCTAGTAGCGTTGGACCTGTCAAAGGCTTTTGACACTGTCAGCCATTCCACGCTACTAGAAGATATAGAGGCTTCCTCTCTCCCACAGAGGCTCAAACGGTGGTCGGCAAATTATCTAAGTGGTCGACACTCGTCGGTAATGTTTAGAGACAAATCGAGCAAACTTAGGAAAATAAAACAGGGGGTTCCACAGGGTGGTGTCCTTTCCCCACTACTGTTTAACTTTTACATTTCAAAGCTCCCTCAACCACCAGAGGGAGTCTCGATTGTCTCTTACGCCAACGATTGCTCGATCATGGCGACTGGGAATGGAATTGATGACCTGTGTTCGAAAGTAAACGGATATCTCTCTGAACTTTCTCGCTTCTTCACTGCAAAGTGTCTAGCCCTCTCCCCTACGAAATCCTCTGCGACCCTTTTCACAACCTGGACGAAGGAGGTCAGGCTACCGCTAGGAATTCACGTCGATGACACACCAATTCCGACGGTGAATAATCCTAAAAGTCTCGGAGCAACATTTGACAGCCTGCTCTCCTTCTCTGCGCACGCAACCGCTATTGTCAATAAAGTACAGAGCCGCAACAAAGTCCTCAAGTCGCTAGCCGGCAGTACTTGGGGCAAAGACAAAGAAACGTTGCTGGCAACATAGAAGGCAATAGGCCGCCCGGTTTTAAACTACGCAGCACTAGTGTGGTCGCCGGGGACCAGTAGGACGCAGTGGACGAAGCTACAGATGGTACAAAATACAGCACTTAGGACAGCGACTGGATGCCTCCTGATGTCACCAGAACACCACCTCCACGACGAGGCGAAAATGCTCCCAATTAGGGAGCACAACACGATGCTCTGCAAGCACTTTCTTGCTGGGAGCCACAGATGTGGCCACCCAAATAGACAGCTGCGTGCAGAGGAGCCCTCGCCGAGGCACGTCAGGAGGCATCTATATGAACTGACGGACGAAGTCCAGAGGTTCATTAAGCAACCTCAACCGCAAATTCAATAATTTTTGTTAAATTTTTTGGCGGGTAATCAAAGGAAATTTTTTTCCAAAATCTTCCAAGGCAAAAACTGAACTATAAAATTCACCCGTATCTGCTAATTACCTATTATCGCAATTGCATTGGCCTACAAAGTCTTTGTGCTTTGATGAAACCTCTTATCACTTGAGGCCATTCTTTTCGTGCTCTTGCTGTTGACCCACATTTAAGGGCATAACTTGTTTTTTCTATTCCCAACATTAAAAGTTCATTCTTATTCAAACATGCCAGTCGCTTCCGCATTAATGGCGAAGTTCATCTTCGATTCCAACAATGTAGTGAATTTCTGCTCGCACTTCGACAAAGAAGATCCTGAAGAACAGGCTGATTCTGTACTCGAAGTCAAAATGCAAGACCTCCAGTTTCGCTGGGAAATGCTGAGACTTTCATATGAAAAAGTCTGTATCGCCGGTGACAGTTCGATTTCTTCCGAATTCAAGGAAGAAGCGCAGACTAAATTTCAATTGTGCACGGACGGTTATTATATATGCAAGTCTCATATCTTAGACCAAATGAAGGTTTTTCAGCGCAGCTCAAGTGACACCCATGGCACATCCCGCCAATCTACTTCTTTCATCGATAATTCGATGCCTTGTATAAAGGTACCCCCGTGCGACACCCCCATATTTTATGGCAGCTATGAGGATTGGCCATCCTTTCGGGATATGTTCAAGGCCGTATACCTTAACCATCCCAAGCTCACACCTGCGCAAAAACTATACCACTTGCGAAATAAAACACGGGGAAAGCGGGTGCCATCGTCAAACACTACAAATTGTGCGATGAAAATTTTACTCTCGCCTGGGAAGCTCTAAGGGCCCGATTCGAAAACAAAAGAATTTCGATAGATAAGCAGCTGAAAATCCTTTTCAACATTTCTTCGGTTTCATCCGAAAACAGCGAAGGGATTCAGAAAGTCCAAAATACGATCAATGATTGCATTTCGTGTCTAAATTCTCAAGGAGTTTCTACAGCCGACTGGGATCTTATACTTATATATATTTGCTCGACCAAACTCCCAGAGGAAACTCTTTCTCTATGGGAGCAGTCGCTCAAATCCAGAAAGGACTTACCCAAATGGTCCCAGATGGATGAGTTTCTTACCAGTAGGTATGAAGTGTTAGAACGTCTGCACGAATACAAGGTCACGAAATCCCGTAGTTCACTCCCACACAAAACGCCTCAAAAGGTTCAATCGTACCATTCCAATGAACACCTCTCGTTCACATGCAAGCTATGCAAAAAAACCCATGCCCTGAAATTTTGCCCCGAATTTAAGAAACTAAAAGTTCCCGAACGCACATTACTGAAGGCAATTTCGAGGAATCCCCTACGTCCTCAGCTGACAGTAATCGCCATATCCAAGCGAACTTCTCTACCAACCATGAGAGCACGCTACTTCCAACAGCATTAGTTCACATTGATCACTTGGGTACCCACTTTTCCCTACGCGCGCTCATTGATCAAGGCTCGCAAAAAACTTTCATTTCTGAGAAAGTACAAAAACGGTTACAACTATCTACCCAAAGAGAAAACTTTTCAGTAACCGGAATGGGTGGAAAGATAGTGGAAAATTCCCACCGTGTCTGCCACATTACCCTTGTTTCAAAACGATGCAACATTCGCCTCAACTCCCGAGCGATTGTTCTTCAAAAACTAACAAGTTTTCTTCCAACATTTGACATTCTAAAACCGAATCTCGTAGAAATCAAGGATCTAGACCTTGCGGATCCATATTTCTACACTCCCGGTCCAATCGATATGGTAATAGGTAGTGACCTAATGCCAGAAATACTCCTTCAAGGCATCAAGCATCAGGTCCTGGGAAGCCTTCTCGCGCAAAATACCATTTTCGGCTGGTAATTGAGTGGTCCGTTAAAACCGAACCTATGTTTCGCTTACCTTACGCACGTGGTATCAGACCCAAACGAAAGTATTGATTCCCAACTTAAACGTTTCTGGGAGTTAGAAGAGATATCAGAGCCGCATCCACCTTCCGCTGAATACCTATTTTGCGAAAAAATCTATCAGGATACAACTTATCGACAGAGCGATGGACGCTACGTAGTCCGGCTGCCATTTAAGTCCGATTTCCCCTCCAATCTCACTCTGGGTCCATCTCGGGCTCAAGCAATGAAGCAGGCGATTAGAATTGAGCATATGCTCAGTAAAAACCCGAGTCTAAAGGAAGAATATAATCGTGTATTAGACGAATATCTGCATCTCGACCACATGAAAGTTATCACTCCCGATGAAATTGTTCAAAATAGAAAGTTCTTTTCATACTATCTACCCCACCACTCAGTAGTTAAACCGGACGGTAAATCCACAAAAGTCCGTGTGGTATTTAATGCCTCAAAACCAACGGCTGGTACGTCTCTTAACGACATACTTCACATTGGACCTACTCTACAAACACAGACAAACAGACCTCATGTTTGTCATTCTAAATTGGCGTCTATATAAATATGTCTTTAATAGTGACATACAAAAAATGTGTCGTCAAATTCTCTTGCACGAAGACGATCAACATTACCAGCGAATTCTCCTCCGCAAAAAAAATGAAACCACGTTAACCGATTTTGCACTCAAGACCGTTACCTTTAGAGCCAATTGCGCTCCTTATTTAGCTATTTGGACTTTGCACCAGTTGGCAAATAACTCAAAAGACACTCATCCCTTGGCCAATCGAATCCTAACAAAAGAAACTTATGTCGATGACATATTGTCAGGTGGTCACGATCTCCCGTCTTGCGTAGAAGCACAATTTCAATTAATTAATTGTTTACTTGCTGCTGGTTTTCCGTTAGAGAAAATTACAGCTAATCATTCAGAACTGCTCAATCATATCCCAACCGAAGATTTGCTCGATTCGGACTTCCTTAAATTTGATTGTTCCAGTTCGACCAAAACACTCGGCATCCGTTGGAATGCATTAAATGACTCGTTCTCGTATTCCATCGAGTCAATGAATCCACCTACAAGTGCTACAAAAAGACAGATTTTATCCTATGTCCAAACTTTTCGAACCCGCAGGGTGGCTTGCGCCCATAATCATACAAGCGAAAATATTGTTGCAACAAATATGGCTTGATGGGTCGGAATGGGATGAATGCGTTAAACCTCATGCACTCCAAAAGTGGGTCCAATGGTTGTCCGACTTACCCATTGTCGAAACCATTCAAATACCAAGATGGACTGTGATGCTTCTGAGAAGGCATATTGCGCAACAATCTATCTCCGAACCCATTCAAATAATGCAGTTTCGTCATATCTTCTATTCTCCAAAACCAAAGTCGCCCCTTTGCAAACAGTGAGTCTTTCCCGCTTAGAGCTGTGTGGTGCAGTCCTGCTCTCTAAGTGTATCAAAAATGTTCTCAATCAGCTTCCTCTTAGAGACAAAGAGATCTGTCTGTGGTCTGATTCATCAATCGTGATATTGTGGCTCGAGAAACCACCTTGTACGTGGAAAGTTTACGTTGCCAACCGCACATCGCAGATAATCCAAAATGTTGGAAATATTAAATGGCGTCACGTATCTAGCAACCATAATCCTGCAGATTTAGGCACCAGAGGCTGTAGGCCGCAAGATTTAATCCACCACTCATCAGCCTGATCAATGGCCAACATCACTTCAACAAAATATCTCTCCAGTCGAGGAACGCAAAGTCGAGGCTCTTAATACAATGGAAAACGAATCCGATATTTTAGACCGGTTCTCATCATGGTTGAAAGCGTCGCGGGTGATCTCGTACATGTTTCGATTCATCCATCGAATCAGACCAAAGCAATCTACTCGAACTATTACTTACGAGACAGTCGTTCTCACTCAACAAGAAATTCATTGGGTCAAAACACGCTTAATTTAATTATCTCAAGAAAGGTATTACCCAACTGAGTACGCAAAACTTTTAAGCCAGCAACCAATATCCAAAAAGAGCTCGCTTCTGACATTAAATCCCTTTATCGATCACCATGGACTTCTACGGGTAAATGGTCGTTTAGCGAACTCCGGACTCTCGTACAAGGAGAGGCACCCTATTATTCTTCCCGAATCATCACGATTCTGTTATTTATATCTTACATTTTTGCATAAGCTCTTGTTGAATACTGAGCATCAACTCATGGTCAGAACTGCAAGACAAGAGTTCTTCATCCCCCGACTTAAATCTAAAGTCAAATTCTGCATACGAAACTGCAAAACCTGCACCATTTTTAAGCAAAATACCCGTTCACAGATTATGGCAGCTCTACCACCAGAGCATTCCAACTTCTCTCTACCTTTCACGCACACCGGCCTGGACCTTGCAGGTCCAACCGATATTAAATCATCTCTTTTACGGAAATCTCCGATGCTCTAAGGATACGTTTGCGTATTTGTCTGCTTTTCAACTAATGCGGTTCATCTAGAACCTTGCTCGGACCTTTCTACTAAAGCCTTCCAAGCAGCCTTTTCCCGTTTCGTCGTAAGACGTGGTCTCCCCCAGCGTATTTTTTCCGATAATGGAAAGAATTTTGTCGGCGCAAATCGAGCTTTCAAAAAAAAAATTTCACACGTTTCCTTCAAGAATCGTCAGATGACATTCGGTCCAAGTACACCTCACATGGCTTCGAATGGCAGTTTTTGCTACCCAACGCTCCTCACATGGGCGGCCTTTGGGAAGCAGCTGTAAAGAGTTTCAAGCTCCACTTTAAACGGATTGCTGGAAGTCACCATTTTACTTTTGAAGAGCTCGATACCTTACTCGCTCGCATCGAAGCGGTACTAAACTCACGACCGCTTTCCCCCATATCAGATAATCCCCAAGAATTACCAGCCCTAACTCCTGGGCATTTCTTGCGGGGTGCGTCCCTCCTGGCCGCTCCAGAACCACAGCTGGATAATCTGTCTCTGCAGAACAGATGGGAGAAGCTCAAACTATTACACCACCAGTTTAGCCAACGGTGGAAGGACGAGTACCTTAAAGAACTCCATCGGAGGTATAAATGGAAGTTTCCTCAGCAAAATGTATCTGTCAACGACTTCGTCGTTATTAAAACTGAGGCACTCCCGCCCAATGAATGGCTCTTAGGCCGTATTGAAAAGGTGTATCATGGGTCGGACGATTTGGTACGCGTTGCAGATGTCAGAACACAACACGGAACCTTCACTCGACCGATCGTCAAATTGTGCCCTATCCCAATATGCCCTGATCTTCTCGATTACACTTTTAAAACCAACATTCCAACTATTTGACTATCTGTATTTTTTACAGTGGTTATAAGCTATCCCAACCTTACTAAACCATATAAAATTTGCAGAGACTTTACATCGCGTCGCCAACGCAAGGATCCGTCGGTTCAGCTATGCTTGGTATGCCAGCGTTTTCACCCACTTCGATTCTGCAAGGTGTTCTTGGCTATGGACTTGGACGCGCGCATCGAGACTGTTCGTCAATTCGAGTATTGTTTTATTTGCATGACACGTACGCACTCGAGTGTGCGACACTGTGGCTTTGCGGCTACTCCACCGACCGAAGCCAGGAGAGAAAAAGCCATTTAAGAAGTCTTCGCGACGAGCACCCAGACACAAGACCGAGAAAACTCGTAAAACACTTGATGCGGCCATCAAAGCATTGCAGCAGCTGCGTGTTGATCTTGCACAAGTGCAAGGGGCGCGCTATGTTTAAAGGACTTGCATTCATTTAAATCGCAATGAATCACTGTCGACAGTAATTGAAAAGCATCCCTGCAAACTCCTTTTGTAAAGCATCCCTGTCTGCATTCGAACTCGCCACTGGATGCCTTCCAGTATTGAGTAGGTATAAATGCAGCGATCGCATTTGAAACCGGTCTCTTTTCATTTTCGCAACATCATCACCTGGATGTCAGACAGCGAGGGAGCTTTGCCTAAAACAACAACACGTGGGAATTCATCTTTTCTATTTACAACAATCATATCGACGTGGGAAACTGCATATACGTAAAACCAATCAATTTTTCTTATATTTAAAATCAACCCTTTCTAAATATTTAAATGAACGTAATTACTACGATACCTGAATTTAATGAAGTAGTGTTAACTTTAACTGAATTAAAACTATCATTGTACGATTCATATTGAAAATCATTTGCATACAGTCCATTCGCTTTTTTATAATATTATTCGCTGTTCATTCATTCAGTATATAGTTAAACTTTGTAATTACAAGTACATATTGAATTGAATTAAAGTACACTATAAAACCCAAAGCAAAATACTCCATTTTTACAGAATTAATTTTGTAAAATGGAATAGTATGGGCAAATCTAAAAAACAGGTAACCTTTGCATTATTTAGCTTTATTTTCATTGTCGTCAACTATATCAAGCTGATTTCTTTTGGATATAACTCATAGATGTATACTTGAAGCCTAAAATTAAAATTAAATAAAAAAAATTTCAATCAATGTATTGCATAACTTTTGAGTTATAGATGTTTTCATTCAAAAACTATTAACAACAAGTGAATTTTAATGTAAGGGCGCTGTTACACAGACGATCATATGATCTCTGGTAACCAATTGTTGTTGCTTTCACTGCACAATGAAAAATTTGAGAGAGAGAGAGAGAGAGAGAATTGAACTGAATAACCAGCAGTGCTGCCAACTATTTTCGAGTAGAAAGATCCAGATTTTTATAAAAACCCGCTGGAGAAAGCAATAACAATTGGTGACCAGAGATCATATGATAGTCTGCGTAACAGCGCCCTAATTTTTAAGAGGAAAAATATGAATTATGTCATAACTTTTGAAGCACACCATATACCGGTTTGAAATTTTATGTGCAATTAGTACTTCATATGTAGTAGGTAACTAAAGTGTGCTTACAAAAATAACTAAATGGCAAGTAAATCAAGTTGCGTAACTCTACTTTTCACAATTTTCAAAATTTCCGGTTTATCGCGTATAATTTTTGAAGCATTGCATTTTAAAAACTTTTTAAGTGTGCATTGTAATCTAAAAACAATTACGAATACTTTGATACCATAGGAAGACGTGTAGAGTTGTAGAACTATCGATAGTGCCACCATCGATAGCTTTGATGTTTCAGAAAAAAACTATCATTACTCGTTGATAGTTTGCAGCAATACTATCGATAGTGTCAAGCGCTACCATCGGCATCGAAAGAAAAAAATATTGAGAATATAAATACACTTACATTCTTCAACGGACATTTGCCGGAGACGAACGTGAACCTCTTGCCAGCGACTAGGACTGTTTAAGTTAAAACCAAGGCGTTAGCTTTAAGCATTATAAAATCATTTCTTGATAAAGCTGTAATAATATATTTGTATCACTGGTGTGGAGTACTTTGTCTAATCCTAAGTTAAGTGAAAAAATTTCTATTCTGTGAGTTACCATCCTCTGGATGGGGGAAGATGGGGACGACCCAGAAACGTATATAATTATGGGGAAAAAAAGGAAATCTAATGAGTCACTCTGAGAGTAAAAATTGTAAAAACAAAAATGGATCGATGGCGGTTAAGGAAATAATAATGCAAGAGGTAAGTCTTACGAATTGCGAGGCCCCGGTAGAACATAACCTCACTAATGTAATGCATCCGCTACTATCACCTGTCGAAAAACAGCCATATTTCTATATGCAGGAAGATAAAGTAAAATTTTTTGTATTTTTGGAAGTGTTACCGGATAAGAATGGTTTGAGGAAGCGAATATTCTCAAATTTGTTTTTTATGGAAATTATCGATGACCTTTCCTTGATAGGACTCAAATATTTAACAACTATAGGAAACGGGCGTGCAAAGTTGCTATTCGACAGCGGCGTTAATGCCAACAATTTTATCAAAAATAATGACTTCACGAAGAAGAATTTAAATGCATATATATCGCGGTCTTTGGTTGAGAAATATGGAATTATAAGAAAGGTGCCGCTCAAATATAGCGATGAATTCATAGTGAACAACATTGAAAGCAGTATACCAGTTGTGTCGGTCAAGCGTTTGACCAGGCGTGAGGGTGAAGAATACGTTAACACGACTTCTATTAAAATTGCATTTAAAGGAAATAATATTCCGAAGGAAATAAGGCTATGCAAATGCCTTTGTACCTGCGGTAAAACAATGCCGTAAATGTGGTAGGCTCGGCCACATTGCCAGTTTTTGTAAAGCTAGGGAAGCTAGGTGTCTGCAATGCGGTGCCACCCCACGTTGTGTGGGGGATTGCGAAAGCACTAAATGTCTACTATGTGGCGCGATTAATCATTCATCACTTGCTAAAACATGTCCTGCACGGGCACAGCGTCAAGAAGTACAAAAGATTTTGACTATGGAAAACATCACTTATAACGAGTATAGACAAAAATATGGACGTGAGAATAGGTTTTCATTACTAGAAGATTACGACAGCAATTTTCCTGAATTGGGAGAAGAAAATAAAGAGAACGCGAGGGATACTCAAGAAGAGGTGAATAGATCATTAACCAAGACAAGATATAACACAAGTAATTTTTAGCAAAAAAAAAAACCGACTTCAACTCTCATAAAAAAAAAAAAATATATATATATATATCATGATCCACTGATCGGATCTTAACCAGATTAGTGTGGGACCACCTCTGAGACACTACCTTACGTGGTCCAAAGTTATACATAAAAAACAAAAAAAAAAAGATTCCGACGAACTGATAACCTCCTCCTTTTTTGGAAGTCGGTTAAAAATGACAAAAAAATACATGAATACGAACACGAGTAAAGTAAAAACAGCGCAACAAGGGGAGAGAGTAGAACAAAGGGTTTCCAGCCAGGTGGCTACTATGATGGTGAACAACCATAGGGTTACTGAGCTAGAGCGAGTCATTAGTGACTTGGTTAAAATGTGTGCGTGTTTATGTAAAGGTATAGGGGATGGAGAATTATTAGACGAGTTCATGATATTGAAAGAAAGAAGTTTAAGAATATTAAGTAACGATTTGAGTAATGGTGAAGTTCTTGCAATATAATGTTCAGAGCTATAGCCATAATAAACACCATTTAGAATATTTTGTGAACAACGATAAGATTGACGTAGCATTATTTTCAGAAATTTTCTATTTTAATGAGAACGATTTTGCACTTAGACTTTTAAATTATAATCTGATACGTAAATTTAGGCAGGATAGATATGGAGGCGTAGCCATTGCGCTCCACAAAAATATAAAGTTTAAAAAAATCAATATGAACACTGTTTTTGATTTGGTGGCGGTTAGAACCATCAACCTGAAACCCAATATCAATATTATTTCTGTATATTTCCCCCCACAAGTTTCAATTGATGATTTCACTAGTATATGTAACCAAATATGTCAATTTGCTAGCTTAAATCCCTACACAGTTATTGGAGGTGACTTCAATGCTCGCTGCCGTAGTTTTGGAGACACAATTGATGCACAGAAAGGTTTAATGCTGCGAGATATGATACAAGCTTCAGGTTTATACTGTTTAAACAACGGGAATCATACATTTTTCAGAACTACGGACCATGTAGTAAATCATAGTAGCGTGTTGGATTTAACCTTTTTCGAATTTTGGGAGGTCGGACTTTACTTGGGATACACCTTGCGTGTATTTGGGTAAAAGTCCGCATAAACCTATTGTTTTTAAGATCGATTGTGTAGAGATGCCGGAATATGTGATGATTAGCTCGAAGAAAAGATTGTTGGAGGGTTTAACTAGTATTAGGTTGACTGGTGAACCACAGGATATTGCCGAATCTTTCAGATCGGTTATGCTAGCAGCGAAGGTTAGGATCCCGGTGGGCTCGAGATTTGTTCCCAAGGCCTGGTGGAATGAGTCATTAGATGTACTTTTCAGAAGGATGCGTGCAGCAAGATCAAAACTAACGCGTTTTTGTAATCACGAAAATTATGTACTTTTTAAAGAAGCGGCCGAGATATGGAATAAAGCGAAAAATAAGGCAAAAAAGGAATCGAGAGAGGCGTATTTGACAGAAATTAGTAGAGCCTCGTCTTCTAGGGAATTTTGGAGATCTGTGCGTAACCACAAGGTTTTAGCGAGTAACCCTCCTGTTCGTGAACACTGGGAATCTAATAAAAATTTAGCATATTTATTACATCTTAAAAGCCAGATACCACCTACTAGTGTTCCTATAAATCTATTACATACGAATGAACGAAATGCCACTCCCTTTAAATTGAATGATCTTGAAGAGGTTTTAGCCAGAATATCGAAAGCTACTGCAGCGGGTATAGACGGAATCAAATATGATATGACTAAATCATTATCGAGCACTAACCTTGAACTTTTTCTGAGAGCGCTTAATTCATCCTGGCTAAACAATGACTTTATGGACGAGTGGCGGAGAATCATTGTGGTTCCAATCCCTAAAAGAGGGCTTGACCAGAATCTTCTGGAGAATTTCAGACCCATATCACTAATATCAGTTTGCGCTAAGTTAATTAATTTGATGATAAAAGGTAGATTAGAGAAATCCGTTAATGATTTAAAAATACTGCCACAGACAACTTATGCTTTTCGGAAAAATCGATCCGGTACCATGTGTATTAACGAATTGACACATCTTATAACATCTAAGAAAAAGAGAGGGTTTAAAGTGGTTATGTTGTCACTGGATATATCGAAGGCATACGATTGTGTCGACTTGGGAAAGTTGCAACAAATACTAACCAGAAGTGGAATTCAAACTGATAAGACATCGTGGATACTGAATTTTTTCTCTAAAAGAATTATGTTGGGAAATGAGTCTATTGAGGTGACTGGAGGTATACCGCAGGGGTCGTGTTTAAGTTAAAAACTTAAAAACTTTGCAATTGTATCATATGCAAGGGATTTTGACAGTGCGGTGCAGAATTTAGCATTGAAATCCAATTTATTTTATGAAAAATGTAACCACTTGAACTTGCATTTTAATCTAGCCAAGACGAAATGTATATACTTCGCAAAAGGTTCCCAAAAAAATATTCAATTTCAAATAAACAACACAAATATTATACAAACAAGATCTATTAAGTTCCTGGGAAAATGGATAAACGACAGTCTGAGTGTTAAAGACCATTACTTGAATATTATCAAAGATAGTACGTCAAACGCAAATGCAGTCAAAATGATGACTAGTGTAAATGGTGGTTTGGCACCTGGACCAGCTCTCAATTTATACAAGTCGATTGTTAGGTCGAAACTTGAATACGCTAGAACTACAACGTGTCACTCTGCAAAATATGTTGACAAAACCATTGAAACTTTTCAGAATCGATTACTCCGGCGAAACGTTATGAAGGTAAACGATCCCCTATATAGGAATATTACTGCGGATAAATTACTAAATTCTAGTTACGGTTATTGTTATTCGAAATTTCAGCAAATTTTTGACAAGGTGGATCGAGACACCCAAATCTGTAGAAGTTCAAAGTATCTAGTTGATGATAATATATTAACAAACTCAAAATCGAATATTTCAAAAGAGGCTATTAGAAAACTGTGTATTGAAAGGTTGAATCACTATAAGAGAGAAAATTTCGACATTTTTGCAACGGACGCCTCGGTCAATGAGACTACAAGCGGAATAGCTGCATATATGCTGTCAAAGAATATATCATTTTTATACAAAATCAATGATAATATATCGTCTTTATCGGCGGAACTACTTGCTATTAAATGTGCGGTGCTAGTGGCCGCCAAGAGTAATTTAAAGAACATAGTAATATTTACCGATAGTAAAACTAGTTGCACGATGCTAAAGAAGCATACTACAAAGAACCATACAGTGAATCAGATCAACAGTATTATGGAGGGGTCATCGATTGATAGATGTGAATTTGTTTGGGTGCCGGGTCACTCAGGTTTTTCGCTGAATGAAAAGGCAGACAAAGCTGCTAAATTGGCTGCGATTCACGGTACGGTTGTCGACATAAGATATAGCTATAATGATGCTGTGCGTAAAATATATATTTCACTTCGAGCCGAATGGGTATATGATTATAAACAATTATCTTGTAACAAAGGTAAATTTTTTGCTGAAATATTTCCGGAGCCGCCATCGAAACCATGGTTTCATAAGACATCCTTATCACCAAATAAAATTAAAATCATAAATAGACTCATGTGTGGTCATCGTTATGACTGTGAGTATTTATATTTAATTAAATCGTATTCATCCAATATATGTAGATCATGCAATGTAATTGAAAGTTTGGATCATTCAGTTTTTAATTGTAACAAGTACAGATCTAGCAGAGCGCGTTTTACGTTGTTATCCAAATTCAAATCTATTAAGGAGATTCTGTTAACCAAAAATATAGAGTATTTGTCTGAGCTTATTGACTTTATAAAGGAAAACGAAATCAATGTATAGTTAAAAAAAAAAAAAAAAAAAAATACTTGTGAACCTTGTACTTTTTTTCAAAAAAAAAAAAAAAAAAAATTAAAAATAAAAAAAAAAAAAAAAAAAACTACTTGTGAACCTTGTACTTGATTTATAAAAAAAAAAAAAAAGAGTGTACAATATGTGTGTACATAAGTATTACTGTTTCTCGTAATTAATTACTTTAATATAATGCCGAATTAATGGTTTAAAAAAAAAATATATATATATAAAAGCTGGAAAATCAAATGTATTGTATAATTAATCTTTAAATATCTAAGAATTATATTTATTTTTGACACGTACTGATTGACTGATCTGGCAATGTGGTTCGCTGACCACAGCCATCTGAACGAAAAACAAAAGAAAGAAAAGTAAACACACTTACGGCCGCTTTCTTAAGTAACCTTTAACTTTAAAGCTCAATTTATATTTAAAGTTTGGATTAAAAATAAAGCTATGTCTAAAGTTAAGCATTTCTATTATCGGCGTTTGACGTCTGTATGTTCCTTGGTTTTAAACCATTTTAAAACCGATAATAAAATGCTGTACTTTAGACACAATCATAAATATTAATGCAACCTTTAAATATTAAGTGAGCTTTGAGGTACAGGTTACTTGAGAAAACGGCCCTAACTTTAAAATTCATTTTATGTTTAAAGATTGCTTTCCACGATGAAAATAAAAAACAGGTGTAGTAATAAAGCAGCTCTATCGCTTTATTTTATGTAGTTTCTTCACATTCGGTTATCTTATAGAATTTTTTCGAGGCAAATTTTCAAATTGTCAAATCTTTCTTTTTGCTCTTATTACTACACCTGGTATAATTTCACCATGAGTTCTGTTTAAGTAAAGCGTTTTGTTATCGAATTTCATTTATTTATTTACATATCGATTACTACTACTTACTGAAGCGTACAATCTACTATATATTTGTGAAAGTATGTATGTATGTATGTATGTGCCAGATTGCAGTCTAAACGGACGGATGGAAATCGAAGAGTATTGCAATTACACCTGGACCTATAATAGGGTGAAAAAAATTGGGATGCGACAAGGGGGCGTGCCCCGGCATCAGCCATAACTTCCAGACCATAAGTCACATGATCTTGAAACTTGGTATGCAGACATGGTAAAAGGGGCGTGGCACATCCCATAGGCGTGGAATTTTTTATCAGCTATAACTTCGGACCCATAAGTCACACGAACTTGAAATTTGGTATGCAGACATATCCATGGTAGGTGCTTATACGAGGGTATATATAAAGCATAAGGGGGCGTGGCACATCCCATTGGCGTGGAATTTTTTATCAGCTATATCTACGGAACCATAAGTCCCACGAACTTGAAATTTGGTATGCAAACATGTCAATGGTAGGTGCTTATAGGAGGGTATATATAAACGAGTTTGCAAAAGGGGGCGTGGCACATCCCATAGGCGCGGAATATTTATAAGCTATAACTTTGAAACCATAAGCCCCATGAAGTTGAAATTTGGTATGCAAACATGTCAATGGTAGGTGCTTATAGGAGGGTATATATAAACGAGTTTGTAAAAGGGGGCGTGGCACATCCCATAGGCGAGGAATTTTTTATCAGCTATAACTTCGGAACCATAAGTCACACGAACTTGAGATTTGGTACGCAGACATACCAATGGTAGGTGCTTATAGGAGGGTATATATAAACGAGTTTGTAAGAGGGGGCGTGGCATATCCCATATTCGTTGAAATGTTTATCAGCTATAAGTTATATACATATTTTGTAGGTGCTTATAATAAGGTCTATATAAATGAGTTTGTAAAAGGGAGCATGGTGCATCCCATAGGCGTGGATTTTTTTATAATCTATAACTTCGGAACCATAACTCCCTCGAACTTGAAATTTAATATGCAGACATATCAATAGTAGGTGCTTATGGGAGGGTATATATAAACGAGTTTGTAAAAGGGGGCGTGGCACATCCCATAGGCGTGGAATTTTTTATCAGGTATGACCTCGGAACCATTAGTCGCACGTACTTGAAATTTGGTATGCAAGTGTAGTAATGGTAGGTGCTTATAAAAAGATAAATATAAATGAGATTGTAAAAGGGGGCGTGGCACATCCCATAGGCGTGGAATTTTTTATCAGGTATAACCTCGGAACCATTAGTCGCACGTACTTGAAATTTGGTATGCAAGTGTAGTAATGGCAGGTGCTTATAAAAAGATAAATATAAATGAGATTGTAAAAGATGGCGTGGCAAATCCCATAGGCGTGAAAATTTTTATCATCTATAACTTCAAAACCATAAGTCACATGAAATTTAAATTTGGTATGCAGACATATCTATGATAGGTGCTTATAGTAGGGTATATATGAATGAGTTTATAAAAGGCGGCGTGGCATAATCAGCCATAAATTGGAACCATAAGTCACATGAACTTGAAATTTGGTATTCATACATAGGTTTCTATGGGAGGTCTTCAGAGTAAAGTATATATAAATGAGTTTGTAAAAGGGGGATATACATATTTATATTTATCTATTAGATAACTCGGATATTTAAAACTGTGTGTGTTTTTTTTTTTAAACCTTACCGTCTTTAGATTATTTTGAAATGGAAAGATTAAATCGTTTTTTAATCTTGCGATGCTGTTAAACGAAAAAGGTTCGTTCATAAGGAATAAAACTCCTTCCGAATTAAGCATTCTACTAGAAAAGTGCAGCTAAATAAAACAGCTAATCGAATAGGCAACTTAACGGAATGTACCGTAGTAGAATAATTTTAATTTAGAAATTTGATCGTTACCTTAATCCATCTAATATTAATAATGGAACAAAATTTGTAGCACAAGTGATAATCAATATATATTAGTTATAGCACGGTAAAGCCAAAAGTATGGCTCCTAAGGATGCCTTAATGTAAACAAAGAAAATAGTTTGTCTCCTTTAAATTATGCTGAACTGAATATTTGTATTACTGCTTTATATTTTGATTTGTTTACCCCGAACGACGTCGGGTGCTCTGCTAGTTTAAAATAAAATTATAAGTTTAGTAAAGAAAGCTTTTTTGATTTGTTTACGCCCAAGAAATATACAAACGCCAAAAACCGATAATAGAAGTGCTTAACTTCAGACATAGTCATAAATTTTGAAGCAACCTTTAAATAGGTTACTTGAGAAAACGGCCATTAAAGGAGGAACCACAATGAAAGGAGGTTTTAAACTATCGATAGTCAACTACTTTATTGAGTCCTTCTTAATTCAATCGCGTCCCAACTTTTGCCAGATTGGCTCCACTTTTCTAGATAGCGGTACTTGAAACTTTGCTTAAATTTTAACTATTTTATAAATAAAGCTGAGATCACACGATTGCCGCAAATGCACCAATCTGGAACAATTTTTATTGTGCTGTATTGGAACACAATAAAAAATTGTCCCAATCAAATTCTGTACAGTCACAAGGTTGCCTCTTTTTATACAATTTTGATTGCCGTAAGTTGTCGAAAAGCAATATAGTGACAAAAATTGCCCCACACTTATCACACGATTGTTCTAGCATGCAGCAATTGTGACAATAAGATGTTGCGCTGACTTCTAAATTCTGTTTTGTTCTTTGTTGTGTAAAAATGGCGTATTCTTTAAAAAAAAGAAAGAAAATTGCACCTGCTTTGTATATTATGGGCTCATTTATTTGTTGTTGTTTGAAAGCAAAGAATCAAAACCTTGAGTCCAATGAAAACTGACGCATTTATTTGGAAGTTTGAGTGCACAGTTTTTTTTATTTTTCGACGATGACTGCAACGTGCTATGTGGAGTTCAAGTTGCGATAGTTTTCTTTTTAATTTTGGTACGTAGAGAGTTTTTTATTAATTAAAAGTAAAATTGGTACAAAATAATTATGTATGTTTAAATGAAAGCTGTGAATTTATATAATTTATGTTTGGAGTGAAATTTTATAATTATATGTACAGCTCGCAACAAAAGATAGCACCTGCACATTTTAATCAGTCTTTAATTTTTTCTTGTTTGTTTACTGTTAATTTTTTTTAGAAATCCATAGCTCGTGGTTTAGTAAAAACCACATAAATCCAAATTTCGAACTTTATACAACAATTATAGATATTTCTTAAACTTTTGATCACAATTCAATGGTTTTTAATTCGGATTTCTCGAAACAATTTTGTTATGCAGTTTACAAAGTAATTTGCATAGAAGAAAGTGCATAATACCGTCAGCTAAAAACTTATTGTACTAAATTTTAATGAGCTATAAAACTGAACAAATTTTTTTTTTTCTAGAAATCCAAATTAAAAAGCGTGCAATTGTGTACAAAAGTTTAAGAAATTTTTAATTTTTTTGTATAAGGCTTGCAATTTTGATTTACGCGGTTTTTGTTAGACAATGAGCTATACTTTTATAGAAAAATAATGAACACTAAACAAATAGAAGAAAAATAGTCAAAACTGGTCAAAATGTTGAGGTTCTATCGTTTCGTCGTGGGCTGTATTGAACTTGTTAAGTTTTTTTTTTAATAAATTTATACTGTCATGGCAGTTCGCCAATTGGTGACATAAAACATGTTTCGTATTCTTCTCGGATGAGTTTTGCTTGTGGTGTTATATATCTCAGCAAAGATTCCGTCATCGGACTTCAAGAAAAATTATAATTTGAATACAAATTAAATTAAAAGTTATGTTGCTTCCGAAAACAATGATATTCATTTCAGTGATTTTTGGACACAAAAGGAAGCAAAAAAGTAAATTTTTAATAAACAGCCTAAATATTGTTGTGTATTGTTCACTTCAATTGCCGCACAAGAACACAATAAATATAGCCGCAATTTTTAAATTTTCATTGCCCTATGATTGCCAATCGAGCTATCACACGATTGCCGCAACCGGGTTGTATTTGATTGGGCATTGTAAGCACAAAATGCATAAAATGAGGCAATAATTGGTGTATTGCGGCAATCGTGGGATCTCAGCTTAACTCCCTCAGTTTTGAAGTTATTTTACCAAAATTTTGCACGTGACCGTTTTTTAATATTTCCTTAACTATTTTATAAAATCATTTAAATCGGTTCACTATAACATGTAGCTCCCATACAACTGGTTGTTAAGATACGTTGGTTTGCGTTAGAACTCCTCCAATTAAGCAGGTACGAGATTTAGTACTATTTTTATAAACCATAAACACTGTACGGAAGCTATTTGTTAAAGTTAGCCTATTTCGATAATTTTCAGAATTAGTTAACCCTTAAATGAATATTGTTGCAAAACTGCAACATACCATTCAATATTACAATAAGAATATTGTATCAATGTATGATGTTGTAAATAAGCTACAAACTACAACATATATTTTGCAATATGACAGCACTTTTTTTGTTTTATTAAAATTTACTGATGGATATATTATCATTAGGCAGCCGCCATTTAATTTGCCACATTTCGTGGCCGGAATCAACAAATCAGCTCTAAACAATGATTTTATTTACGTGTATTTATATTAGTTGCGTTCCAGATAACTTCGTGTAACCAGTAAGAAGAGTGGAAGAGAGGAGAGAGAGCGAAACTATAAAAGTCACCTGGAACGTGAAAACCCACTTTTCCTGTAACTACTTCCAAAAATTGGTTCTATTTACAGGTCTATTCTGCGTTGGTAACATAAATTTTGTAACCGGTAATTAAAGTGTCTGCCAATTTTTAAACCTTTTTCGCATTCTGTGCTCTCTTGTAACCGGTAAATTTGGTTACCATCTCATTAGCTGGTAACAAAATATTGTCCCGTGAAATATGCAATATAGGAGTTACCACAATTGTGAAGAATTGTGCAAATTCTGGCATTGCATATTTCACGGGGCAATACTTTGTTACCAGCTTATGAGAATACACAGAATGCGAAAAGGGTTTAAAAATTGACAGGAACTTTATTTACCGGTTACAAACTTTTTATTACCAGCGCAGAATAGACCTGTTAAGCGTCAATTTTTCTTTGGTCAACTCCCTTTTCCTCATTTTTAAAGCGGAGCGAATCGCGAACTGAAAATAAAAATGCGAAAACGTGAATTCAAGGCGAATTTATACAAGGTGGAGTCAGTGATCGGACCTCTACCACATTGTGGTAGATCTTCCACTTTTTTGAGCATTTACCGCATCTACCACACAAGGTCTGAAATCTACCATATATTCGCATTGTTGAGTAGTTTTATTTTTGCTCGACATAATTTTCTTAACTTTAAGAGCAAAAATTGTCCAACACTAGACACTAACAACAGGCAGAAAGGGATTATAAAATAAACTGTAAAATATAAAATTTTCTCAATTTTCAATTTTTCGACGGGAAACGGGTGGTTTTATTGTGTTAAATTGCAAAATATATGATTTATAAAAAGAATTAATAGCGAAAATGTTAAAAAAACGGCGATTTTTGTGAAAGTGTTATCAAATTTCAGTACATCAAAAGCTTCTAAAGCGTTGTTTACCTTTACTTGAGAATTGTCAAAAGCTGCAAATCCTAAGTGGCGGTTTCTGGAACGTGCCAATTTGTTCGCTACATGGGATATGATAAAAACAAAAACTGGCAGCACTCCGCAAGGTTGCAGAAATCTTTCAAAATATATTGGAAAATAACTTGATATGGAAGGAACTGCTTTACACGTTCAAGAAAAAAAATACCAAAACTCAACGCAATTTTTAGCAACTTCAATCTTGCACTTTATTATACTAAAATTATTATTTTTTTTTAATTCTAATTTTAATGTTTGCAATTTATCTGAAACCTTGCACAATATTTTTAATTTTTGTACAAAGTTTGATCCAAAACCTGAGATCTACCACATTTTTTTTAAATCTACCACATTTTTTTCCAGATTATACCACACAAACTTTTTTTGAAGTCCGATCACTGGGTGATGTTGATGGCGTATTAAGATTTTCGCCGCGGTACTTCCCAATGTCAAAATGATGTGTTTGTTGTACACAAGGCGAATTCATGTTACATTATTAGTTGCGTTCCAGATGCTTCACGATTTGCAGGTTTTACAGGATTTGCAGGAACAGCTGTTTTCTCCATTAATAAACCTTATGGTAGGTGGTCACCTAGAACGGCTTCCTGTAAACACCTGCAAATCGTGAAGCAACTGGAACGCAACTATTTAGTCTGTTCCAATAGCAGTCCGGTTTACAGGATTTAGTCAGAACTTACAGGAAGTCGTTCCTATTGACATAAAGCCTGTAAGTGGGACACTTTTGAGAGAGTAACTGAGCAACTGTTCCTAGTCAGAAGTTACAGGATTTAGTCCGGAGTATTTTTTCCTGTAAGTTCATGAAAAGTGTCAAACGATTAGCTGATTTGCATGTGCAAGCAAAAACAAAAAGCGGTGAAAGCAAAGAACCTTATATTTGTAAAAAAAAATGGAAGTAAACAACGAAACGTTTGAATATGTATAGATTTTAATAATTATTTAGTGATATTTCAGCCAAATCAGTGTTGTACAAATGACATGTAAACAAACCGACTGACGTTTTTACAGAAAATAGTGCTTTTTGGCACTTCTGCATCTGTTCTTCTTTTACTCTCACTTGAGAGAGTAAAATTGTAGTTTGACAGTTCCACAGGTTTCAGTCCGAAGTTCAAAGGAACAGACTAATTATGAAGCGAAACGTCAAAAAACCTATCGCTTTCGCTCACCGTACGTGCTTGGATACCCTGTAGAGCTGGGATACTATCGATAGTACCGCCACTCGATAGTTTTCGAAACGATAGTTGAAAACATCGATAGTATCGATAATATTGAATTGAAATGCTAAATTGCATGAAAATTAAATAATTAATAAATTTATAAAATTTGTAAATTAAAGACCTTATATAAATCTGTTTAAGTTTGAGTGCATCAAAAAGAACTCCTTATAATAACAAAATAAACTTATTAATTTATGCGTCTGCATATATACATATGTTTGTCCCTTTTGAAGTTTCTAATACTACAAACCAGGGTTGTTGCGAATATTCGCATTCGCATTCGCAGCCGCGGAGCTTCCGCATTAATTTTAACATTCGCATTCGCAATAATCAATGCGGAGCTTTTGCGAGTGCGAATGTTGTGCAAGCGCACCGATAAAACGTATATATGGCAAACAAAATGAAAAATTGTAGCCAATATTTTTGCCTGTGGTCGTGGGAGTATTTGTGTGACATAACTGGTCAAATGTCATATTTATCAACTTTGATAAAAATGTCTTTAAACATAGTATTTCTTAAGCAATCTAACCGAGCTATCAATGGGCAGTCATACAAGTTCCAACTTCTACTTGACATTTGACGTACGTCAAAGAGAACAGTCCTTTTAACAATATTTTTTTTCTGTGCTTTAAATACCTGCATTAGTTTCTTTCTTAATTATGATTTTTTTGGACCAATCTTAAAAAAGCTACTAGACACAAAAGAAGAAAGTGTACACCAAATTTTCCAGATTTGCTTTTGATGTTACATATAATAATAATAATATATTGGCGCTTACACATATGTTAGTGTTTGGCCGAGTTTCTCCTTCGATTTGTGGTGTGCGCCTTGATGTTGTCACACAAAGGTGAGCGACCCACAGTTTTACGTCGACTCCGAACGGCGATTGTATTTTTATGATAAGCTGTTTTTCATGGCAGAAATACACTCGGAGGTTTGCCGAGGGACGATCGCTGTTAAGAAAAAACCTTTTTCTATATTTTTTGCGATGTTGCTTTGACTAGGGCTTGAACCCAGGTGCTGATGAGTGCTTACCACTACACCACAGCGGCCGGCATGTTACATATATTCGTTTCAATAATTTCAAATGGGGCTCTTTGGGGAATTTATTTTTAGCGAAAATTTTAGAAACAGTAATTTTGTTTACTTGCCGGGCAATATTTTTTTCATAGGTATATTCATTGGATCCTTGGCTAAAAACTTCTGTGGTAAAACTGTCCCTTCTTTGCTATTTAAAGTCAAAGAGTAAGCTCCTTCAATAGGGATTTCCAGCAGAAATGATCAACTTCTGGCTATAAAGAGAATCGATGGTCAAATAATTAAAAAACTATAGGTCTGACCTTTAATAAGATAATACAGTGAAAGCTCCTATAGACGGACGCTCTAATAAGCGGACATCTCCTTTAAGCGGACACATTCTTGTGAACGAACAATTTTTGTTTTTTTTTCCATACAAAATGCTCTCCCATACACGGACTTTCCGATAAACGGACGTGGACACTCAAACATGTCTAGTTATGAAAAAGAAATCTCCCATAAGCGGTCGCGAAGTTTAAATAAGCGGTCAATTTTGTTTTTTTTTCGGTCTGATGTTGACTCTTGCGCATGTACATATGTAAATGTACACAAGTACACACGTCCATATTCAGAGATGTTTTCTTTTCTAAAAAAAAGTTTACTTTTCATTGCCCTCTTCTTCAGTGTTGCCGCCAATCATTTTTAGTGGTAGCCAAATTCCTTTAAAAAAGGGCTAAAAAAGAGCTAAAAAAAAGTCGTTGTGGCTAAAAATGGTAGCTAAAATTTATATATACTTATATAAATATATAAGTATACACGCAAACATTTTAAATAAGGAATGGTAATGAAGGACTATGAACTCTGGAAAAAAAGTTAATTTTTTATCCAACCAAAAACCTTTTTGTATAAAACGGGAAATATACGACACCAGCTTTCTGGCTCCATCAAGTGATTGTACCATCAGGCTCGAATCATATAACTCAATGCTGGTACAATATTTATTTCTTTACAAATGAGGTCCAGGAAAGATCAAAATGATTAGAGCCGAAATTTCATAATTTTTCTATAATTTTGTTAAACATTGTTTTTTTTTTAATTCACAACTGCAATATCGTGAACCTAATTTTCCACTAACACGGCTTTGACTCATATAGTGCAAGAAATGTCCGCCAAAATACTTTGTACTTAGAAAATTGAGCTAATTTCACCACTCCACACCAGCATGCTGGTACAATCATTAAATTTTCAAATAGTTTTTAAAGTCGCACCAGCAGCTGGTACAATCACACCACAAGAACATACACGGTCAATCGACTTGATGGGCCATTTAACAAATTAAGCATATTAAGGACCGTAAACTTATCTATTAAGAAATTCATCTCTTACATAAATGAAAAAAACAATTAGATCAAATTAAGCATATACAACGTTTTCATGACAAGTACGAATAAATTCTCCAAAGAGCTAAAAAAGGGTTAGGGGCAATTTTAAATGTATGTGGCCAAAAATGGTATGTAGCTAAATCTAGCCACCAAAGGGCTAAAACGGCAACACTGCTCTTCTTACTGCTTCAGCGAAGCGGGAAATGAGATTTGTGGTAGAAAAGAAAATGCCATAAATTTCAATTTATTTTCCATTAATTCTGTTTTTATCTATTGAAGGATAAATATTATTTTAATTTAGGAACCCGTAATTTAAATTTTTTAAATTTTAATTTTAATATTCCCATAAGCGGACATCTCCCATAGGTGGACAAAAAGTAGGTGGCCATCGGTGTCCGCTTATGGGAGCTTTCACTGTAATTACGTAGCTATCTGAGATTCAAATGCTTATAAAAAACCGGGGTGTATTTTTTTAAATTACAATTTTCTGATCCGATTCGGCTGGCAGCCAGGACTTTGAAAACAGAATTTTGCTCAAAATTGTTATTCCTGGAAAATAATCAGGCATGTTCTGAAATTCGAAAACTTTAAATCGACTCGATTTCGATAATTTTTTCGATGGTTTTTAACCCAAAAATTTACAAGTCTCGCATTAAAATGATTTATTTTATATCGCTCCTGCTTCTTTTACGGTTTTCAATTAGAATATTCACTCTTTTCATCAGATATAATAAAAAACTATTTGGCAATTCGGGTCGATTTCAAAGTTTCGAATTTCAGAACATGCCCGATTAATTTATTTTCCATATCCACTTATTTAGCTCGATATAAGCACAAATTTTTCAAACCAGTCGCAGAAGGAAGTATTAGAAATGAATTACAAAAACTAAAATCGTAAAACGCTGGTGAAGTTACAGATTCCCCAAATTCTGAAATAGCCAAAGGAATGAGAATGGAGAATTTTTTTTAAAAAGCTTTAGAAAAACCTGTCACATCTGGTTTGGATTGTAAGCGCTGTTTAAACAACGATCTCGCCATTATGCTAGATTCTAATTGTTTCTTAAAAATACATAACATAGATAACAAAAGATATTTCTTTAAATTGACAGCGCATACTTATAAAAGTTCAACGGTTGTGCTGTTTTAGTTATTTGTATGTACTGTTATGAATTTTTTGTTGCGCTATAAAAGATCTTTCTTTTGATCTTATTGCGCTAATGATTTTATAAACAAATGAAATGAAATGAAAATGAAATGAAATGAGATCAAATGCGGAGGCGCATATCAAAATCCGGACAAAGTAATTTATTAACATTTTACCATATTATAAGAAAACGAATACAGTACTGGTCAAAATAATCAGCCTCATTGCGTATGTCGTAAATTAGGCTAAATTGTACGACTCGACAACATTGGCATTGTCTACTGTCGTGCCGAAATAAGTAAACGACGAAAAGCGTCGGAAAATATACAGTGCTGCCAAGTTTATCCGTTTTAATACACTAGTCGAGTGGAAATTTTAGGCAATGACGTGAAATTTTCGATACGATTCGACTCTCGAAAAACGACTTGCATTCGACACGACTCTCGCATTTTAGCAGTTTTGACTATTTTTTGTTTGTTTAGTGTCTACTAATTTTTTATAAAAGTTGCACAAAACATAGAAAACTACAAAATCATTAAGATTTCAAGCTTTTTAATTCTAATTTCTATAAAAATTTTGCGTAAGCGGTTTTATAGCTTATTGAATTTTACTATAACTCAGTGTAAGCTTATAGTTGCTAAAAATTCCAATAACTACAATTTCTTTTTCGCCGACTGTATTGTGATTTTCTTGGAAAAAAAATTATTGTAATGTTAAGAAATGTAAAGAGAAGTTTTGCTAAAACCGACATCGATAGCTTTCAAAAACTATCGATAGTGGCGACAGTTTTCAACTATCTCTCTACTACCCTGCTGGTTTCCCTACACTTCTTGCCTAAAGGCGCTGGCCCAATGCAGGTTTGCTTTGCTTGCTTCGCTTTGAGAACTGTCAAAAGTTATTTGGAATATACTAAAACGTATGTTGGGTGGCCAAATGGCAGCTTTGCTTCACTTGCTTTAAGCGCCTCAAAGTTTCAAATAGGCAAATATTTTATTTGAAAGCGTTTCGTAGGCTTTTGACAAAAAGGTATGTTCCCGTTCTAAATCAATTCAAACAAACTGCTCCACACTTTTATGTACAAAAATTTTCTTACGTATGTATCTTTCATTGAATATAAACGAGAAAAAATAAAACAAGTCCTTAATCGTTAATTTGTCTTACTTTCTATATCAAAATTTGAGGCTTCATAAAATGTAGATTTTTCAACTTTTCACACAAAGCTAGCGATATTTATGATGTCAAACTACTGGTAAGTCGTCTCTTGAAAAATCGATTTTTTTTTGAGTTTGTTGTTTTTAATAAATGTACATCAAGTTATATATGTATGTATAATTATTATCAATCCTTTGAAATGCAAAAATTAATTCACATTCATTTAAAAATAAATCTGAAAAGATTGTTTTGTGTTTATTTTTTTTATTTTGTGGAATTTTATGGCAAAATTATTCTTAATGTAAGGAAACAGACCTTGACTTTTTAAGTCCCCTTTCAGACACGTCAAGTCTTGCTTTCAAGTCTGCTCGTTCTTTGGTGAAGGAGGTGGGAAGAGAGGGGAAGAGTACAGATACCTCCGTACCGTCAATTCGTTTCAAGTTTTCTTGTTCTCTTTTGATCTTTTCGTTGCTTCCCGTTTAAAGAACCAAGTAGTTGAATTCAATAAAACTTGATGCGTGTGGAAGCAAAGAGAAAACACAAAAGAGAATGCGATAAAAATTGCTTTCAAGACTTGACGTGTCTGACTTTTTCTTAGATTTCAGGGTTGTGTGCTGCATTATTATTAGATAAATAAATTTAAGCATTTGACAAATCGTGATTTTATTTAAAGAAAATTATAAATGGCGTTGAAAAACCAAACAAACGCTCGTGCGAAAGCTCTATTTTTGTGTGTTGTTAAAATTTATACATGGCGTATTGATGGTAATACAAGCAATGTATTCTTTTGTGGATTTTATGTTACTTGAGAATTTAGACAACGTGCGAGCTGCCAGGTTCTGTTATCAATATAATTAACACAAGCCTTTTCGCGTAGTTGCCTTTCAATAAATAGAATAAACAAATATTCGCAAATAAATTGGATTTATTTTATAACTGACAACTAACGTACGCTTTTTGTTCTTTTCTCCATTTTGATTTTGACTCTATTACCGCCAACAACTTTATGTGTATAAATATTTACAAGCTGTCAAAATTTTGCGTAGTCCCACGAGCTAGGTAAAAACTATGGCATTCTTATTCACAAGGAGAAATCTCAAAATTTTTGTTTGGTATTTCCAAATTTTCTCTTTTTTATCAGTTGGCAAAAGCCCTCAGTGGCAGCGCTCCGAGCGTTGAGATAGTAATTTCATGTCAATTAGTAGAAAAGTTCCATGTTGAAAAAACTTTTTTATTATGGCGAGAAAATTTTACATTGCTCTGCCAATTCGTAACTTTTTACTGCTGGAAATTTTTGACAGTTGCTCTGGTGCAAAAGAAGTTGAGCAATTAAAATCAGAAATTATACAAAAAAGACTTGTCTTTACTGACTTTTATTCTTCTAGAACTAAAAGCCATGCATTTATTAGACGCCTTAGTAATAAAATTAGAACAAAAAAAA